>NC_141542.1:16058653-16367307 GCF_021556685.1 Rattus norvegicus
TGTGTCTTCCTCTTGTTTCCATCCATCTACCTGCATAGACATTCATATTGTCTTTCAAGAAATGTTTATTATTATATCTCCATTTGAAGAACTTCTATGGAAGATAAATAGTAAGAATGTAGAAATGAAACTGCACAGCTTGTGATCTGTTCTCCTGACTCAAGGGAGAACCAGGTGAAGGCTAAATCAGTGGACACAGGAGAAATTTTCTTTTAAGTCCATCCTCTTCTCTGCTTTTGCATTGATTAAGTAGGTGTGCAAATGGATGACTAGAATTAATAAACTTTTTAAAAATATGAGCAATTTAGAAGAAGAAGCCAAATTATTAATTTGGTTGTGAGCAAATGAGCTGGCTACACTGTGTTTTAATTCTTTCTTGGCAAATTTGCAGTCTTTCCTTTGTGTTTGAACAGAGTCAGGGGATGGTGATTAGCATCTTCCCGAAAATATTCTTGAGGTCATACAAAATCAATTAAGATGTTTCAGTGTTTATTTATAAGTTGACATTCCTACATTGCAACCCCATGTCTGCTCTGGTTTGTGATTCTATGGCCTGATGATGTTTCAAGATTATAGTGGAGTAACTCCCATCTGTTATCACAATCAGACAAGCTTTGCTTTCTGATCATGAGGGGACAGTGAAGCTGAGTATGATTTTTTTTTGCAAAAACGTCAAAATAAAATCTCAACACAAGGAGGGAAATTACACCTAGGAAAAAGCAAGAGAGTAATCTTCATTCAACAAACTCCAAAGAAAATAGCCACAAAAAATATAATTCTACCTCTAACAACAAAAATAACTGGAAGCAACAATCACTATTCCTTAATATTTCTTAACATCAATGGACACAATTCCCCAATGAAAAGACATAGACTGACTGGATAGATAGACAGGAACCAGCATTTTTCTGCATAAAGTAAACATATCTTAGTGACAAAGAGAGACACCACATAAGAGTAAAAGGCTGGAAAAAATTCCAAGCAAATGGTCACAAGAAACAAGCTGTAGTAGACATTCTAATACTGAATAAAATCAACTTTAATCCAAAAGTTATCAAAAAGGATTAGGTAGAAAACCTCATATTCATCAAAGGAATAATCCACCAGGATTAACTCTCAATTCTGAATGTTTTTACTCCAAATAAAAAGGTACCCACATTCATAAAAGAAACTTTACAAAATATCAAAGCATGTCTTGCACCACACACCATAACACAACACCCTCAACAATAGATATATCACTGAAACAGAAACTAACCAGAGAGAAAATGAAACTAACACAAGTTATGCAGCAAATGGATTTAACAGATATCTATAGAACATTTCATCCTAAAAAAGGAGAATATACCTGCTTCTCAGCACCTTATGATACCTTCTCCAAAATTGACCATATAATTGTCACAAAACAGCCTCAACAGATACAAGTAAATTGAGATAATCCTATGCATCCTATCAGATCACCATAGACTGAGGCGGGTCTTCAATAGCAACAAAAACAACAGAAAGCTCACATACACATGGAAGCTAAACAATGCTCTACTCAATGGTTAAAATGTCAAGAAAAAAATAAAGAAATGTTAAAGACTTTTTAGAATCTAATGAAAGTGAAGGCACAGCATAACAAACTTATGGGACACAATGAAAGCAGTGCTAAGAGGAAAGCACATAGTTCTTAGTGCCTACAAAAAGAAATTGGAATGTGCATACACTAACAGCTTGACAGCACACCTGAAAGCTCTAGAACAAAAAGAAACAAATACTCCTAAGAGGAATAGGTGGTAGGAAATAATCAGACTCATGCCTGAAATCAACCAAGTAGAAACAAAAAAAAGTACACAAAGAATCAACAAAACCAGGAACTTGTTCTTTCAGAAAATCAACAATATAGATAAACCTTTAGCCATACAAAAGAGAGGGAATAGAGCTTGTATCCAAGTTTAAAAAAAACAGAAATGAAAAGGGAGATATAACAGCAGAAACTGAGGAAATTCATAAAATTATCAAACCCCACTACAAAAGGCTATACTCAACAAAACTGGAAAATCTGGATGAAATGGACAGTTTTCTACACAGATACTTGTTAACAAAGTTAAATCAGGACCAGTTACCATGTGTACAGTCCCATAAACCTTAAAAAAATAGAAGCAGTCATTAAAAGTCCCAACCAAAAAACATCCAGGATCATATGGGTTTAGTGCAGAATTTTATTAGACCTTCAAAGAAGACCCAATGCCAATAACTTTTTAAACAATTCCACAAAATAGAAACAGAAGGAACACTACTCAACTCATTCTTTGAAACCATAATAGTTCTTATACCTAAACCACACAAAGAACCTACAAACAAGAGAACTTCAAATCAATTTCCCTCATGAATATCAGTGCAAAAAACACTCAATAAAATTATCACATACCAAATCCAAGAACACACCAAAAGGATCATTCAACATGATGAAGGAGGTTTTTATCCTGGGGATGAGGGATGGTTAATATATGGAAATCCATCAATGTAATTCACTAAATAAACAAACTGAAGGCAAACAAACTACTCAAACATCTCATTAGATGATGAGAAAGCATTTGACAAAATTTAATACCCCTTCACAATAAAAGTCTTGGAAAAATTAGGAATTTTAGGCCTATTCATAAACACAGAAAAAGCAATACAGAGCAAACCAGTAGCCTACTTCAAACTATATCAAGAGAAACTTGAAGCGAATCCATTAAAATCAGGGAGTAGACAAGGCTGCCCACTTTCTACCTACCTATTCAATATGGTACTTGAAGTCCTTGCCAGAGCAAGTAGAAAACAAAAAGTTGTGAAAGGAATACCTATTGGGAAGGAAGAAGTCAAAATATCACTATTTGCAGATGATAAGATAATATATTTAAGTGACCATGAAATTCCTCCAGAGAACTCCTACAGCTGATAAATAACTTCAGCAAAGTGGCTGGATATAAAATTAGCACCAACAAATTTGTAGTTTTCCTCTACAGCCTGAGAAAGATGTTAGGCAAAAGACACCCTTCACAATAGACACAAATAATATAAAATACCTTGGTGTGACTCTAACCAAGCATGTGATAGATCTATATGACAAGATCTTCAAGTCTCTGAAGAAAGAAATTGAAGAAGATCTCAGAAAACTGAAAGATCTTCCATGCTCATAGATTAGCAGGATTAATCTTATATAAATGGCCAACTGGCCAAAAGCAATCTACATAGTCAAAGCACTCCCTATCAAAATTCTAAAGGAATCTTTCATAGAGTTAGAAAGAGCAATTTGCAAATTCATTTGGAATAACATAAAACCCAGGATAGTGAAAACTCTTCTCAACAATAAAAGAACTTCTGGGGGAATCACCATCCCTGACCTCATGCTGTATTACACAGCAATCATCATAAACACTGCATGGTATTGGTTCAGAGACTGGTAGGTAGATCAATGGAATAGAATTGAAGGCCGAGAAATGAAACCATGTATCTGTGGTCACTTGAACTTTGATGAAAGAACTGAAATTATCCAGTGGAAAAAAGCATTTTTAAAACATTTGCTGGCTCAACTTGTAGTCAGGACGTAGAACAATGCGAATTGATTCATTCTTATCTCCTTATACAAAGCTCAAATACATGTGGATCAGGGTCTTCACATAAAACAAGATACTCTGAAACTAATAGAAGAGAAAGTGGGGAAGAACCCTGAATATATAGGCACAGAAATTTTCATTGTGGAACATCAATAACTTATTCTCTAAGATCAGGAATCGAAAATGGGACTTCATAAAATTGCAAAGACCCTGTACGGCAAAAGACACAGTCAAGATGACAAAATGACAACCAACAGATTGCAAAAATATCTTTACCAATCTTGCAATTAGATAGAGGGCTAATATCTAATACATGCAAAGAACTCAAGAAGTTAGACTCCAGAGAAACAAATAACCATATTAAAAATGGGGTAAAGAACTAAACAAACAATTCTCAACTGAGGAATATCAAATGCCTGAGAAGCACCTAAGGAAATGTTCAACATCGTTATTCATCAGGAAAATGCAAATCAAAACAACCCTGAGAATCCACCTTACACTAATGAGAATGGTTAACATTCAGAGGATGGTACATGTTGACAAGAATGTAGAGAAAGAGGAACACTCCTCCATCACTGGTCAGATCACTCTGGAAGTCAATCTGGAGGTCTCTCAGAAAATTGAAATCAGATCTACCTGAAGACCCAGCTATACCACTCTTCTAACATATAACAAGGACACATGCTCCACTATGTTCATAGCAGCTTTATTTATAATAGCCAGAAGCTGGCAAGATCCCAGATGTCCTTCAATAGAGGAAAGGATACATAAAATATGGTACATTTTTAAAAAATATTTTATATTTCCTGGAAATTTTATGTATGTACATTTCAAATATTATTCCCTTTTCTTCCTCACCTTATAACTTCTCCCCATTCTTCTTGCTTCTATGAGTATTTTCGAACTCTCAACCACCTACTCCAACTTCAACACCTTGGCATTTTATATTGGGGATGCCAGCCTTCACAGTACCAAGGACTTTTCCTCCTAGTGATGCTGGACAATGCTATCCTCTACTACATATGTGGCTGGAGTCAGGGGTTCTGCCATATGTACTCACTGGTTGGTGGTTTAATCCCTGAGAGCTCTGGTGGGGCCTGGTTGGTTGATATTGTTGATGTTTCTAAGGGGTTGCAAACCTCTTTAGCTCCTACAATCTTTTCTCCAACTCCTCCATTGGTATCCCCTTGTTCAGACCAATAGTTAGCTGCAACTATCCTCATCTCTAACAGTAGGGCTATCACATCAGAAATAATGAGTATCTTTGGTGGTTGCATATGTAATGGATCCCCAGGTGGGCCAGTCTCAAGATGACCTTTTCTTCAATCAGGTGCTCTACTCTTTGTCCCTGTATTTCCTCCTGTGAATATTTTGTTCTCCCTTCTGAAAAGGAAGAAAGCATTCATGTTGATCTTCCATCTTTTTGATCTTTATATGATCTGTGAATTTTTTTCTTAGGTATTCCAAACTTTTCAGCTAATATCTACTATTCAGTGAGTGCATATCATGTGTATTCTTTTGTGAATACATTATCTCACTTAGTATGATATTTTCTAGTTCCATCCATTTGCCTATGCATGTCATGTAGTCATTGTTTTTTATTAGCTGAGTAGTACTTTATTGTGTAAAGGTACCACAATTTCTGTATTTATTCCTCTGTTGAAGGACATCTGGGTTCTTTCCAGCTTGTGACTATTATAAATAGGGTTTCTATGAACATAATGGAGCATAGGCCCTTGTTATATATTGGAGCATATTTTGGGTATATGCCCAGGAGTGATAAAACTGGATCCTTGGGCAGTACTATGTCCAATTTTCTGAGGAACCACCAGACTGATTTCCATAGTGGTCGTACTAGCTTGCAATCCCACCAAAAATGGAAAAGTGTTCCTCTTTCTCCTCATCCTCCCCAGTAACTATGGTCACCTGAGCTTTTGATCTTAGCCATTCTGACTGGTGTGAAGTGGTATCTTAGGGTTATTTTGATTTGAATTTCACTGATAACTAAGGAAATTGAATATTTCTTTAGGTGCTTCTCAGCCATTCAGTTTTCCTCAGATGAGAATTCTGTGTTTACTCTGTACCTCATTTTTAATAGGGTCATTTGATTCTCTGGAGTTTACCTTTTTGAGATATATATATATATATATGTATATATGTATATATATATATTAGATATTAACCCACTAACAGGTATAGGATTTGTAAAGATCACAATCTGTTGGTTGCCATTTTGTCCCATTGACAGTGTCCTTTGCCTTAGAGAAGCTTTGCAATTTTACAAGGTCCCATTTGTCATTCTTGGTCTTTGAGGATAAACCATTTGTGTTCTCTCCAGGAAATTTTCCCTTGTGTCTATGTGTTCAAAGCTCTTTCCCATTTTCTCTTTTATTAGTTTCAGTGCATGTCCTTTTATGTGAAGGTCTTTGATCCACTTAGACTTGAGGTTGGTACAAGGTGATAAGAATGGTCAGTTTGCATTCTTCTACATGCTGACCTCCAGTTGAATCAGCACCATTTTTCAAACTGCTGTCTCTTTTCCACTGAATAATTTTAGCTCCTTTTTCAAAAATCAAATGACCATAGGTGTGTGAATCTATGTCTGGGTCTTCAGTTCCATCCATTAATCTACCTATTTGTGTCTGTACAAATACCATGCAATTTTTAATCACAATTGCTCTGTAATACAGCTTGAGGTAAAGGTTGGTGATTCCACCAGATGTTCTTTTATTGTTGAGAAGAGTTTTCACTATCCTGGGATTTTTGTTATTCCAAATGAATTTGCCAATTGCTCTTTCTAACTCTCTGAAGAATTGAGTTGGAATTTTGATGGAGATTGCATTGAATCTGTAGATTGCTTTTGGCAAGATACCCATTTTCCAATATTCAGCCTGCTAATCTATGAGCATAGGAGATGTTTCCATCTTCTGAGATCTTCTTCAATTTCTTTTTTCAGAGACTTGAAGATCTTGCGATACAGATTTTTCCCTTGCTTTTTTAGAGGCATACCAAGCTATTTTCTATTATTTAAGACAATTATAAAGGGTATTGTTTCCCACATTTCTTTCTCATCCTGTTTTTCCTTTGAGTACAGGATGTTGACTGGTTTGTTTGAGTTAATTTGATAGCCAGCCACTTTGCTGAAGTTGTTTAGCAAGCTTAGCTCTTCTTTGGTAGAAATTTGGGGTCATTTAAGTATACTATCTTATCATCTGCAAACAATGATGTTTTGACTTCTTCCTTTCCAATTTATAGCCCTTTGACCTCCTTTTGGTGTCTGATTGCTCTGGCTATTGAATTCAAGTACTCTATTGAATAAGTAGGGAGAGAGTGTGCAGCCTTGTCTAGTCTCTGATTTTAATTGGATTGGTTCAAGTTTCTCCCATTTAGTTTGGTGTTGACTACTGGTTCCCTGTATATAATTTTTACTATGTTTATTTATGGGCCTTGAATTCCTGATCTTTCCTAGACTTTTAATATGAAGAGATTTGAATTTTGTCAAATGCTTTCTTTGCATCTAAGAAGGTGATGAATTGTGGTTTTTTAACTTTGTTTACATAGTGGGTTATGTTGATGGATTTCCCTATATTGAACCATCTCTGCATCCCTGGAATGAGGCCTACTTGATCATGTTGGACGATCATTTTGATATGTTCTTGGTTTGGTTTGCGAGAATTTTATTGAGTATTTTTGCATCGATATTCATAATAGAAATTGGTCTGAAGTTTTCTTTCTTTGTTGGGCCTTTGTGTGGTTTAGGTAAAAGCGTAATTGTGGTCTCAAATAAAGAAATGTGTAGTGTTCCTTCTCCTTCTCTTTTGTGGAGTACTTTGAAGAGTATTCGTATTAGGTCTTCTATGAAGGTCTGATAGAATTCTCCAGTAAATCCATCTGGTCCTGGGCTTTTTATTTTTCTTTCTTTTTTTTCCTTTGGGAGGCATTTAATAACTGCTTTTATTTCTGTAGGAGATATCGGACTGTTTAGATCGTTTGTCTGATCTTGATTTATCTTTGGTAGCTGGTACACTCTACAAAATTGTACATTTCATCCCGATTTTCCAGTTTTGCTATAAATAGGATTTTGTAGTAGGATGTGGCTTTTTTGTTTTTTGTTCTTAATTACAATTATCTCAGTTTCTGTTGTTATGTCTCCCTTTTCATTTCTGATTTTGATAATTTGGATATTCTCTGTGACCTGTGGTTATTCTGGCCAAGGCTTTATCATTTATCTATCTTATTGATTTTCTCAAAGAACCAGCTCCTGGTTTTGTTGATTCTTTGATTAGTTATTTTTGCTTCAACTAAGTTGTTTTCAACCTGCAGTTTGATTATTTCCTGCCGTCTACTCCTCCTCTTGGGTATATTTGCTTTTTTTTTTCCTTCACTCTAGAGCTTCTATGTGTGGTGTCACCAGGTTTTTTTGTTTTTGTTTTTTTTTTTTGTTTTTTTTTTTGACGCACTCAGAGCTATGTGTTTTTGTCTTAGCACTGCTTTTATTTTATCTCAAAAATTTGGGTATATTGTGCTTTCATTGAAATTGAATACTAAAAGGTCTTTAATTTTTTTCTTTATTTCTTCCTTGACTCGGTTATCATTGAGTAGAACATTGTTCAACTTTCATTTGTATGTGGGCTTTCTGTAGTTTTTTTTTTTTTTTTTTTTTTTTTTTTGTTATTTAGGAGTAGCCTTAGTCCATGGACATCTGATAGGATACATGGCATTATTTCAATCTTCTTGTACCTGTTCAGGCCTTTTTTGTGATTGATTATATGGGTAATTTTGGAAAAGGTACCATGTGGTGGTAAGAAGGTGGTATATTCTTTATTTTAGTATGAAATGTTCTGTAGACATCTGTTAAATCCATTTGGTTCATAACTTTTGTTAGTTTCTCTGTGTCTCTGTTTAGTTTCTGTTTCCATGATCTGTCCATTGATGAGGGTGGGGTGTTGAAATCTCCTACTATTTTTGTATGAGGTGCAAAGTAAGCTTTGAGCTTTGGTAAGGTGTCTTTTATGAATGTTGCTGCCTTTGCATTTGCAGCATCAATATCAAGGATTGAGAGTTCATCGTATTGGATTTTTCCTTTGATAAATAAGCTTGTTTCTTGGGACCATTTGCTTGGAAAATTGTTTTCCAGCCTTTTGCTCTGAGGTAATATGTGTCTTTGTCACTGAGGTGTGTTTCTGAGTCCAGTTTGAGTATCCAGTCTGTAGGTCTATGTCTTTTTATTGGAGAATTGTATTCATTGATGTTAAGAGATATTAAGGAGTAGTTAATATTGTTTCCTCTTATTTTTTTGTTAGATGTGGAATTATGTTTTTATGTCTCTCCTCCTCCTCCTCCTCCTCCTCCTCCTCCTCCTCCTCCTCCTCCTCCTCCTCCTCCTCCTTCTATTTTGCAAGGAGATTACTTTCTTCCTCTTTCTAGAGTGGAGTTTTCCATCTATTATTCTTTGTAGTGCTGGATTTCTTTAAACATATTGTATAAGTTTGGTTTTGTCATGGACTATCTTAGTTTCTCCTTCTATGTTAATTGAGAGTTTTGCTGGATATAGTAGTCTGGATATAGTGCTGACATTGTGTTCTCTTATGTTCTGTATGTCATCTGCTCAGGATCTTCTGGCTGTCATAGTCTCTGGTTAGAAGTCTAGAGTAATTCTAATAGGTCTGCCTTCATGTGTTACTTGACCATTTTTCCTTACTGCTTTTAATATTCTTTTGTTTGTTTGTTTTGTTTTGTGCATTTGGTGTTTTGACTATTATGTGACAGTAGGAATTTCTCTTCTGGTCCAATCTATTTGGATTTCTGTAGGCTTCTTGTACATTTATACGCATCTCCTTGTTTGGGTTAGTGAAGTTTTCTTTAATTTTGTTGAAGATATTTACTGGCCCTTAAGTTGGGAATCTTTGCCCTCTTCCTTACCTATTATTCTTAAGTTTGGTCTTCACATTGTGTACTGGATTTCCTGGATGTTTTGTTTAGGAGTTTTTGCTTTTTTCATTTTCTTTAACTATTGTGTCAATGTTTACTGTGGCATCTTATGCCCCTGAGATTTGGTCTTCAATCTCTTAAATTCTGTTTGTGATGCCTACATCTATGACTCCTAATCTCTTTCCTAGGTTTTCTATCTCTAGGGTTGTTTCTTTTGTAGTTTCTTTGTTGTTTCCATTTCAATTTTTAGATCCTGGATGGTTTTATTCAATTCCTTCATCTGTTTGGTTGTGTTTACCTGTTATTCTTTAAGGAATTTTTGTGTTTCCTCTCTAAGGGCTTCTACATGTTTACCTATGTTGTCTGTATTTCTTTAAGGGAGTTTTTATGCCATTCTTTTTTTTATGCCATTCTTAAATTCTCTGTCATTTTCATGAGATTTCATTTTAAATCCAAATCTTACTTTTCTGGTGTGTTGGGATATACAGTATTTGCTGTGGTGGGAGAACTTGGTTTCTGTTGCTTAAGTTATTGAGCTTGCCTCTCATCATCTGTATATCTCTGATGTTTGTTGGTCTGGCTGTCTCTAATTGGAGTTTGTTCCTCCTGTGGGCTCGTGGGCCTGTGATCCTGTGATCTTACGGTGGAGAGCACTCTTGGGATACCAGCTCTTTCAGGGAAAGCTTTGGATCTCAGAGCTTTGGGACAGTCCCAGCTCTGGTAGAAGATGGATACTGAAATGGTCATGTCCTAGGCTGCCCTGTGGCTTTTGTGCCAAGTGTGGTGCTGGCTTGCCACTTCTTGGACTGCCAATAGAGAAAACATGGGGTCCCACCTGTGGGTTATGGGCTTAGGAAGGACAGTGCTTCTGGCAGACCAGGTCTCTGCAGCAGAATTTGTGTCTGAGAGCTATGGAACAGTTCCAGCTCTGGGCACAGATGGATCAAATATGGTATATTTACACAACAGAGTAGTACTTAGCTATCAAATACAATGACTTCATAAAATTCAATGGATGGAACTTAAAAATATCACTCTGAATGATGTAACCCAGTCATAAAAGAACACACATAGTATGGTACACACTCACTGATAAATGGATATTAAGAAAGGCATTTTCAACAAATGATTTTGTTCTAACTGGATATCTTTGTGCTGAAGACTGCAAATGGATCCATTTTATCACACTGCACAAAACTCAGGTCAAAGTGGATCAATGATTTCAACATAAACCTGGACAGTAAATCTAGTGGAACAGAAAGTGGAGAATAGCTTTCCACACTTTGGTATATGAGACAATTTCCTGAACAAAACCCCAATAGGGCACTAGATCAACAATTGATAAATGGTAACTCATGAAAATGACAAAGTTTCTGTAAGACAAAGGATCTTCAACAATCTTATATCAGACAGAGGGCCAATATTATATATATATATATATATATATATATATATATATATATATATATATATGAGAAATTAAACATCAAAACACCAAAAAACCCACAATTAAATAAGGGGGTACAGAACTAAACTGAGAATTCTCAACAGAGGAATTTTGAACAGCCAAGGCATACTGAAGGAAATTTTTAATGTCCTTAGGCATCAGGGAAATGCAAATCAATATGGCTGTGAGAGTCAGCATTTCACCCATCAGGATGGTTAAAATCAAAAAGTCAAATGACAGCACATGCTGGCGTGGAGAATAGGATGTACTCCTCCATTACTGAGAGTACCACCATGTACAACTACTCTAAAAATCATTCTTGTGGTTTCTCCTAAAATTGGGAATAATAAACATGCTCCACTGTGTTCATAGTTTTATTCATAATAGCTCGAAGGTAGAAACAATCCAGATGTCCGTCAACCAAAGAGTATATAAAGAAAATGTGTTTCATTTGCACAATGGAATACTATTAAGCTATTAAAAACAAGGCCACCATTAAATTTGCATGCAAATGGATGGGACTATGAAATTTCCTGTGTGGGGTAACCCAGACCCAAAAGAACAAGCATTGTATATACTCATTTCTAATATTTGGCTATTAGCCACAACACAGAGGATAAACACATTACATTCCACAGATCAACTTAAGGTTGAAAGAGGGTATGGAGAGGAAAAAAGAGGGAGGGCAATCAAAAATGAGGATACCTGGGCATAAGGAGTTGGGAGACAGGATGGAAATGACTACATTTAGTAGTCAAGTAGAACACCCAGTGGAGGGGTAAGGATGCCAATTCATTCCCAAAACCTTTGACCCCAAGTTTATCCGGCTTATAAGAAGTGGTAGAAGAAAGGTGGAGCAGAGACTGAGGGAATGACCAAATAATGGCCAAACGGCTCAACTTGAGCCCCATCCCATGGGCAAGCATCAACCCATAACACAGTTAATGAAACTATTATGTGCTTATAGAGAGGAAACTAACAGAAGTGTCTTCTGAGAATCTTTATTCAGCAATTGACTGAAACAGATCCATATACCCATGGCTAAACATTGAAATGAGCTTGATGAATCTTGTGACAAAGTTGGGGGTAGGATTGAGGGACCTGAAAGACCACAGGTCCACAGGAAGAGTCAACTAACCTGGACCCTTGGGGGGTCTCAGATACTGAACTACCAAAGTACATACATGGTCTGGACCTAACCCCCTGCCCCAAGTAATATTTGAAGTAAATGTGCACCTCGGTCTTCATGTAGATACCCCAACAGCTAGAGCAATATTCTCCTTTAATTGGTTGCCAGCTTGTGATCCTGTTCCTCTAACCAGTGTGTCTTTTCTGGCCTAAGTTCAAGAGAATGTACCCTTTCCTGCAGTGACCTTATATAATATGGCATGTTGTTACTGAGGAAGGGCTTCCCTTTCTTTAGAGAAGAATAGAAGAGGGGCCTTGGAGGAGATGAGGATGAATAGGGATATAAAAAGAATAAATATGTATATTAATGGAGAAAAACAATGATTCAAAATCTAATTTATCTACCACCATTGATAGACACCTCTAGAAATTTCCCAGGTTCTTATGTCCTAGAATAAATAAAGTAGACAAAGACATGTGGATAGTAGCAATCAAAGTTGAAGAATAAATGCATGCATATATATATGTATATATATATATATATGCTTTATCAGAATTTTGTACAATGTAATTTTATCTCATTCTCATCTTTTCTCCTCAACTCTTCCCACATTCATACCTTTTTCCTACGCATCCCTCTTTGTAGTATATCTTATTTATTTATAAATCATATCAAGTACTATATTTGCTGCCCATAAATATTTTGTTGTGGAATGTCCCACAGGAAAATTATAGAACACATCCTCACCCAGCCACTGTCTACCCAGCTAATGATGGGCACTCATGTGTACCCTCTATCTCCATCTTGAATTTTTTCTTAATTGGGTTTGAATGTTTCTTATATGTGCTGTCAAAACACCAGAAAGTTCAAATATGCAAGTACCCTGTTGTTCAAGTGAACAGTAGTACACTGTTATAATCATCCAGCACCTATGGCTTTGAAAGGATTTCTGACCCATTTTTTTTTAATGATCACTGAGCTTTACGTGCAGAGAGTATGATATAGATGTTCCATTTAGGGTATATATGAGTATCTATGCTAATCTTTATCTACGGCAAAAAGAAGCTTCTTTGATGATGGTTCACCTATCTATGGATATAGCAATAAGTAATTCGTAGTAGTTATTAGTTGTTTTAATATGATGTGCATTTAAATAATGATAGTAGGGGGTTCTTTGGGGCTTATAACATATCTATCAATTAGGAGAAAGTTAGAGAATGTAGTAACAGATTAAAATATTAGAAGCTCAATGACAAGACTTTGAATAAAAAAATAGGAATTTCTCAGTCACACATTTCTATTATCTAATAAAATACTTGACGAATAAAACAGAATGGATTAAGTGTTTATTTTTGGTCCAAATTATGAGAGTACAATTCATTGTAAGAAGCAGAGGGCCATGTTTTTCCTGTTCAGCTAATTTTCTATTACTTGTGTACTCTAAGATGCAGCTCAAAAGATGTTCAGGGTAAATGTTCCTGTCTCAATTAATGTAATCCAAATAAATCTTCGCATATAGAACTAGAGGCTATTCTGAGAGTTGATTTATGACAAGAACTTTGGGGTATAAAATTGTAAAAGAAAATTAGCTATACCAGATATATTTTGAATTTCTCTTACATGTTTCTTCTTGTCTTTTTGTAAAGAAAAGCTGTGCCCTATTATGTTGGAATTTTCCAATATTCCACAGGGAGACAATGCAGTTTCCTCAGTAGCATCGGGAAAGCAAGGAAATATACATGGTTAAGCTAACTGATTAGGGCACATCCCAACAGCAGATTTGTCCCTATAATATCAATGTGAAGATCAGAATAGTAGCTGACTTTGCATTTCAGGAACATGCAGTCTTCTGTCTTACACAGTTTTATAAATAACTTGTATCCTCTAGAATGGCTTGCTGAGCTTTGGATGATGGCTGAAGATTATACCACTGAATAGGAAGCCAGAGGAATGATGAAGAAAGTGCTCTTCCTTTTATAATAAACCATCTGATATGAACTCACAGTGATTACTAAGAGAATTAAATAAACTCTTTTTCATTGCATTAACAAATATTTATTGATATGCTAATATCTAAGATGTGCTTCAAGACACTGATATGTACAGTTGAATAAACAAGATTATTACCATACGAGTCACACCCTTCTGCAGAGAATCATATGTAGTCTGGATAAAAAAATAGAGTTCATGTACAATAACATGAATATAAGCATTAAATAGAAATGGTGCAATACTCAATTCACAATTACCTGGAAAGTATATTAAAACTTGGGTGCCATTGTTATTGTTGTATTTTTGTTGTTGTATTGCTTTGTTTTTTAAAAACAAACTATTTTTTATAACATGAACCTTCTGATAATTCTAGATACTGTGACAGAAAACCTAGATATAATATAAGATAAAATCTTTAGATAATTGAACATTTGGCCTTATTTTCCAAGAAAGGTAAAATATATTATGAATAGATGATTGCAGGGAGGCGAAATGGATTCAGAACAGTCAGACTCCAAAGACACTAAGAGTGCGGTATATTAGAATGCAAAGTTGCCAATACAGATTGGAAGTCTCTGATGATGATAGGAAAAGAATTTTTATAATTCTTACAGGGCTCATAATGCCTTGAGTACACAATTCTTGTCTGAATTAGTGCAAACTGAGGAAGTTATTTTCATTTTTTTAGGTCTCAATTAATGCAGTCACTATAGTAGAAAAATAAGAATGAAGAACACAAAGGAGAAAAGAAAAATTCAGAATCTATAAAGTTTGATTCTGAAAATGAAATGTATTCATTCATATAATAGCAGAAACCTTGAAGGAAAGATGCAGGGTGTGGGGTGGTGGGCTGTGAAGGTACACTGATTCTTGGTTGAGATAGGCAAATCCCCAGAGACCCTAAAAGGGATGGCAGGTGCATTCCCAGTCTTCCAGGAGATCATGGCCTTACGTAGCTGCAGCCCCCCACAGATCCCTGTAGAGAGGTTTGAGACAGACCAGTTATATAGGGGAATGTCCTAAGCCCTTCCTCCACAGGAAAGGATGTGATCAGAGATTACATAAGCTCAAAACAGATCAGTCACAGAAGACAATGCCCCAAACCCCTCCTCCACAGGTGAGGACATGACCACAGGTTACATAGGCTCAGATTTATTAATCACAGAGATCAATGCCTCAGGTCTCTCCTCCACAGGTGAGTATGTGACACAGATCACGTAAGCTCAAGACAGATCAGTTGTAGAAAGAGGACCACGCACCAGGAATATGAGGTCTTTCCAAGTAATCAGGACAAACCAAAAGGAAGTACCTGCTTTTAGACACTGACCTATCCAAAACTGTATTTAAGAATTGTGTTCAGGTTTAAAAGTATGCCAGAATTATTCCATTGTCTGAGAGCTTCTGTCAAAAGAGCTGTAACAGTGCTGCCTGGTAAAGAGATCTGCTGTCCTGAAATCACCACCAGAAGCTCCTCTGCTCCCCTTGACAGCTAGTCAGTCTCCTGCTGGCTCAGTCTGGTAAAGCAACCAAAGCAGCAGCAGTCCCTCCTCCCTGCCTGAGTTCTCTTTCTCTCACTTGAACTCACACTCCTAGCCAAGTCAGAGATCTCAGTGGGAAGTGCCAGGGCCAGAGCCCCACAGTAGGGGTTGACTTTTTGAAAGTGATAGATGGAAGAAAAGAAAAATACTACAATAATACCTGTCAAGAATTCTGTACTCAAACAGTGCAGAGAATATGTTCATAGTTGATTTCCATG
The DNA here is from genome assembly GCF_021556685.1 of Rattus norvegicus. Lineage (NCBI taxonomy): Eukaryota > Metazoa > Chordata > Mammalia > Rodentia > Muridae > Rattus > Rattus norvegicus. Next base: position 16,074,496 of record NC_141542.1, read on the forward strand.
ACAAGCACATTGAGAAGAGTGAAAGAATGTGGCAGCAACCTGAATCCACATGAAGTAGGGTTGAAAGCACAGTGCCGAAAACCATGAAATGATGCAAAGAGAGCAATAATTTGTTTTGTTGATCACTTTTCCATAGGAATTACAAGTAAATATGCACTGCAATGCATCATTATTGATGTGAGTAATGTACAAGGATAGAAACTGTGACAATACATGAGAAGTCAAGGAAAAAGAAAGCAGAACTATGTATGGGTAGCAAAGAAAACCTCCTGTTTCACCAGCTACTGCCTTGACAATGTACAGATTGAATGCGCCAGTTAAAACACAGAGTGCAGAATGGAAGAAACAAGATTCAGCTATGAATGAAATATAGAAGACACACTCTTAAAATCAAAAGATGTAGGAAGAAATGCACCAGGTAAACTAATGAGTGAGGGAAAAAGGGATGCTACAAAATATATTGAATTTAGAAAGATACAATGTAGCATGTCATTGTGTATATTGTGTATATTATACAGTACTGCATTCCAAACTACAAAGTAGTAAACTTTAGTTATCAGAACTATATTTCAATAGTAACAAAGTCATTCATAAATGTCTAGGTACTTTTTGGTATCCCATCCACTCTATGCAAACCACTCTGGTTGCTGTTACACTTACTGTTTGAGTTTCAAAGCTACCCACAAACCTTTTAATATATTTCCCTGTTACCCAGAATAGATTGCAAAATTTCTCTTTTTAATGATATAATACTCTCTAATTTACAAAATATTCATGTGGCCCAAGTTATAGGTGGCTCACTAAGAGACTGGCTGCTTCTGTGCTATTAAGAGAAGCCTTACACTGTGCAGTAGAAAGCAGTGAAAACATCATGAATGAGAGTGTATTTTAACAAAGCCACTTTTCAAGATGATTAATCTGAATGCAGTGTCTGGTATGAGTTAACGGTATCCCCTTCCTACACTTACAATGCTTTTGCTGTTCTTTGTCAATTGTATCACTTCCTGCAACAGCTGCATAGAAATTTTCATCTGGGACAATTTCAAGAGCTCTGAATATAAGAACCAGAAGTGTTAACTTGTTTTGATAAGAGAAAAAATGTAAAACCTATAACACACACACACACACACACAGTTTTTCTTCCTTCTCATTCTTCAAAATGAAAATTTATAATGCATGCATTCTCTGTCTAGTGGAAAATTCTGTCATAATATCACAGAAACAAAATGTTTAGAGCAGTAAGGAAGTAAGAAAAGCTTTATGTTAACTTTCTCACTCACATTCAGACAAAGAAAATTATGTAAGGAGACAAATTTTTCAAGACAATAAAATGAATTTTTTAAAAAATTGATCCCCCTTGAACTTTATTAGAAACTTGTGGACACACATGTTTTTATATATCAATGATTATGTATAATAAATTATTACTTATTTTATATATTTATTTTTACCTTTGTATATTAAATGTTTATATTGTTTTTGGTTCTTAGATTGTAGTCTTTGAAAACAGAGACCATATTTTCACTCAGTCAGCGTAAGTACATTGTCTAAGTAGGAATACGTACGCAATTGATCCTCAGTGGATGATGAATGCAGGAATCGGAGTCATTACAACCATGCAGGGCCCATCCTGAAAAAAAAATCATGTAATAGTTTATTTTTCCATGGTCATAAATGTATTGTAAAATACTTGCAAATGCCTGTGAGTATTCTCCTCATTCTCACATTAAAGGATATTAATACATTAATCATCAGTAAATAATCATGAGAACACTTACAGATAAACTCATACCCATTAAATGTATCCACTGTACTAAACCAAATTCCCAAAGTGTCACATTTACTGATTGGCCACAGATCCTTCAGATGCCCAAATTATGCTATTCTTTATTCTTGACCCCCTGGTATAAACAAGAGGGAGGGAACAATTTCTCACTTCAAGATTGATTTGTTAAGGAAGAAGATCCACATGAAGTAAGATTAATAAAATAAGTAATGGCTGGAAAGATGGCCCTGTATGTATGGTTTCTTGCTCACCAAGTATGGAGAAAGTATGATCCATAAAAGGACAATTTCATTTGAAGTCACTATATATAATTTATGAAAAATATATTTTCCAGAATAATAGCTTCCTGTATGGCTTCAGCTAGATATCACTTGAGTCACAGAAACACGGCAGGCAGACAAAATGCAGCTTTGTTTTCATTTTTCTAATTACTACAAATAGATCATTTGGTTAAATGAGTATGAATAGTATTAGGCTAAATACATATAATAAAATTTCCAGGTCTCACTATGCAAAGTTACACAGAACACAGCATTATGGCTGGGTTTCTCAGTCTATTAGGGGGCCTAACATGCATCACCATTCTCACTGTGCACTCTGCAGGCTGTGCTGTGTCACATTCTTATGGACCCATTGACTGACCTTTCTTATTTTGTATCTTCATTTCTAGATTTCTGTTGTGATTAAATCTGGTGGCAGGAAATGTCTCTTTTCATCTTACCTGCCCAAATAATCCCAGTCATTCATGTGGAGAGAACAAAGCTTCTAATGAAGATACTTTATTTATCATCTGAACCTGCACTAATAATACTGAGTGAAGTGCCAGCCTTTTAAGTCAACGGTTTTTACACAGTGATAATAAGTATCAGAACTCATAAAAGAAATCAGAAAACATTGTGTGCTCCTTAGAAAGTTAACCTCATCAGAAATATATATATATATTACTTTGTAAACAGCTTAAAATACGTGGTAATATTATCCAAAGAAAATCTTTATTTTTAAGTCAACGTAGTTGTTTTTTAACAAAAATATGCTTACTACAATTCAAAGTCATTTAGAACTCCAGTGTGGCCATGTTTTGGGAGACAATAACTCCTTGCATATGAATAAAAGCTAATCCCAGGCCCCAATAAATGACCAGTATGCCCAATATAATGAAGGAGTTTAATATATGCTTCAAGAATTATCATCATTTTCAGGGAATATTCCTTAGTGGTCATTGCTTGCATAGGACATATGAGGCCCTAGGTCCAATTACCATGGTCATGCATTTTTTCTAATGGTTATTCCATGGGAGTTGAGGGAAATTAAAGTGAGGCATGCAAATAAAAACATTAAGAATCTGAGAAGGCTAACTTTTTGGTTTTGAAAAAGATGAATACAAATTTTGTCAACTATAGACCAGTATGTTTGTAATGAACTTGGGAAAGATTTCCCAAGATAAATGCAGGGCCCTTAAAACAGAATGTTGCTTCGTTAGAGACCATAAAGGGAAGGATGCTTTGATTTTATTTAGTTTAAATTTTTACTTGTTGATATTAGATACAGTAACAGACACAGGTGCCTTGATTTCAACTAGACATATGATATTGGTTCCATAAGAGGCCACAGTAGTGTAGTAGTGTGTCCAGTGTACTGATAAGTCTCTGTGATACTGATCATTAACACTGATCTCAACGTTCTTCTGCTACCTGACTTTCTTCCTCTCAGGTCTTTTTCCTTTCTTGAATCTGCTATTTCCTTCTTATTTTCTGTGTTCATATGACTATATTCTTTTGTATTTTGTTTATGTTACAAAATTTGCTTTGTTTATTGGAAGCGTTAAAATGTTATGAATTAGTTGAAGGTAATTATCCACTAATAGAACTTTTCTGGAGGTTTACACATCCTGGTTTTTACCCAGCTTTATTTCATCTATCATGGTTCCAAATCTGAGTAAGTCTTGTCAGAAAGAATGATATTCTCTATTAAGTCTATCATGATTTTTGTCAGTCTACGTGCCATCTGTCTTTGCAAGCAGATGGCTCTACATTTGATAGTGGCAGTGAATGATGGTGTCTCCCTAAGAAAAATGTTCTGGCATGGGCATCTTATTCTGAAAGGAAAGGATCAAAGATGATGTATTGAATACGATTGCTTTAATATTTCAATACCATATGAGACTAAACTAAAACATCAAGTGCCTGTTCTCTCTCTCTCTCTCTCTCTCTCTCTCTCTCTCTCTCTCTCTCTCTCTCTCTCCTCTCTCTCTCCCCCTCTCCCTGTGTGTGTATGTGTGTATGTGTGTTTACTACATGCAAAAGAGTCACATCAGCTCCATATAATGCATTTTCTATATCAAACTTTCTTTAAAAATTAAGATTCTTCTATGCCAGGATTGTACTCGAGTATCACAAACATAAAGCATTTTCATATTCAGTAATTGAGATTTGTAATTTTATAGTCAAGATACCCCATCAAACACACACACACACACACACACACACATGCACACACACACACGCACACACACACGCACACACACATGCACACACACACAGAGAGAGAGAGAGAGAGAGAGAGAGAGAGAGAGAGAGAGAGAAGGAGAAGAGAGAGTCGGGGAGAATGAATACTCGACAAGTTTTAAGATTTAAAATGACCAAATATTTCCAAATATTTGCCAATAAACAACTTTTGGGTAAATAAAAACAAGGAACAGAATGGTTATGAAATAACTCTTCAGATTGTGTACTCTCTCCCTTTATGCTAGCATTCAGGTGTTCTATCCTGATCTATTAGTAGCATGAGTCATGAACTTATTGTCTATAATTAGGCAATAGGAATAAAAATGGGAAAAAGTACAATCTCCAGATAGAGAAGGATCATTATTGGAGATTACTGTTGCCTTGTCATTCAGGTCCTAAGGCATCTGGCTACCACACCTGCAAAATATCAACTCTACATGGGAAACAAAGTGAAGACCATTGGAGCAGAATTAAATTGTGACATTGGTATTGACTTGAAATGGAACATTTGTTGTTTTTTTAAAGTTATTTTATTTATTTCCAGTCCAGTTGTTGCCTACACTACAGCCACCCCTTCCACAATTCCTAATTCTATTCCTCCTCCCCCCTGCCTTTGAGAGTATGCTTACCCCCACCATCAGGCCTCCTTCTTCCCTGGGGGCTCAAGTCTCTCCACGATTAAGCGAATCTTCTCCCACTGAGGTCAGGCTAAGCAGACCTCTGCTATATTTGTACCATGGACCTTAGATCAGCCCAGATTTACTTCTGGATGGTGGCCCAGTTTCTGGAAGCTTGCTGGGGTTAGTTGACACTGCTGGTCTTTCTGTTGGGTCACCCTCCCCTTCTGCTTCTCCAATCCTTTCTGTAATTCATCCATAAGCATCACTGACTTCAGTCCAATGGTTGAGTGTAAGTATCTGCATGTCTCAGCTGTTGGTAGGGACTCTCAAAGGACAGTCATGCCTAGCTCCTTTCTATAAGTACAACACAGTATCAGTAACAGTGTCAGGCCTTTGTGCCTACCCCAACCTCCCAAAATGTATCCCAAGTTGAGCTAGTCATTGTCCTGCCTTTCTATCTCTTTTCAATTTTTATCCCTGCAGTCTTTTAGACAGGAACAATTTTGGTTCGGAAATTTTGACTGTGGGTTAACAACCCAGTCCCTTCACTTGAGACCCTGACTATCTACTGGAAGTTGATTCTTCAAGTTCTCTTTCCCCCAATGTCGAGTATTTTGTCTAAGCTCACCCCATTGAGTTTTGACTGTCTCTCACCTCCTAGGTCTATGGTCCTTTCTAGAGGGTCCCCCTCCCCAGGCCACCCCTGAGGCTGCTTATTTCTATTCATTCTCTTGTCCATCTGGACTTCTCTCCTGTTCACCCTCCATACTTGACCCTGCTCTCTTTTTCCCCTGTCCTCTGTCCTTCTCTCCCACCCAGGTTTTTCCCTCCCTCTGACTTCCATACTTTTTAGCTTTATCCACTTATCAGTGAGTATATGCCGTACATGTACTTTTGGGTCTGAGTTACCTCACTTGTATCCATTCTTTGTATTAAGGACATCTGGATTGTTTCCAGCTTCTGACTATTACAAATAAGATTGCTAGAAACATAGTGAAACATGTGTCCTTGTGGTATGGTAGGGCAACCTTTGGGTATATACCCAAGAGTGGTATAGTTGGGTCTTCATGTAGAACTATGTCCAATTTTCTGAGAAAACTACAGATTTATTTCCAGAGTGGTTGTACTAGCTTTTAATCCTGTCAGCAAAGGAGGAGTGTTCCTCTCCCCGTGCCAATGAGTTCAAGAATCTTTGCCACTTTCTCTTCTATAAGATTGAGTGTTGGAGTCCTTTATCTACTTGTTCTTGAACATTGTATAGGGAGATAAATATGGAATTTTTTATTCATCTACAAACAGCACCATTGAGACTAGCACCATTTATGGAAGATGAATTCTTTTATCCATTGTATTTTTTGACTTCTTTATCAAAGATGAAGTGTCCATAGATGTGTGAGTTTACTTCTGTGTCTTCAATTTTATTCAATTGATCAACCTGTCTGTATGTATACCAATACCATGTAGGTTTTATCACTATTGCTTTCTAGTAAAGCTTGAGTTCAGGGACTGTGATTCCCCAGAAGTTCTTTTATTGTTGAGAATTCTTTTAGCTATCCTGAGTTTTTTGTTTTTCCTTATGAATTTGAGAATCATTCCTTCCATGACTGTGAAGAATCATGTTAGAATTTTGATGAGGATTTCATTGAATCTGTAGCTTCAATTGGTAGGAGGGCCACTTTTACTATGCTATTCTTTCTAATTCATAAGCATGGGAGATTTTTCCATCTTTTGAAGTCTTCTTTAATTTCTTTTTTTTTCAGAGATTTGACATTCTTGTCATACAGAGCTTTCATTTGCTTGCTAAAAGTTACAACAAGATATATCCACACTATTTATGGCTATTGTGAAGGGAGTTGTTTCCCTAATTTGTTTCTGTGCCACGTTATCAATTGTACAAATGTTTGAGTTAATTTTATATTCAACCATTCTGCTGAAGTTGTTTATAAGCAGTAGGTGTTCTCCGGTAGAATTTTAGTGGTAGTTTATGTATACTATCCTATCGTCTGCAAATAGTAGTACTTCTTCCTTTGCAATTTGTATCCCTGTGGTCTCCTTTTGCTATCTAATTGCTCTAGCTAGAACTTTAAGTATTATATTTAAACTATAGAGAGTGTGCAAAGTTGCCTTGTCCCTGATGTTTGGGGCGATTGCTTCCAGTTTCTCTCCACATAATTTGATGGTAGCTGTTGCTTTGCTATGAATTGCTTTTATTATGCTTAGTTATGTACCTTGAATTATGGATCTCTCCAAGACTTTTAATAAGAAGGGGTGTATTATTTTATTAAAAGTTATTTTCAGCATCTAATGAGAACAATCCCATGACTTTTTTTATATAGTGTATTTTATTGATAGATTTTCATATTATTATCCATCCCTGAATTACTGGGATGACACCCACTTGATCATGATAAACGATGTTTTTGATGAGTTCTTAGATTCGGTTTGCAAAAATTTTATTAAGTATTTTTGCATTGATATTCAGAAGTGACATTGGCCTGAAGTTCTCTTTCTTTGTTGGTTCTTTGTACGGATTATGTATCAGAGTTTATGAAACTGTTGTTTCATAGAATGAATAAGGTAGTGTACCTTCTGTTTCTGTTTTATAGAATACTTTGAGGAGTATTGGTTTCAGCTTTTCTCTGAAGGTTTGGCTGAATTTTACACTATATTCATCTAACCCTGGCCCTGTTTTCTTTTTCTTTTTCTTTTCTTTTTTTTAATCACTCTTTATATTTCTTTAGGGAATATAGGACTCTTTAGATAGTTTGTCTGACCTTGACTTATCTTTGGTATGTGGTATATGTCTAGAAAATCAGCCATTTCATCAAGATTTTCCCGTTTTGTAGACTATAAGCTTTTGTAGTAGGTTCTGGTGATTATTATTTTTCTAATTTTCTGTTTCTGTTGTCTCCTTTTTCATTTCTGATTTTGTTAAATTGGATACTGTCTCTGTGTCTTTTATTTAATTTGGCTAAAGTTTTAATCTATCTTGGTGATTTTCTCAAAGTACCAGTTCCTGGTTTTATTGATTCTTTATGTTCCTCTCTTTGTTTCTAACTGGTTAATTTCACTCTTGAGTTTGACTATGTCTTGCCATATACTCCTTTTGGGTTTGTTTGCTTCTTTCTGTTCTAGAGCTTTCAAGTGTGATTTTAAGTTCCTTATATTGTATCTCTCCATTTTTTTATTAGACATTTAGTGCTATGAATTTCCTCGTACCAATGCTTTCATTGTGTCCCATACGTTTGTGTATGATGTGTCTTCATTTTCACTGAATTCTATAAACTCTATAATTTCTTTCTTTATTTCTTCCCTAATCAATTTATCCTTGAATAGATAGTTGTTCAGTTTCTATGAATATGTGGTCTTTCTTTTGTTTTGTTGTTATTGAAGTCCAGCCTTAGTCAGTGGTGATCTGATAGAATGCATGGAATTATTTCAATCATCTTGTGTTTGTTGAGTGTTTGTTTGTGACCAATTATATGGTCAATTTGGTAGAAGTTTCTGTGAGGTGCTGAGAAGAAGTTATATTTTCTTCTTTGGGGGGAAATGTTCTATAGAAATGTGTTAAATCCACTTGGTTCATAACTTCTGTTAGTTTCATTTTGTCTATGTTTAGTTTCTGTTTCAGTGATTGGTAAAAGTTGAGTGTTGAAGTCTCCCACTATTATTGTGTGAGGTTCAAATTGTGTTTAGGCTTTAGCAAAGGTTTTTTTATGAATGCATGTGTCCCTTCTTTTGGGGTATAGATGTTGAAATTTTAACTTCCTCTTAGTGAATTTAATTTCATGAATATGAAGTGTCTTTCCCCACTTTATTTGATAACTGTCGGTTGAGAATTTATTTCATTAGTTATTAGAATGGCTACTCTAGCTTGTTTCTTGGACCATTTGCTTAGACAACTTTTTTTCCAATCTTTATTCTGAGGTAGTTTCTGTCTTTGTCACTGACGTGTATTTCCTCTGTGCAGCAAAATGCTAGGCCCTGTTTATGTATTCAGCCTTTTAGCGTGTGCCTTTTTATTGGTGAATTGAGTCTATTGATACTGAGAGATATTAGTATCAGGTGATTGTTAGTTCCTGTTATTTTTGTTGGTGGAGGTGATATGTGTATATGACTGTCTTTTGTTTTGGAATTGTTGCGAAATATTTAATTTCTGATGCTGTCTTGGGTGTAGTTGCCTTCCTGTGTTGGAGATTTTGTTGCATTATCCACTACAGAACTGGATTAATAGAAACATATTGTTTAAATTGATTTTGTCAGAGATAATCATAGTTTCTCCACCTATGATGACTAAAGTTTTATTGGGTATAGGATTTCTCTTTGGTTTTGTTGAGATCTGTCTAAGATCTTCTGGCTTTTAGAAGCTCTGTTGAGAATTCTGGTCTGCCTTTATGATACTTGCCCCTTTTCCCAACAGTTTTTAACATTTTCTTTGTTCTTTGAAATTAATATTCTGATTATTGTTTGAAGAGAGTTTTTTTTTCTGGTTAAATCTATTTGTTGTCCTGTTGGCTTTTGTACATTTATGGCCATCTCTTTTCTTATGTTAGTGAAGTTTTCTATGATTTTGTAAAAGATATTTTTCTGATTCTTTGAGCTGGGATTGATTCTTCATGCTCTTCTCTTCCTATTATTCTTAGGTTTGATCTTTTCATTGTGTCCTGAATCTCCTGAATATTTTGGATTAGCAGCTTTTTACTCTTTGTATTTTCTTTTACCAATATATCAATATCTTCTATGCTATCTAATATGCCTGATATTGTCTCTTCTATCTCTTTTAATCTGTTGGTGAGGCTTGCATCTGTAGCTCATAATCACTTTCCTAAGTTGTCCATCTATATATATCATTGCTTACCTTTCTTCTTTATTGTTTTCATTTCCATTTTTATGTCAAGGACTGTCTTGTTCAATTCCTTCCAATTCCTGATTGTATTTTATTGTATTTCTTTAACAGATTTATTTTTTCTTCTTTTAGAGCTTCTATCCATTTTCCTGTATTTCTTTAAGGGGTTTTAATTATATGTTGAGTAATATGAATATTGATTATATGAATTGTTAATATGAATTGTTCATTATATGAATAATCTATGTTGTTCATGAGATGGTATTTTAGATCATTTTCTTTCTTATCATTAATTTTAGAGTATCTGGGACTTGCTGTGGTTGGAGAAATGCGTTCTGATGGTGCCAAATTGCATTGGGTTCTGTCACTTATGATCTTAAGCTTACCTGGGTCATCTGGCTGTCTTTGGTGTTAACTGACCTAGGTGTTTCTGACTGGAGCCGCCCTCATCGGAGGCAGGGAGAGGTCTGTGACTCAGTTAGATTCAGTCTTCTTTGAGCTAACCAGTGCTGTCTCTGATGGGGGTTGTCTTCCTGTGTCCCTCATTAGTGCAGAACTCCTAGGGGGCAGAAAGGATGTAAGGTGCATGTGTGCGTGTGTGTCGGAGGGTATTGGGCCCCTAACCTGGCCTGGCTGATGAAGCAGACAGGAAGGAAGGTGGAGCTCAGCAGGGCAGGTAATTCCCTCATCAGCTGGCCTCTGTGGGTGTCCCAGCTGGCATAGTTCTTTGGGTGAGATTCTCCCCTGTGTCTTTGGTTACTCTGGACCTTCTGGTTGGAGAAGCAAACTGGAAGCACTTTTATTTTTTTCTTAAAACGTTAAACAATGAGTACATATGGAGGTATCTGTGAGTCCACCCACATATGTAGCAGAGGATGGCCTTCTCCAGCATCAGTAGGAGGAAAATGCCTTGGTCCTGTGAAGGCTCATTTCCCCAAGGTAAGGTAATGCCAGTGTGTTGAGGTTGGAATGAGTGGCTGGGAGTGGGACCATATTCATAGAAGTAGCAGGAGGGGGATGGGGCATGGGAAAGGGAGGAAAGGGGATAACATTTGAAATGCTATTATATAATATATAAAATATTCAAGAAAAATTAAAAAATTTTTTAAATGATTTAGTGAAATCATTCAAATGTACAGAAAACTACAAAAATGTTTATAATTCAAATCAAAACTTTTCCCCCTACCTCATTTTATTTCCAAACCCATCTCTAGACTGTGCATATGAAGTTGTTTTGCCTCTTTTTTCTGCTATTAATTTTCTCCTTTCTGAACAATGTATGTCTCTGGTACCATCTCTATTTTTACAACAAATATCATATTCTGGAGAAAGACTACTCTTGCCTCGTTCAGCATGTCATTTCTAATCAAAACATGCAACACAGTAAAGGAAGACATTAAGTGAAATATTATGTCAGATAATGCTTTGGACTTCAGCAAACATCTAATGCATGCTGCCGTTGATACTGCAACTAATCAAAAGCCTGTTAGAGTTATTTTTGTAGTTAACTGCATAGTAGATGGTTACTTATCTTTGTAATAGCAATGCCATAATAGGGTCATTATCCACTGTAGGCATTTTTAAGTGCTTAAGTTGACTTTTAGGGGAAAAACATAATTTAAAAACAGCAAATATAAATTTCCTAGCAACTTAATAGTTTGTAAATCATTCATTGACTAGTAAATTCTCAACCTCCATAGTTTGTGAGTTATATTTGTGCATTTTATGATGTCATAATCTAGATTGAAGTTCTCAAAAGTCATATCCCAATTTTCTAGGACAGGTGGATATTTTGACAATTACCAGTGCTCATGGATATCAATAAAAAAAGAAATTGTTCACTAAAACCCTTTTAATACTTCATTTTTTTCTCTTTCTTTTCCCAATCTGTTGATTCCTGATTTGTCCAAATGATAGTGTCCTTTGCCTTACAGAAGCTTTGCAGTTTATGAGGTCCCATTGTTGATTCTAGATCTTAGAGCATATGCCATTGATGTTTTGCTCAGGAAAATTTTCCCAGTGCCCATGTGATTGAGACACTTCCCCACTTTTTCTTCTATTAGTTTGAGTATATCCAGTTTGGTGTGGATGTCCTTCACCCACTTGGACTTAAGACTTGTACAGGGTGATAAAGATGGATCAATTTGCATTCTTCTACATTCTGACTTCCAGTTGAATGAACACCATCTCTTTCAGAGATTTGAAGTTCTTGTCATACACGTCTTTCTCTTATTTGGTTAGAGTCACACCACAGTATTTTATATTATTTGGGAATATTGTAAAGAGTGTCATTTTGCTAATTTCTTTCTCAGCTTGTTTATCCTTTGAGTAGTGAAAGACTATTGATTTGTTTGAGTTAATTTTATACCCAGCCATGTTGCTGAAGTTGTTTATGAGGCTTAGTATTTCTCTGGTGGAACTTTTTGGGTCACTTAAATATACTATCATATCATTTGCAAATAGTGATATTTTGACTTTCTCCTTTCCAATTTGTATTCCTTTGACCTCCTTTTGTTGTCTGATTGCACTGGCTACGACTTTGAGTGCTATGTTGCATGAGTAGGGAGAGAGTGGCCAGCATTGTCTAGTTCCTGATTTTGGTGGAATTGCTTTAAGATTCTCTCCATTTAGTATGGTGTTAGCTACTGGTTTGCTGTATATTGCTTTTTACTATGTTTATGTATGGCCCTTTAATTCCTGATCTTTCCAGAACTTTTATCATGAAGGGTGTTGAATTTTGTCAAATGCTTTCTGAGGATCTAATTAAATGATCACACGGGTCTTTTTTTTTTTTTTTCTTTTGAGTCTGTTTCTACAGTGGATTACGTTGATGGATTTCTGTATATTGAATCATTCCTGAATCCTTGGGATGAAACCTATTTGTTCATGATGGATGATCATTTTGACGTGTTTTTGGATTCAGTTTGCAAGAATTTTATTTGAGTCGATATTCATAATGGATAATTAGCTTTCTTTCTTCAGTCTTTGTGTCGTTTAGGTATAAGGCTAATTGTGGCTTTATAGAAGGAACTGGGTAGTTCTCCTGTTTCTGTTTCTGTTTTATGGAATAGTCTGGACAGTATTGGTATGAGGTCTTCTATGAGGTCTGATAGAATTCTGCACTAAACACATCTGGTCCTGGGCTCTTTTTGGTTGGGAGACTTTTAATAACTTAAATTTAATTTCTTTAGGAGTTATGAGGTTGTTTAGATGGTTTATCAGATCCTGATTTAAGTTTGGTACCTGGTATTTGTCTAGAAAATTGTGCATTTCATCCAGATTTGCCAATTTTGTTGAATATAGGTTTTTGTAGTAGAATCTGATGGTATTTTGAACATCCTCAGAATCCTTTGTTATGTCTCCTTTTCATTATTTTGGATACTCTCTCTGCCCTCTGGTTAGTTTGGCTAAGGGCTAATTTATCTTGTTGATTTTCTCAAAGAACCAGCTCCTGGTTTTGATGATTCTTTGTATAGTCTTTTTTGTTTCTAATTGGTTGATTTCAGCCCTAAGTTTGTTTATTTCCTGCCTTCTACTCCTCTTGTGTATATTTGCTTCTTTTTGTTCTAGAACTTTTATGTGTACTGTCAAGCTGCTGAAGTTTGCTCTTTCCTGTTTCTTTGTTGATGCACACAGAGCTATGATTTTTCCTCTTAGCACTGAATTTATTATTTCCCATAAGATTGGATATGTTGTGTCTTCATTTTCATTACATTCTAAAAAGTCTTTAATTTCTTCCTAAGCCAAGTTACCATTGAGTAGAGCATTGTTCAACTTCCATGAATATATGGGCTTTCTTTAGTTTTTGTTCTTCTTGAAGACCAGCCTTAGTCTGTGGTGATCTGATAGGATGCATAGGATTATTTCAACATTCTTTTATCTGTTGAAGATTTTTTTTGTGACTGATTATATAGCCAATTTTGAAGAAGGTGGTTCAGAGAAGAAGGCATATTCTTTTGTTTTAGGATGAAATGTTCAAAAAATATCTGTTAAGTCCATTTGTTTCATAACTTCTGTTAGTTTCTCTATGTTTGTGTTTAATTTCTGTTTCCATGATCTGTCCATTGATGAGAGTGGTGTTTTCAAATTTCATACTATTATTGTGTGAGATGCAATGTGTGCTTTGAGCTTTAGTAAAGTTTCTTTTATGAATTTAAGTGCCCTTGTATTTGCAGCATAGATATTTAGGAGTAAGAGTTCATCCTGGTGGATTTGTTACTTTGAGGAATATGAAGTCTTCTTCCTTATCTTTTCTTGATAACTTTTCATTGAAAGTTGATTTTATTCTATATTAGAATGACTATTCCAGCTTGTTTCTTTGGACTATTTGCTTGGAAAGTTGTTTTCTAGACTTTTACTCCCAGGTACCGTCTGTATTTGTATCTTATGTTTGTTTCCTGTTTGCAGCAAAATCCTGGGTTCTCTTTACATGTCCAGTCTGTTAGTATATGTCTTTTTATTGGGTTATTGAGTCCATTGATGTTAAGAGATATTAAAGAATGGTGATTGCTGCTTCCTGTTATTTTTGTTGTTAGAGGTAGGATTATGTGTTGCTGTAAAAATATAAAATATAAAGAAAGTATGGTTGTCTTTTATCCCTCCTAGGTCCAGCACATCAGTGCCCCAAGATATCTGCTAGATATCTTGGTGGAAACACATCCCAACTCCATGGCGGCCCAGTGTCTCCTGCTGCTGCACATGTTCCTACACTCAAATCGTCACATAAAACAACACACAACACAATAATCTTTGACCCAACTGGTAAGGTATAATTGCCCACCTAAACATACAAAACCCAATACACATCCATCCCTTAAAAACATTTGTAACAACCTGTAAAGGTACAGCATGAAATCTTAACATCACCTGCCATATTCTCCTGCTATGGCTGCTCTACCTTCCCTCCTGTCTCTTCTTTTTTCTGTTCCAGTCTCCTCCTCTTCCTTCAAAGTTTTCTCCCGCCCATCCTTCCTTCTCATTCAATGACAGGTCTCCTTCTATCCTGTACCTGCTCCTCATCTGTATTTTACAAATCAATAGGGAGAAGTTTCTGGTGAAGTCACCTGAGTCCTGAGTATGTGACTAGACAGCTGTCCTTGGGGCAGTAGATTTAACATCAAAATACAGATAACTCCAGGGCAAACCACAAAAATTATGTTTGTGTGTCTCTCTTCTTTTGGAGTCCTTGCAAGGAGATTATTTTCTTGCTTTTTCAAGGGTGTAGTTTCCCTCCTTGCATTGGAGTTTTCCATCTATTATCCTTTGTAGGGCTGGATTTGTAGAAAGATATCATGTAAATTTGGATTTGTCATGGAATATCATCATTTTTCCATCTATGTTTATTGAGAGTTCTGGTGGATATGGTAGTCTGCGCTGGCATTTGTGTTCTCTTAGGGTCTGTATGACATCTGCCCAGGATATTCTGATTTTTATAGTCTCTGTTGAGAAGTCTGGTGTAATTCTGATAGATCTGCCTTTATATGTTACTTGACATTTTTCTCTTACTGCTTTTAAAATTCTTTCTTTGTTTTGTGCATTTGGTCTTTTGACTATTATGTGACAGGCGGAATTTCTTTTTTGGTCCAATCTATTTGGAGTTCTGTAGGCTTCTTTTATGTTTATGGGCATCTCTTTCTTTAGGTTAGGTAAGTTTTCTTCTATAATTTTGTTGAAGATATTTACTGGCCCTTTAAGTTGGGAGTCTTCACTCTCTTTTACACCTATATCCTTAGGTT
This sequence comes from Rattus norvegicus, assembly GCF_021556685.1. Taxonomy (NCBI): domain Eukaryota; kingdom Metazoa; phylum Chordata; class Mammalia; order Rodentia; family Muridae; genus Rattus; species Rattus norvegicus. Next base: position 16,089,987 of record NC_141542.1, read on the forward strand.
TGATCTTCTCATTGTTTCCTGGATCCTAGATGTTTTGTGCTAGGAGCTTTTTGCATTTTACCTTATCTTTGATGGTTGTGTTAATGCTTTCTATGGTATCTTCCACCCCTAAGATTCTCTCTTCTATCCCTTGTGTTCTGTTGGTGATGCTTACATCTATGACTTGTGATCTCTTTACTAGGTTTTCTATCTCCAGGGTTGTCTCTTTGTGCTTTCTTTATTGTTTCTATTTCCATTTTTAAATCCTGTATGGTTTTGTTCAATTCCTTTCCCTGTTTGGTTGTGTTTTTCTGTAATTCTTTAAGGGATTTTTTGTGTTTCCTCTTTAAGGGCTTCCATTTGTTTACTTGTGTTGTCCTGTATTTCTTTAAGTGAGTTATTTATATCCTTCTTAAAGTCCTCCATCATCATCATAAAATGTGATTTTAAGTCCAGATCTTGATTTTTTTTGGTGTGTTTAGATATCCAGGATTTTTTTTTGTTGGGAGAAGTGGGCTCTGATGATACCAAGTAGTCTTGGTTTCTATTGCTTAGGTTCCTTGCTTGCCTTTTGCCATCAGATTGTCTCTGGTGTTGTCTTGTCTTTGCTGGCTCTGAAATTGGCTTGGCCCTCCTGTATGCTTGTGTGTTTGCACTCCTGTAGACCTGTTTACTTTCAGCCAGATCTGAGAAGAAAAGCTCTGCTCTCAGGTGTGTAGGCGCTTTTGGTGATTGGCTTCCAACTCTTGGTACAGGCAGAGCCATAAGGATCCTGCCCCTTACTGCCCCTAGTTTGCTGTGCCCAGGGTGACAAGATGGCACTAGATGATTTTCTCTTGTGTCCAGAATGTAGGAAGATTGCATTCGTCTCCTCTGGGTTCTCAGGAGTGTCCTCATTTCTGAGGGTCCAGCTCTCTCCCCCATGCTATTTGGGTTCAGCAAGCTTTGTGACCAGTTCATTTCAGTTCCAGGCACAGCCAAAAACCAGCCAGTTCCTGTCACTGACTGCTCCTATATTCCTGTATCTAGAGGCACTATGCAGTTTTTTTCTTGGGATGGGAATGTGGGCAGCAGTGGGCAGCAGTGGGCAATCTGTCATGAGGTCTCAGGATTGTCTGGACTTCTGGGAGTTCAGCACTATCCCCCATGGGATTTGGGTAGAAGGAGCTGTAGGATAGGCCTTTGGGGTAGATTCTTAAGTCATAGTTCTTCACTGCTCAGTGCTAATCTGATCTCTTTATCTCATTTAAAGTCAGCCTCAAAGTATGCTCAGAAATAGAGTAGTTCTTCATTAGATGTGAATTAGAAGAGGCTCAGCTGAATTTGCCTTGTATTTCCCATTGAAACAACACCTAATGAAATATAATTTCCCCTCCACTAGTGCTTAAATTGCAGTTCACAATAAACGTTGATATTCTTCTGCTCCCTCACAATGATTATAATGGTGTGAGTTAAAACTTAGATTTTGCTTCTCTAACTTTCAGATGCAATAATGGAACTAAACACCCTGAGGTTTTTTAGAAATTGGTTGAATCCTGATATGTAAGTTCATACAGGACTCTAAATACATTAAAGATTTATTTTATACTATATTAATGATCACAGAAAGTATCTTGTCCCTACTAGGCAAATGTTGACTCATTGAGGTATATTAACACTTCTTTTTATTCTGAGGTAGTAGCTCCTTACATTGCTCATATTAGTTAGGAACTTGTCATTCTCCCGTGTAAGCTTCTGAATAACTGTGATAAAATTCATATATCAATATGTATGGTGTTACCCAAAACATTTATTTGTGAGATTGTTTTTTCTGGTGTTTGGTTTATTTTAAACACATGCTCTTCTTGGGAATTGTTTGAGTCTTGGAGCAAATCATGCTTTTTATGGGATTCAGGTCTTCCTCTGGGGCACTATCACCAACAATCTGGTGTTATTAAATATGAAATTTGTTTTAAATTTAAAGGCTGCTGCTGTCTTCAAGTGTCTGTTGGGGATGCTTCCAGAACCCTCACTAGCTGTAGATTAAAGCAAATGAACAAACTACTCTGGAACAGCTCAAATAATTATTAACTGTGTTACAGTATATATTTTCATATTATTTCACGAACTAGAGACATTTACTATTCATTTACCGTTCATTATAAGACAGTTATTTAATTTAAGAAGAAAAACAAATTTTTATGAAGACCTTTGATAGCATGACAATAATCCTCTATAAAAATAATTTACCAGGAATGATATAGTTGATATCCAATTCTACAAGTTACTATATAAAACCAAGTTTGATATTTTTGGCAAAAGTATTTAATAGGACTCTAATATAAAGTAATAGGGACTTGATCTTTGTACAAGTTGATAAGAATGAATTGATTTGCTTTCTTGAACGTGCTAACCACCAGTTGAACCAACATTTCTTGAAAATTCTGTCTTTTTTTCCACTGGATATTTTTAGCATCTTTGTCAAAAGTCAAGTGATCATAGGTGTGTGGGTTTATTTCTGGGTCTTCAACTATATTCCATTGATCTACCTGCCTGTCTCTGTACCAATACCATGCAATTTTTATTGTGTTGCTCTGTAATTCAGCTGTAGGTTAGGGATGATGATTCCCTCAGAAGTTCTTTTTTCGTTAGGATATTTTGGGTCTTGGACTTCCACATAAAACCAGATAAACAGAAACACAGGGGGAAATTTCCTGAACAGAACACCAATGATTTACACTCTAAGATCAAGTATCGACATTGAGATCTTATAAAACTGCAAAGCTTTGTAAAGCAAAGAACACTGTTAATAGGACAAAATGGCAACAAACAGATTGGGGAAAGATTGTTACCAATTCTACACCTGATAGAGGGATGATATCCAATATATACAAAGAACTCAAGAAGTTAGACTCCAAATAACCCTTTTAAAAAACGGGCTAAAAAGATCTAAAAAGAGAATTCTAACTGACAAATAGTGAATGACTGAGAAGCACCCAAAGAAATACTCAACATCCTTAGTTGTCAGGGAAATGCAAATCAAATGCCACCTCACACCAGTCAGAGTGACTAAGATAAAAAACTCATGTGACAGAAGAACTTGGCAAAGATGTAGAGAAAGAGACCATTCTTTCCTCTTTGTTGGTGGGATTGCAAATTGCTACAAACATTCTGGAAACCAGTCTGGCAGTTCCTTAGAAAATTGGACACAGTACTACCTAAGGACCCAGCTATACCACTGCTGTGCATATACTCAAAAGATATTCCAACATGTAACAGGGACACATGTTCCACTATGTTCATAGCAGCATTTTTATAATAGCCAGAAGCTGGAAACAACTCAGATGTCCTTCAATAGATGAATGGATACAGAAAATGTGGTACATTACACAACGGAATAATATTCAGCTATAACTTCATAATACTCAGCTAAAACAATGACTTCATAAAATTTGCAGGCAAATGAATGGAACTAGAAAATATCTTACTGCGTGAGGTAACCAATTCACAAAATAACATACACAGCATTTATTCATTGATAAGTGAATATTAGTCCAAAAGTTCAGAGTACACCAGATTCAATTTACAAACCACATGAAGTTCAAGAAGAAGGAAGGCCAAAGTATGGATGCTTCAGTCCTTCCTAGAAGGTGGAACAAAGATACTCAAAGGAGGAAATATGGAGAAAAATTGTAGAGCAGAGATTGAAGGAAAGGCCATCCTTTCCTGGGACTGCTTCATCTGGGGATCCATCCCATTTACAGCAACCAAATACCTACACTATTGCCCATGCCAAGAAGTGCATGCTGACAGAAGTCTGCTGAGCACCTCTGCCAGAGCCTTACAAATACAGCGGTGGATGCTCGCAGCCAACCATTGAACTGAGAACATGGTCCCCAATGGAGGGGTTAGAGAGAGAACTGAATTAGCTGAAGGTGTCTGTAACCCCATAAGACATAAAAAATATCAACCAAACAGATGCCTCTGCCCCAGAGCTCCCAGTGACTAAACCACTATCCCAAGAGAACACAGGAATGGACAGATGGCTCCATCCACATATGTAGAAGAAGGTGGCCTTGTATGGTATCAATGGGAGGAGAGACCCTTGCTCCTGTCAAGGCTCTATGCAGCAGTGTAGGAAATTGTCATGGCTGGGCAGTGGGAAGGAGTTGGTGGGTAGGTGAACAAGCATACAAGCAAGGAAGCAGTGGGATAGCAGGTTTCTGGAAGGGAAACCAGGAAATGGTTAACATTTAAAATGTAAATAATAAATGTAATTAAAAAAAGTAGGGAATCATTCTAAAATTCCATTGGGTTTGATTATTCAAACACCAAGGCAATGTGATAGTTTCATGCTTGCTATAGAAAATCAAAGATGTCAAATCTGTTGTTAGAAATTTGGGGAAAGATTGGTAGTATCTGTGAATGGTTTACTAATATGGTCCATGTCCTCATAGGCTTTTAGGTTTCTAGTACAGGAGCACAAAAGAGAACACTCTGTTTCCAGGAATCAAACTATGTACCTAGAGTAAATTATAGGTAAAAAAATTCTATGTGACTTCTTTCTAAATGTTCAAAAATAAACATACACAAACAATACCCATGCTCAAATGTTCACATTTACCTTGTACAAGAGTATTTGAGTATTTATTGCAATCAAACTGAGTTCAGAGATGAATTGATTTTATCATTTCTACATCTAACTCTCAAACAAAAATTATTATAGTCAATGAGAAGATATAATTTGAGGATACAATGAAATATGATTAACTAAAGTCAATTAACATAGCATTACTTCATATATTTATCCTTATTAATGACGAGAATAATTAAAATTATTTTCCCAGAGAGAGAGACCCAACCGCCTGGTCAGGTGGGCACTCCTGAGGCTGCAGAGCGGAAGAGACCACCAACACTGCTCACCCCTGCCCACATCCCTGGCCCAAGAGGAAACTGTATAAGGCCTCTGGGCTCCCGTGGGGGAGGGCCCAGGAGCGGCAAGGACCCCTGCCTGAGACACCGCCGGAACCTGAAGGAAACAGACCGGATAAACAGTTCTCTGCACCCAAATCCCGTGGGAGGGAGAGCTAATCCTTCAGAGAGGCAGACAAGCCTGGGAAACCAGAAGAGACTGCTCTCTGCACACACACAGAGATGTAGACAGACTAAGAGAAGTCAAGAGCCAAATGGACTTAACAGATATTTATAGAACATTCTATCCTAAAGCAAAAGGATATACCTTCTTCTCAGCTCCTCATGGTACTTTCTCCAAAATCGACCATATAATTGGTCAAAAAACGGGCCTCAACTGGTACAGAAAGATAGAAATAATCCCATGCGTGCTATCGGACCACCACGGCCTAAAACTGGTCTTCAATAACAATAAGGGAAGAATGCCCACATATACTTGGAAATTGAACAATGCTCTACTCAATGATAACCTGGTCAAGGAAGAAATAAAGAAAGAAATTAAAAACTTTTTAGAATTTAATGAAAACTAAGGTACAACATACCCAAACGTATGGGACACAATGAAAGCTGTGCTAAGAGGAAAACTCATAGTGCTGAGTGACTGCAGAAAGAAACAGGAAAGAGCATATGTCAGCAGCTTGACAGCACACCTAAAAGCTCTAGAACAAAAAGAAGCACATACACCCAGGAGGAGTAGAAGGCAGGAAATAATCAAACTCAGAGCGGAAATCAACCAAGTAGAAACAAAAAAGACCATAGAAAGAATCAACAGAACCAAAAGTTGGTTCTTTGAGAAAATCAACAAGATAGATAAACCCTTAGCCAGACTAATGAGAGGACACAGAGAGTGCGTCCAAATTAACAAAATCAGAAATGAAAAGGGAGATATAACAACAGATTCAGAGGAAATTCAAAAAATCATCAGATCTTACTATAAAAACCTATATTCAACAAAACTTAAAATCTTCAGGAAATGGACAATTTCCTAGATAGATACCAGGTACCGAAGTTAAATCAGGAACAGATAAACCAGTTAAACAACCCCATAACTCCTAAGGAAATAGAAGCAGTCATTAAAGGTCTCCCAACCAAAAAGAGCCCAGGTCCAGACGGGTTTAGTGCAGAATTCTACCAAACCTTCAGAGAAGACCTCATACCAATATTATCCAAACTATTCCACAAAATTGAAACAGATGGATCACTACCAAATACCTTATACGAAGCCACAATTACTCTTATACCTAAACCACACAAAGACACAACATAGAAAGAGAACTTCAGACCAATTTCCCTTATGAATATCAACACAAAAATACTCAACAAAATTCTGGCAAACCGAATCCAAGAGCACATCAAAACAATCATCCACCATGACCAAGTAGGCTTCATCCCAGGCATGCAGGGATGGTTTAATATACGGAAAACCATCAATGTTATCCATTATATAAACAAACTGAAAGAACAAAACCACATGATCATTTCTAGACGCTGAGAAAGCGTTTGACAAAATTCAACACCCCTTCATGATAAAAGTCCTGGAAAGAATAGGAATTCAAGGCCCATACCTGAACATAGTAAAAGCCATATACAGCAAACCAGTTGCTAACATTAAACTAAATGGAGAGAAACTCGAAGCAATCCCACTAAAATCAGGGACTAGACAAGGCTGCCCATTCTCTCCCTGCTTATTCAATATAGTTCTTGAAGTTCTAGCCAGAGCAATCAGACAACAAAAGGAGGTCAAGGGGATACATATCGGAAAAGAAGAAGTCAAAATATCACTGTTTGCAGATGATATGATAGTATATTTAAGTGATCCCAAAAGTTCCACCAGAGAACTACTAAAGCTGATAAACAACTTCAGCAAAGTGGCTGGGTATAAAATTAACTCAAATAAATCAGTAGCCTTCCTCTACACAAAAGAGAAACAAGCCGAGAAAGAAATTAGGGAAACAACACCCTTCATAATAGACCCAAACAATATAAAGTACCTCGGTGTGACTTTAACCAAGCAAGTAAAAGATCTGTACAATAAGAACTTCAAGACACTGAAGAAGGAAATTGAAGAAGACCTCAGAAGATGGAAAGATCTCCCATTCTCATGGATTGGCAGGATTAATATAGTAAAAATGGCCATTTTACCAAAAGCAATCTACAGATTCAATGCAATCCCCATCAAAATACCAATCCAATTCTTCAAAGAGTTAGACAGAACAATTTGCAAATTCATCTGGAATAACAAAAAACCCAGGATAGCTAAAGCTATCCTCAACAATAAAAGGACTTCAGGGGGAATCACTATCCCTGAACTCAAGCAGTATTACAGAGCAATAGTGATAAAAACTGCATGGTATTGGTACAGAGACAGACAGATAGACCAATGGAATAGAATTGAAGACCCAGAAATGAACCCACACACCTATGGTCACTTGATTTTTGACAAAGGAGCCAAAACCATCCAATGGAAAAAAGATAGCATTTTCAGCAAATGGTGCTGGTTCAACTGGAGGTCAACATGTAGAAGAATGCAGATCGATCCATGCTTATCACCCTGTACAAAGCTTAAGTCCAAGTGGATCAAGGACCTCCACATCAAACCAGACACACACAAACTAATAGAAGAAAAACTAGGGAAGCATCTGGAACACATGGGCACTGGAAAAAAATTCCTGAACAAAACACCAATGGCTTAGGCTCTAAGATCAAGAATCGACAAATGGGATCTCATAAAACTGCAAAGCTTCTGTAAGGCAAAGGACACTGTGGTTAGGACAAAACGGCAACCAACAGATTGGAAAAAGATCTTTACCAATCCTACAACAGAGAGAGGCCTTATATCCAAAATATACAATGAACTCAAGAAGTTAGAACGCAGGGAAACAAATAACCCTATTAAAAAATGGGGTTTAGAGCTAAACAAATAATTCACAGCTGAGGAATGATGAATGCCTGAGAAACACCTAAAGAAATGTTCAACATCTTTAGTCATAAGGGAAATGCAAATCAAAACAACCCTGAGATTTCACCTCACACCAGTGAGAATGGCTAAGATCAAAAACTCAGGTGACAGCAGATGCTGGCAAGGATGTGGAGAAAGAGGAACACTCCTCCATTGTTGGTGGGATTGCAGACTGGTAAAACCATTCTGGAAATCAGTCTGGAGGTTCCTCAGAAAATTGGACATTGAATTGCCTGAGGATCCAGCTATACCTCTCTTGGGCATATACCCAAAAGATGCCTCAACATATAAAAGAGACACGTGCTCCACTATGTTCATCGCAGCCTTATTTATAATAGCCAGAAACTGGAAAGAACCCAGATGCCCTTCAACAGAGGAATGGATGCAGAAAATGTGGTATATCTACACAATGGAATATTACTCAGCTATCAAAAACAACGAGTTTATGATATTCGTAGGCAAATGGTTGGAACTGGAAAATATCATCCTGAGTGAGCTAACCCAATCACAGAAAGACATACATGGTATGCACTCATTGATAAGTGGCTATTAGCCCAAATGCTTGAATTACCCTAGATCCCTAGAACAAACGAAACTCAAGACAGATGATCAAAATGTGAATGCTTCACTCCTTCTTTAAATGAGGAAAAAGAATACCCTTGTCAGGGAAGGGAGAGGCAAAGATTAAAACAGAGACTGAAGGAACACCCATTCAGAGCCTGCCCCACATGTGGCCCATACATATACAGCCACCCAATTAGACAAGATGGATGAAGCAAAGAAGTGCAGACCGACAGGAGCTGGAAGTAGATCGCTCCTGAGAGACACAGCCAGAATACAGCAAATACAGAGGCGAATGCCAGCAGCAAACCACTGAACTGAGAATAGGTCCCCCGTTGAAGGAATCAGAGAAAGAACTGGAAGAGCTTGAAGGGGCTCGAGACCCCAAAAGTACAACAATGTCAAGCAACCAGAGCTTCCAGGGACTAATCCACTACCTTAAGACTATACATGGACTGACCCTGGACTCTGACCCCATAGGTAGCAATGAATATCCTAGTAAGAGCACCAGTGGAAGGGGAAGCCCTGGGTCCTGCTAAGACTGAACCTCCAGTGAACTAGACTATGGGGGGAGGGCGGCAATGGGGGGAGGGTTGGGAGGGGAACACCCATAAGGAAGGGGAGGGGGGAGGGGTTGTTTGCCCGGAAACCGGGAAAAGGAATAACACTTGAAATGTATATAAGAAATACTCAAGTTAATAAAAAAAATTTAAAAAAAAAAGCAAAAAAAAATAAATATATTTAAATATAAAAAAATTATTTTCTCAACCATCGTAAATATTGTAAACTGGAGTCGCCTATATACTGCATTAGATATCAAAGACTTCCTATATTTTTCTTTTATCTTGTAGGCTTGAGAGTTTTCCAAATATGAATTTGGGAGAAAAACTGAAATATTATAATTAATAATGTACTCAATGAAACAGGTAGCTGTTACAAAATTTTTCAATTTTTTTTCTATAAGAACTAATGGTAGACCTTTGCAACAGATAAGAGTGATATCTCTGGATTGGAGTGATGACCCAGCATTTAAGTGTACTTCGTGCTCCTGCAGACACATCAGTACATATCACCAATATGGTTGCTTGCAACACTCTATAACTCTTGATTCATCAGCATCTATCATCTTCTTCTGATTTCCATGGTCATCAGGATCCTACACAGTGTACGTACATGCATGTAAGAAAAACTTTCATACACATAAAATAAACAAAATAAATCTTTTTGAAACAGTTTAATTTTACAAATGATATTTCTACATGTTAAGTGAAAAGAATGGCATATATATATATATATATATGAATTATTAACTGCTTCACTTAAAAAGGCAGTCCCCTTTTCCCTCCCTCTTTTCTCTCACTCCCAAGTCCCTCCCTAACTCTACTTCCTATGATTATTTTGTTCCCCCTTCTAAGTAGGACTGAAGCATTCACACTTTTGTCTTCTTTCATCTTGTTTCATATGATCTGTGAACTGTATCATGGGTATTCTGCTCTTTTTGCCTAATATCCACTAATCATTGAATACTTGTCATGCATGTTATTTTGTGAATGGGTGACCTCACTCAGGATGATATTTTCTAGTTCCATCCATTTGCCTGCAAATTTCATAAAGTCATTTTTTTCTTTTTTCTCCATCTTTATTAACTTGGGTATTTCTTATTTACATTTCAAAACAATTGAAATGTAAGTATTAAGTCATTGTTTTTAGTATCTGAGTAGTATTCTATTGTATAAATGTACCACATTTTCTGTAACCACTCATCTGTTGAGGGACATCTGGGTTGTTTCCAGCTTCTGGCTATTATAAAAAGGTTGATATGAATATAGCATAGAGCATGTTTTCTTTTTAGAAGTTGGAACATCTTTTGGGTACATGCCCAGAAGTGGTATAGCTGAGTTCTCAGGAATATTATGTCTGAATTTCTGAAGACTCGCTAGACTGATTTCCAGCTTGCAATAACACCAGCAATGAAGGAGTGTTCTTCTTTCTCCACATTCTTGCCAGTGTCTTCTCTCACCTGGGTTTTTGATCTTAGTCATCCTGACTGATGTAAGGTGGAATCTCAGGGTCATTCTGATTTGTATTTCTCGGATGACTAAGGATGTTGAACATTTCTTTGGGTGCTTCTCTACCATTTGATAATCCTCAATTAATAATTCTTTGTTTAGCTTTGTATATGTATGATTTTAGAATAGTTTTAGTTGGTTCTCTGGAGTCTACCCTCTTTTCTTCCTTCTTCCTTCCTTCCTTCCTTCCTTTCTTCCTTCCTTCCTTCCTTTCTTTCTTTCTTTCTTTCTCCCTTTCTTTCTTCTTTTGCTTAGTGAATCATTTAACTTTCTTTACTCATTATTTCACTCAGAAAGATAATCCAAATGCAAACACTTATATTGCCCAACATAACTAAGTACAAATGAAGTCAATGGTGTATACCATTAGCATGCTCCGGTCTATGTCTAAAACAAGCCCTCTTCTCCCCAGCCCTGACCCTTAGCAAACAGACAAATAATTGTGCACTGTGTGATGATACATTTAGTTGAGAACTGTGGTTCATATAGTTGGCTGCCACAGATATTGCACTCCAAACCTGCACTCAGCCCTGGCACACAAAGTCAGTCAGCAGTGGTAGCTCTTTCTGTGAGCCATGGTCCTTCCATAAGACCATGTAAATACTGTGGTTAGGCATGCTGGTGGCAAAGAATAAGCCTGTGTTATGGTGCCTATCCAGTCCATTCAGCCAGAATTTTTTGCTTACCAGGAAGCTGGAGCCTCTCTTTGATTTCATGTACTCTGGCAGAGGCCAGAGCCTTATTAGGCTCTATATCCTCAAGTCCATGATCTTATAAGTAGTGGTTGTCTAACATCAGAGCCGACATATCCAAAGCCAGGCAGGGCCAAGTTTGCTACTTTCGGTGTCTTCATGACCCTGAGAATATCATAACTGGCAAAGTCCCACTGGCACAGACCCAGGGCTGAACTACAAACAATGTATTTTCCATCAAAATAAAGTATTGACTGCAGGCAGATACTTCTATCCTCAGAGACAGACAGTGTCTTTAAGGACTTACAGTTGATTTCTCTCCCAACTGCCCAAATCTTTGTCTCATATTTGTCTGCACTTAAGAGGATGTAGTCTTCAAGACTGTGCAAGAGAGACTTGTCTTTGCACTTCTGCAAAGCCACCTTGGTGACCCATTCAGTTTGCTCAGTGAGTGTGTTTAGGCATGACCCAGCTGGATAGTTTTAGCTCCTTTGTCAAAGATCAAGTGACCATAGATGTATGGATCAATTTCTGGGTCTTCAATTCTATTCCATTGATTTACCTGACTATCTCTGTACCAATACCATGGAGTTTTATTATGATTGCTCTGTAATACAGCTTGAGATCAGTAATGGTGGTTCCCCCAAAAGTTCTTTTATTGTTCAGAATCGTTTCCACTACCTTGTTTTTTGTTTTCCACTTGTTCGTTTGTTTGTTTGCTTTTCCAAATAATTTTGCAAATTGCTCATTCTAATTCAATGAAGAATTGAGTTAGAATTTTGATGGTATTGCATTGAATCTGTAGATTGAATTCTGCCAGATGGCCATTTTTACTATATTAATCCTGCCAATCCATGAGTGTGGGAGTTCTTTCCTTCTCCCAAGTTCTTCTTTGATATCTTTCTTCAGATACTTGAAGTTCTTGTCATACAAATCTTTCACTTGCTTGGTTAGGCTCATACAATGGTACTGTGTATTGTTTGTGATGATTGTAAAGGGCATTGTTTCCCTAATTTCTTTCTCACTCTGTTTACCCTTTCCGTTGAGGAAGGTCACTGATTTGTTGGGGTTAATTTTATATCCAGCCACATTAGTGAAGCTGTTTGTCAGCTGTAGGAGTTCTCTGGTAGAATTTTTGGGGTCAGTTAAGAATGCTATCAGATCATCTGCAAGGAGTGATATTTTGACTTCTTCCTTTCCAATTTGTACTCAATGACCACTTTTTGTTGGGTAATTGTTCGGGCTAGGATTTCAAGTATTATATTGTATAGGTAGGGAGAGAGTGAACAGCATTGTCCAGTCTCTGATTTTAGTGAGATTGATTCAAGTTTCTTTCCATTTAGTTTGAAGTTGGCTACTTATTTGCTATATATTGCTTTTAATAAGTTTAGGCATAGGCCTTGAGTTCCTGATCTTCCTCAGACTTTTAACTTGAAGGGTTGTTAAATTTTGTCAAATGCTTTCTTGGCATCTAATGAGATGGTCATGTTTTTTTTTGCCTTGAATTTGTTTATATTGTGAATTATGTTGATGGATTTCAGTATACTGAATCATCCCTGAACCCCTGGGATGAAGCCTACTTGACCATGGTGAATGATTCTTTAAATGTGTTCTTGGATTCAGTTTGTGCGAATTTTATTGAATATTTTTGCATTGACATTCATAAGAGAAATTTTTCTGAGGTTCACTTTCTTTGTAGGGTCTTAATGTGTTTTAAGTATGAGCATTATTTGTGGCTTCAAAGAACGATTTGGGTAGTGTTCCTTCTGTTTCCATTTTGTGGAATAATTCATTTTCTCTTTTTTTTATTGGATTTTTTATTTATATTTCAAATGTTATTCCTTTTCCCAGTTTCCTGGCAATGAGCCCCTCATCCCATCCCCTTCACCTTCTTCTATGAGGGTGTTCCCCTTCCTCAATCACTTCCCCTTTCCCAAACCCTCCTGATATTCCCATGCATTGAGGAGTCCAGCCTTGGCATCACCTAGTGCTTCTCCTGCCTTTGGTTCTCCACAAAGCTATTCTCTGTTACATATGCATCTGGAGCCATGGGTCTGTCCATGTGTAGCCTTTGGGTAGTGGTTTAGTCTCTGAGATCTCTGGTTGTCAGGGGCAGAAAATACCAAACATAGAAACATCAAAGCAACCATCAAAAATAATGTAAAATTAAAAGAACTCCTAACCCAAAATATCCTGGAAATCCAGGACACAATGAGAAGAGCAACCTAAGGATACTGAGTATCGAAGAGAGTGAAGACTCCCAACTTAAAGGGCCAGTAATCATCTTCAACAAAATTATAGAAGAAATCTTCCCTAACCTGAAGAAAGAGATGCCCATGAATATACAAGTAGCCTATAGAACTACAAATAGATTGGACAAGAAAAGAAATTCCTCCCGTCACATAAGAGTCAAAACACCAAGTGTACAGAGCAAAAAAAAAAAAAAAGAATATTAAAAACAGTAAGAGAAAAAGGTCAAGTAACATGCAAAGGCAGACTTATAAGAAATACACCAGACTTCTCACCAGAGACTATGAAAGACAGAAGATCCTGGGCAGATGTCATACAGACCTTGAGAGATCACAAATGCCAGCACAGGGTAGTATATCCAGCAAAACTCTCAATTAACATAGATGGAGAAAGAGAGCTATTCCATGACAAAACCAAATTTTCACAATATCTTTCTGTAAATCCAGTCCTAAAAAGGATAATAGAAGGAAAACTCCAACATAAGGAGGGAAACTACACTCTACAAAAGGGAAGAAAGTAATCTCCTTGCAAAGAAACCAAAACAAGAGAGACACACAAACATAATTCCACCTCTTACAACAAAAATAACAGGAAACAACTATCATTATTCCTTAATATTTCTTAACATCAATGTACTCAGTTCCCCAATAAGAAGATATAGACTAACAGACTGGATACATATAGAAGACCCAGCATTTTGTGACCCAGTGTCTTTGTCACTTTGTGTTTCCTTCATGCATCAAAATGCTAGGTGTTGTTCACATATCCATTCTATGTCTTTTTATTGGGGAACTGAGTTCATTGATATCAAGAGACATTAAGGAATATTGATTATGATTATTGTTTCCTGGATTTGTTGTTATTGTTGTTGTTGTTGTTGTGGTTGTGGTTGTGGTTGTTGTTAGAGGTGGAATTATGTGTGTGTGTGACTATCTTCTTTCGGGTTTGTTGCAAGAAGATCACTTTCTTGCTTTTTCTAGGGTGTAGCTTCCCTCCTTGTGTTGGAGTTTTTCATCTATTATCCACTGTAGGGCTGGATTTGTGCAAAGATATTGTATAAACTTGGTTTTGTCATGAAATTTATAGATTTCTTCATTTATAGTAATTGAGAGTTTTGATGAATATAGTAGCCTGGGCTGGCATTTGTGTTCTCTTAGGGTATGTATAGCATGTATCCAGGATCTTCTAGCCTTCACAGTTTCTCTTGAGAATTCTGGTATAATTCTTATAGGTCTGTCTTTATGTTACTTGACCTTTTCCCCTTACTTCTTTTAACATTCTTTCTTTGTTTTGTGTATTTGGTGTTTGACTATTTATGTGTCAAGAGGATTTTATTTTCTGATCTAATCTGTTTAGAATTCTGTAGGCTTCTTTTATGTTCATGGTCAACACTTTCTTTAGGTTAAGGAAATATTCTTCTATAATTTTATTGAAGAGTTTTTGACCCTTTAAGTTGGTAATCTTCACTCTCTTCTATACCTATTATCCTTAGGTTTGATCTTCTCATTGTGTCCTGGATTTCCTGGATGATTTGGGTTTGGAGGTTTAATATTATGCATTTTTCACTGTTGTGTCAATGTTTTCTATGAAATCTTCTTCATCTGAAATTCTCTCTTCTATCTCTTGGGTTCTGTTAATATTGCTTGCATCTATCCCTCCTAATCTCTTTCCTAGGTTTTCTATGCCCAGGGTTGTCTTTCTTTGTGATTTCTTTATTGTTTCTATTTCCATCTTTAGATGCTGGATGGTTTTGTTCAATTCCTCCAACTGCTTTGTTGTAATTTCCTGTAATTCCTTAAGAAAAATGTGTTTCCTCTTTATGGGCTTCTACTTGTTTGCCTTTGCTTATGCTTGAGCTTTTCCAGGTCTGTGAATGCTGTCATAACTACCAGAAATTTTTCCTACTATGTCCAGTTCGCACATTTCCTTGATTATCCACCACCTCTGCCTTTTGCAATCTTTTCTTATCCATACTGTGGTTCATTTTTAAAGTGAAGTGTGATATGACCTGTGCACATAAACCTATTACCTAATAGCTCAGCCCAGAAAAAAAAGTATAAAATATAAAAGCTAGTGTACAGTATGATAAAAAGTGTTCACATTGAAAGTCTGAAATGTTGGTCTCATCTTCATCAAGTCAGGTGACTCAACACTCTCCAAGGTTTTGAGCTACCTTCCTGCAGGTCGTTTAATGCAATTCTAGTTTCCATCTTCTCTGAGATGCCTTTCATGCTCAAGAGGGTATTAGAAAGACAACTTCATAAGTCATGTCTCCTCTTGCAAATAACTTCTCACCCATATTCCTGTAAATAATTTAAATGAAACTTGTTGGGTCATCTAGATGAATTTTGGAAGAATCCATACTTAGGTTTGTCTTCATTTACCTGTTAATTATCAATATTCATTCCCTCTCCCTCCCAGAAATAGTGTTACAGAACACTACTTTTTAAGTCTTTTACAATGTTTATGATTCATGATGGTCATTTTTTTTTTGCTTGACTCCTGTCCTAACAGGGTACTACTGCTAAGAAATCTTGGTTTTTAGTAATATTGAATATCAGGAACCCAAATGCTACTCAATATTAATCAGTTAACAATTGGAATTGCTCTATAATAAATTGAGGAAATGCTTCTGAATATTTACTTTTAAAAGCACACTACTCGCCTTCCTCTATACAAAAGAGAAACAAGCCGAGAAAGAAATTAGGGAAACGACACCCTTCATAATAGACCAAAATAATATAAAGTACCTCGGTGTGACTTTAACCAAGCAAGTAAAAGATCTGTACAATAAGAACTTCAAGACACTGAGGAAAGAAATTGAAGAAGACCTCAGAAGATGGAAAGATCTCCCATGCTCATGGATTGGCAGGATTAATATAGTAAAAATGGCCATTTTACCAAAAGCAATCTACAGATTCAATGCAATCCCCATCAAAATACCAATCCAATTCTTCAAAGAGTTAGACAGAACAATTTGCAAATTCATCTGGAATAACAAAAAACCCAGGATAGCTAAAGCTATCCTCAACAATAAAAGGACTTCAGGGGGAATCACTATCCCTGAACTCAAGCAGTATTACAGAGCAATAGTGATAAAAACTGCATGGTATTGGTACAGAGACAGACAGATAGACCAATGGAATAGAATTGAAGACCCAGAAATGAACCCACACACCTATGGTCACTTGATTTTTGACAAAGGAGCCAAAACCATCCAATGGAAAAAAGATAGCATTTTCAGCAAATGGTGCTGGTTCAACTGGAGGTCAACATGTAGAAGAATGCAGATCGATCCATGCTTATCACCCTATACAAAGCTTAAGTCCAAGTGGATCAAGGACCTCCACATCAAACCCGACACACTCAAACTAATAGAAGAAAAACTAGGGAAGCATCTGGAACACATGGGCACTGGAAAAAAATTCCTGAACAAAACACCAATGGCTTAGGCTCTAAGATCAAGAATCGACAAATGGGATCTCATAAAACTGCAAAGCTTCTGTAAGGCAAAGGACACTGTGGTTAGGACAAAACGGCAACCAACAGATTGGGAAAAGATCTTTACCAATCCTACAACAGATAGAGGCCTTATATCCAAAATATACAAAGAACTCAAGAAGTTAGACCGCAGGGAAACAAATAACCCTATTAAAAAATGGGGCTCAGAGCTAAACAAAGAATTCACAGCTGAGGAATGCCGAATGGCTGAGAAACACCTAAAGAAATGTTCAACATCTTTAGTCATAAGGGAAATGCAAATCAAAACAACCCTGAGATTTCACCTCACACCAGTGAGAATGGCTAAGATCAAAAACTCAGGTGACAGCAGATGCTGGCGAGGATGTGGAGAAAGAGGAACACTCCTCCATTGTTGGTGGGATTGCAGACTGGTAAAACCATTCTGGAAATCAGTCTGGAGGTTCCTCAGAAAATTGGACATTGAACTGCCTGAGGATCCAGCTATACCTATCTTGGGCATATACCCAAAAGATGCCTCAACATATAAAAGAGACACGTGCTCCACTATGTTCATCGCAGCCTTATTTATAATAGCCAGAAACTTGAAAGAACCCAGATGCCCTTCAACAGAGGAATGGATACAGAAAATGTGGTACATCTACACAATGGAATATTACTCAGCTATCAAAAACAACGAGTTTATGAAATTCGTAGGCAAATGATTGGAACTGGAAAATATCATCTTGAGTGAGCTAACCCAATCACAGAAAGACATACATGGTATGCAGTCATGATAAGTGGCTATTAGCCCAAATGCTTGAATTACCCTAGATCCCTAGAACAAACGAAACTCAAGACGGATGATCAAAATGTGAATGCTTCACTCCTTCTTTAAATGAGGAAAAAGAATACCCTTGTCAGGGAAGGGAGAGGCAAAGATTAAAACAGAGACTGAAGGAACACCCATTCAGAGCCTGCCCCACATGTGGCCCATACATATACAGCCACCCAATTAGACAAGATGGATGAAGCAAAGAAGTGCAGACCGACAGGAGCCGGAAGTAGATTGCTCCTGAGAGACACAGCCAGAATATAGGAAATACAGAGGCGAATGCCAGCAGCAAACCACTGAACTGAGAATAGGTCCCCCGTTGAAGGAATCAGAGAAAGAACTGGAAGAGCTTGAAGGGGCTCGAGACCCCAAAAGTACAACAATGCCAAGCAACCAGAGCTTCCAGGGACTAAGCCACTACCTAAATACTATACATGGACTGACCCTGGACTCTGACCCCATAGGTAGGAATGAATATCCTAGTAAGAGCACCAGTGGAAGGGGAAGCCCTGGGTCCTGCTAAGACTGAACCCCCAGTGAACTAGACTATGGGGGGAGGGCGGCAATGGGGGGAGGGTTGGGAGGGGAACACCCATAAGGAAGGGGAGGTGGGAGGGGGATGTTTGCCCGGAAACCGGGAAAGGGAATAACACTTGAAATGTATATAAGAAATACTCAAGTTAATAAAAAAAAAAAAAAGCACACTACTCTAAAGGAAATGATGTCCATCAAGTAGATGACTGGATGTGGCACGTGTGGAGCACCTGCCCTCAGAAGATAACGCTCCATGCGTTGATACCAAACATCATAATTTATCCAGGTAAAGTATTTCTGGATATGCTGTTGCTTTTGCACATGGATTTAATTATTCCTTTTAATGCTCAGATGGGGAGGGGTGAGTTCCAAAGCTTAGAGGAAGAAAAGGGGAAACTTGTGTAATTATATTTTGATTTCATAAAAATAAAAGTAAAAATCATTGTATTGTTTTAAAGAAAATAGACTTAAAAGAAAGAAAAAGTTTCTTTTCAGATTTTAAGTACCTATTCTTAAGAGAAACTTATAAAAGGAGATCCAGTGCTTTTACTTATAATAAACAGCTAGTTTAAAGTTGACAAATGGAAACTACAGATGTAGCTCAGTACTGGATAACTCAGCACATCAGAATCTTTTCTATGCCCCAGAGGAAGGATACAAAGAAAAAGGATGGGAGATAATAGTATCTATGTTTCTTCCCACGAAGGAATAAATCACTCTTGAATTTAGCAGCATATTGAGCATGGTACCTCAGGGAACTAAAGAGGAAGAGGTAAGTTCTACTTGGGTTAGTGCCATCGATATTGTAGTGTTCTGATCTAATGGGTTGGAAGAGGTAAGCTTGAGTTAGTATCTAGTGAATTTTGGAGTTTGTGTTTTGATGTGATGTGATGCTGTTTGGAGTCTGAGCTAGATCATAAAATAGAGTTGGTACAAAAAGTGCCTCACTGAAGGAAGTTCTCTGGTTGCCACTTAAATTAAATTTTCTAACTTCAGAACTGAAGCTGGGTTACTTTTATCTCTTCCCTATAGACTCCATGGTCTTAAATATTTAACTAGTAAATGAAATGAACTAGTAAATGTAAATGAAAACATTAATAATAAATGCTTAAAGATAATGCTTTGCATCAGTTTTATTTTAGTCTAGCTCCAGTAAAAGAACAAACTTGCTATCAACTATAAATACTACTTCTATTACTGACTTGGATATTCCTTCTAAACTATGATTCACTATTTAAAAAATGCTTCTCATCTCTAGCTAAAAAAATGTAAAATGGTCTGTATGGAGGATAATATTTCTTAAATTATAGATGTTGAAAAAAGTTTTTGAAAAAACCCTCCCATTTTAACATATATGAGTATTTATGGTATATTATTGAAATTAAATTAAATCCAATAATAAAGATCATTTTTATCAGATTCAACAGATATAAAATTACTCTAAACAACTCAGATAACTACCACTTTCTATGGTTTGTTTTGCTGTGGAGCACATGTGAAAATGGCAAGAGTCTGGACCTTGAAGCACCCATTGGCCACAAGAGTAGCACTGCACTTAGGTAGATCTAGAACCAGAGAGTGTCAATATAAAGGAGACAGGCTCATGTTCTTTTTATACAACGTACATGTGATTGATAACATTGAGGTTGCCCCAGAGAATCCAATGTCCACAGTCTCTACCTTAAGGAATTCTCACTCTGTGGTTCTGGACCACTTTAAGGATTGAAGGACCCTTTCAGAAGTCATTGGAAAACAGAGACATCTACTCTATAATACATAACAATAGGAAAATCATTGTGATGAAATAGCAACAAAAATAATTTTGTGACTGGGGGTTGCCAAAACATAAGTTGTATTAACAGTTCACAGTATTAGGAAGGTTGAACCACTGTCTACATACTATGCTCAGTTTTAGTCCCTTGCATTTTACCAAGATCTCTGAAAGAAGATTTAGAGATTTGGATTTTTATCTTGTGGCAGAAAGTATTATGAATATGCCACATAGGATTTTCAAAGGAAATAAAGACTTGGAATACAGGGGGTTTTGTTGTCGTTGTTGCTGCTGTTGTTGTCATCATTGTTGTTGTTACTGTTGTTGTTGTTGTTGTTGTTGTTGTTGTTACATACAATGAGTACAGAATAATCCTGCATTTCTGGTGTTGAGTTTGTGGCTCAGGCATGTGAGACAGGTTTGAAGATAATTGACTATAATTTAACTTTTTATCTTTATAGGTCTCTCTAGCCACTGCTGATAGGAAGACTTTGAAAAGGCATGCTAACTTTCAGAGTCTGTGATATCAAAGTAAATGGCTTATAGAAATCCTTTTTTTAGTTTGAGTATTACTTAATAACTCTTTTGGCTGAAAAATAACTGAGAATTTAGCTTCACCAATTTAACTGTCCTATTCTGAATGAAATTAAAAGATGGAACTTTATCTGCACAATGACTATGATATCTTCTGAGTGGCTAAACTAAAGTCAACCAAATCCTTAAGTGCTATTGCAGCAGATGAAAAGCTGCAATTCCATTTGAGTCACATCTGCAGTTTCACCCCAAGATCTCTTCTATGCTGTTGATTTCCATATGTGTAGAAATAAAATGTAAAGTTTCCCTTTGCATCACATGTTTAAGGTAGAGTTCAACACAAGAAAAATGTTAATGCACAGAGTTCAGGAAAGAGAGCAAGAGTGAGAGACACAGAGACAGATATAGACACACAAAAAGAAAAGCAGAGAAACAGAAAGAGAAATAGACAGAGACAGTCATGCAGAGAGAAAGGGGGAGACAGAGATAGACAGGAAGAGACAGGAAAAGAGAGACAGAGAGGGAGAGACAGAGACATTCTTAAAAATGTGGTTTGCCCTGGAGTTACCTGTATTTTGATGCTATTTCCACTGCCCCAAGGATGGCTGCCTAGTCAAGTATTCAGGACTCAGGTGACTTCACCAGAACCTTCTCCTCATTTAATTTGTAAAATACAGGTGAGGGGCAGGTACAGGATAGAAGGAGGCCTGTCATTGGATGAGAAGGAAGGATGGGTGGGAGAAGAGTTTGAAGGAAGAGGAGGAGAGAGAGAGTAACTGGTAGAGAACATGGAAGGTGATGTTAAGATTCCACTCTGTGTATTTACAAGTTGCTATTAATGTTCTTAATGGATGGATGGTACTGGGCTTTGTATGTTTATGTGGGAAATTATATCTTATCAATTGGGTCAAAGGTTATTGTGTTGTGTGTTCTTTCATGTGTAGATTTAAGTGTAATGGAGTGTAGGGTGGCTGGTCTGAGTGACCATAGAATTGAGATGTGTGTTTCTGGCATGGAAACCTGCCTTGGAAACTAGATAGGTAGAGACATTGCTGACGCCTCAGAGAGAGTCCTTCAGCAGTGTGACATGGGATGGAGCAAAGCGTGTGAGAGGCTTTGCTGACTAAGAATTAAGATATCTAGCAGATATCTTGGGGCACTGTGGTGTAGACCTAATGGGGATAAATGACAGCATTTTATTTTTTATATTTTTATAACAACAAAAATCAGCTACATGACATTATATTCTCATATGATGATTGCTCCCTCAGCACTCTGTGAAAGACATGTTAAAGCTATGTGTTGTATGAAGATTTCAAAAGTATCCTCTGGTGCTGAAGAATACTGCTTGCTGCTGTAGCTTGCCATAGAGGATGGCTAATTAACAACCTATAACCTAGGTCTTGCTAAATCTATCAGAGCATTCAGGGATCTAAAATCCATAAATAACTATTCACTTTCCTTAGTAGAATGAAGAATTCTTGAAAATTTTGCAGTTAAAAGCTCTTTGTAGAGTTCATAAGATGTTTTTTAAAGATTTAAATTTTAAACTTTGTACATTTGTTCAAGTGACTAGTATATCACATGAACCCAGACTCCAGAGGCATGAATGCCAAGTACAAAAATTATCTTAGAATAGTCTGGTTCTGTAATGTACATAGTTCATAGACCTTGGTGCTCTGATATTGCCTGACTTTTTTTCTGCTCATTTTACATTGGATGATCTGAGTTGATAATGAAGATAAGCTGTCTGTTTCTACATTCTAGAGACCGTAGTCTCATAGCTCAGAGGTCATACTTCTCATATGTTAACCAAGCTGCTGGATCTGCTTTACCAATAACCTTTATTTTTTTATCTTGATATTACATACTTCCCTCTCATTTTTTCCTAGGAAAATGTCAGGTAGTCTTACAGTTAGTCATCTAGCTTTCTTAGTCCACAGTGTATTTGTTTTTTTAATTAATTATGTGTTCAGACTTTAGCTGTGTCTATTCTACCAACCATAGTTAGGTCTATAAAATTTTAATTTTAAATATTTCAGGGAAATCTAATCATGAGGGTAAATATGACTAACATGACCAAAGCATTTTTATGTTTAAGCATTTTTCAACCTTTCATCAAAACCACTGTAATTACTGAAGTGAGATGAGAAATTGTAAGACACTTCTTGATAATATGACCAGAACATCTGGACAACTTTTGTGTCTATGGCCTGAGGTGCCACTCTCATAGATGTGATATTTACATTATTTGTACATATAGACCTTTTAAAGCCTGGGAAATCCTGTCTTTTATAATATTTAAGAACCAGATTATTTACAAATTTGAAGTAAAGGCTGCACAACATACATCCTGGAGACTTGCTCCATCTAACTGTTGTTGCATATCTAAGGCCTTCGCCTGCACATATCATCTGCACTTTAACAGACTTAATACTGGCTAGGAGTTTTGGCATGACCCCATGCTCTACTCTTTATTGTTACTAATTAGTTTTCCAAACATTTTGACAGTCATTTTATCAATGTTAGATCTTTTTGGAAGACACTGAAAAGAAAAAAAAGAATGAGTCTGACCAATATAGATGTGGATGATCAGAGCCAACCATTGGACTGAGCTTGGGGCCACCAGTGGAAGAGATAGGGCAATAACTGAAGGAGCTGAAGAGGTTTGCCACCTCATAGGAAGAACAACAATATCAAGCCCCACCACCCCGAAAGCTCCTGGAAACTAAACCAAAACCAAAGGATACACATGGAGGGGACCCATGGCTCCAGATGCCTATGGAGCAGAGGATTGCCTTATCTGGCATCAATGGGAGGGGAGGCCCTTGGTCTTGTGAAGGATCGATGCCCAGGATAGAGGACTGCTAGGGTGGTGAGGTGGGTGTGGGTGGAGAGTGGGAGCAACCTTATAGAAACAGGGGTGTGGACATATGGGAAAGGGGGTTGGCAGAGGCAAAACAGGGAATGTAAATAAATAAAAAGCAATAAAAAAATGAACAGGACAAAGGAGGCAACTGAAAAAGAGTAAAAAAGAAGGAGGAAAGGGGGAGGGGAAAGGAAGAGGAGAGAAAGGATGACATAAGGGGAGAGGAAGAAGTGTAGGACTGAAGAGGGGTTATGTAATAATAGAAAGAAGAGTGTGGCAGAGTGGGGAGGGGGAGAAAAAAGGGATGAGTATGGTTTCACACAGTTGATTGCTATGATCCACTACTAGTGGAATGCTGGCCAGTGCTATAATCTGTTTCATCAGCAGAAGAATATCATAGGTTTAAAGTATATGAAGAATAAATTTCTGTTTTGTGGTGAAAATATGCTCTGGACAGATTTGAGAAGCCTCTCCCCTTTAAAAAGGATAATTCATTAGCTGTGAAAATTATATTTTGCTGGCAATACTTTTAAGATAGCAAATAGTAAATAGCAAAGAAGGTGATCAAGTACAAGGTCTGTAGGACACACTGGGAAGTCACCAGAAAACAGGGTTTTCTAGGAGGATTCAAAACCGGCCCACATACAGGACACAGGCATGCATGTGCAGATCACCTCTTCCTAAATGACTTGTTGCTGAGAGATATTATCTGAGACACTCATTCTTTATTTTTGTCTTTACAGCATTAAAAAACAAAAACTTTTGAGATAGGAGCTAGGAGGTAGAAAAAGCTCAGAGGTCAATAGTGTATAGTAAGCTTATTGGGTCCTTGTAGGAGGTATTCCTGTAGTACAGAAGTTCTCAACTTTTGGGTAGTGACATCTTTTGGGTGAAACAACATTTTCACAGGGATATGATATATATTTATATTGAGATCATAACAGTAGCAAAAATAGGGTTATGAAGTAATAATGAAAATAATTTTATGCTTTGGGATCACCAAACATGTGGTACTATGTTAAAGGATCAGAGCATGAGGAAGGTAAGGTTGAGAACTATGGGTGCACTACATTCTGTTGCTTCTGAGCAGTAATAAAGGTAGATTTGGAAAAGCAGAAAAGCACAGAACTTCATATTATCCTAACAAGTTCTCAGAAGACCTGAAACCATTTTCCTTCAGTGAAGGCTTATAAAAAGGAAAATGCTATATTTGATTGGGTGTTTTTACTCAAAAGTGGCTAAGTATACTTTTTCTAATGTACTAAGGTAATAGAAATGTGTGTGTTTAATAGTAACATCAGAAAAGCCCCACATAAATTCTTGTTTAAAAATAAACACTATCCCATGTAACCTACTACCTACTACACTGCAAATCAAGTGCATTAAACACAAAGAAGGAACATAAGGGCTGTGTGTTTGACTAATTCTGTCAAATTGCTTTGAATAAAGCTACCTTGATATTTGTGAAAATGCATACTGCCATTTTTCAATTTTTTGAATAACAGGTGACAAACCTGCTAACTGTATACTAGTAGCACAATCATAATGTCAGAACTCTGTCAAAAGCTTGGTATTCGTCCAAGACCACCACAGTAGCTGTAATTTGAAGCAACCTAAAATTGGGAGGTGATAGCTCAACTTAAATTTCTTGCTGTGCTTGATGGAATGTCCCTCCACTATTAGCAATGGGAGTCAAAGATGGGAATATGTCATGAGTTTAAAGAAAATACATAGTAAGAAAACACATGATTTCACAAATAAAGCTGAAAAAATAAATTCTTTCAAATGTAGATGGTGAGCTGCACTGACATACACCTTTAATCCTAGCACTCAGGAACCTGAAGTAGGAAGATCTCTGAATTTAAAGGTAGCCTGGTCTACAAAGCAAGTTCCAGGAAAATCAGGACTGTTATTTAAAGAAACTCTGTTATGGAAAACCAATGAATATATAAGTGGATAGACAGATGATACATATACACATATGTAAATACATAGATAAATAGATAGATAGATAGATAGATAGATAGATAGATAGATAGATGATAGATAGAAAAAATGTGGATGATGGATAATAGGAAATTCTTAAAATGGACTGAGCATAGCAGATCATATTGGAGGTTTAGTTTAAAATTTGTGTTTCTAAGTTATTGTTATAGAAACCACAATCCCTAAGCTCAGGATTAAGCCCAGGCAGCTACAGATTTTTTTTCACTTTCCAAGCTACTAATTCATCCTGGAGCAGATCCACTTACATGGATGATGATCGGACTATCTAATGTGTCACTAGTGGTCAATGTCTGGGCAAGATGTTCCCAAGATCTTGGCCTCTAATTCACAGACCAGAAAAATGGCTTATACATATTTTTAAAAACATCAAGGTAGCCTAGCAGGAGTACCAGTGAACCAGGTGAATGACAGTATCTAGGCAATAACCCAGGGCTTCTTTTACCAAGCTTGAAGGAATATGTTTGATTACTAGGATCTAGTTTGATTTGTATCCTATTTTGATAGACAACTTTCATCACGGAAGCACATAGTGCACATCGCTTCACAGAATGCATCTGTGAATACTTTATTGACATAAGATGGTAAATGGGGATTGATTTTCCATCGAAGTTTATGGAGAGGAGACAGTTTACTTCATAATAATATATACAGATATAAGTAGAGTGTCATTGAAGAGAATCCGTCTACACTTGGTGGTCCTTAATGGAAATAGAAATTTACTTTGTTGTTGGAACTAGGTTCTGCAAAAGCTGTCTTCATGCAGGGATTGTATGTTGCTAACAGGTTGTTAGGTGCATTGTTAGAGGAGTGAATGCATAATGCTTACAGGTAAAGATCCCAGGCTGCCAAGGTCATTGTTAAAAAAGCAGTGTGTGCAGAGGTTAAATTAAGTGAAGTCAGAGGTTGCACATCAGACAGTTGGCTCCTTAATGGTTATTAAGACACTTCAAATTCAAAAATCACAGCTCCTCTCTACACATCCCAGAGATCCAGTACAGAAAACACTAGAAGGTAATACATCACCAGTGGGGCACACATGTCCATGGTAAAGTCCCAGATGTAGATATTTATGGGTCTTATTCATTAGAGCATTATAGTACATATCAAGGAAGCCTGCCTTCAGAAAATTGCCATACTTGCCTAGGTCTCCGTGACCTTGTTCCTATATTTCCCAGTGAGTCAATAATTCTTCAGCTTTGCTTAACCTTCACACGTTTTGTTTGATTGTTATATTTTTTTCACTTTTGAAATCAATAGTTTGTTCTTTTTCAAAGCTGCCTATTTATTGCTGTTAGGTTTGTGTTGTTACATAATTAAAGGAATTCCACTTTATTTTACATATTTATAGTTTAGTAATTTTATATGAAATCTGTTTGTTGTAATTATCTCAAGTCCTTGGAGATTAAAATCTGTCACTCTTATTTCTGAAGATTGTCATCCATGGTGCCTGTGTGTGTGTGTGTGTGTGTGTGTGTGTGTGTGTGTGTGTGTGTGTGTGTGTCTTCAGTAGGTTTTGGTAGTGATATATGATATGAATCTTTTTAATCTTTGGAAAGTCCAGAAATGAAAAATAACAAGGACTTGGTCTGTGAGAAATGCAAGCTGTGATCCAGACACCATTTGCAACTCTAACCCCCATTTTGCTTTCCGCATATTCAGAAGTTTATTTCACTGTATGGCCATTTATCCCCATTTGAGGCCCTGATTATTGTAAGCAGATTTAACCACTTTGTGTATACAACTTGTCTCTGAAATCAGCTTTCAGTCTACTGCTCTGTAAATATAGAAATAACCATATACTTATTTCTTGCTATGATCTAGAAGGTATTCAGAAAATCTAGTCACCACACCACTGGGAGCAGAATTCAGCCAAATGCTTTAAAGAAAATCTTTGCTATCAAATGTAATAGATTTTGTTATCTGAACACATTTTTATCTTAATCTAAGTGTTTTCAAATGTTTAACAATATTAGATACATGTCATTTTATTATAGCATCATATTTAGCTATCTAGGAAACTTGTAAACACAGAGTATTACCCTTTCCAGGCCAACAATGTCTACAATCATAGGTGATTGGGCAAAGTAGTGTATAGTCAACTTCCAGAAGTATGTCAGTATGATGGTTTTCAAATGCTTGCTTGTTTGCTTGCTTTCTTTGCCAACCTACCTGACTCTATACCTGCCTCCTTCTTCCTTCCTTCTTTCCTTCTTTCCTTCCCTTTTAAATGCTGATTTTTACAATTATTTTGCCATAGCTCTCCAAGTGCTGTGGTTTTAGGTATGGTGGATTATTTTATGAGCCTTAATATCTGAGAAAGTTTTTAAAAAATTACTTCTAGTATCTCAAGCATCTTATTTGTGCCAAGACACCAGGGCCTGTGTAGAAAAGGACCCCATGGCAGTGTAGGAGTGGATGGAGGGAGCGGGGAAATGATGAGAAGTTTCTCAAATCTTGTGTATTCAGCTGAGTAGTTGCACTGTCAAAAATGCAAGATGTTGATTAATGAATAAATTATTTGCCCAAGAGGGATGGAGATATATATATATATATATATATATATATATATATATATATATTCTAGTAGTAAAATAAAAACCCCTTGCATTGACTCCAAAATGCCAAAAATTTGATTCAGGAGACAGGAAAAGATTTTGTCTTTCTTGATAAAAAATGAGAGATAAGCTATCTTCTAAAATTTTATCTAGAATTTCCAAAACTGATGCATTTTTTAGGAGGCAGAGTTTTTAGACAATCCTATGTCTGCTTGTGAAAGGTCCTCTGTGAACAACCTTAAACTTAACTGAAATATAAACTCTCTGTTTCTTTATATCAAACATGCTGCAGTATCATTCATCCCTTCTTTCTGCCCTAGAACATTACTTAACTTTCCTAGTAGTTGTCCTAGATAATTTTTATAAACTTTTTAAAAATTATTTTCTTGTATAGGGCCTCTGGGAACAGAAAGATAGGGACACTCAACGCTGCTGTCCAGACACTCCTCGGATATGAAGGGACCCAGTCAAACAGCTCCCTTCACCCAACTCCAGTGGGAGGGAGAGATAGACATTCACAGGGGCAGACACACCTGGGAAGCCAGAGGAGACTACTCTCTGCCCACATTTCTGACTCTAGAGGAAAACACCTAGCACTATCTGGGCCCCCTGTGCACAGGGTCAAAATCAAAGGCAGGAGGCACTTCTGTTTCCTGCCCTCAAGGAGATCTCTGAGAAGCAACTCCAGGCTTGAAACCAAAGGTAAGACCAACTATTCTGCTCCAAGTGACTTGCCTGGTGAACTCAGGACACATGCCCGCAGAAACACCTGAAGACCAGTAGACAGGAACGACTATACACCTGAAAGCAGAACACTCTGTTCCCATAACTGACTGAAAGAGAACAGGAAAACAAGTCTACAGCACTCCTGACACACAGGCATATACAACGGTCTAACCGCTATCAGAAATAGCAGAACAAGGTAACACCAGAGACAACGTGTTGGCAAGAGGCAAGGGCAGCAACCCAAGCAAAAGAAACCAAGACTACATGGCATCACTGAAGCCCAATTCTCCCACCAAAGCAAACGGTGGATATCCAAACACACCAGAAAAACAAGATCTAGATTTAAAATCACATTTAATCATGATGCTGGAGGACTTCAAAAAAGACATAGAGAACTCGCTTAGAGAAATGCAGGAAAACACACACACACACAAAAAAACAAACAAACAAACAAAAAAAAAAAAAACAAGCAGAAGCCTATAGAGAGGAAGTGCAAAAATCCCTGAAATAATTACAGGAAAGCACAATCAAACAGGTGAAGGAATTAAAAATGGAAATAGAAGCAATAAAGAAAGCACAAAGTGAGACAACCCTGGATGTAGAAAACCAAAGGAAGAGACAAGGAGCCGTAGATAGAAGCATCACCAACAGAATGCAAGAGATAGAAGAGAGAATCACAGTGGCAGAAGATTCCATAGAAATCATTGCACAAATGTCAACGATAATGTAAAACAGAAAAAGATACTGGCCCAAAATAAAGAGGAAATCCAGGACACAATGAGAAGATCAAACCTAAGGATAATAGGTATAGAATAGAGTGAAGACTCCCAGCTCAAAGGACCACTAAATATCTTCAACAACATCATAGAATAAAACTTCCCTAACCTAAAGAAAGAGATGCCCATAAACATACAAGAAGCCTACAGAACTCCAAATAGATTGGACCAGAAAAGAAATACCTCCTGTCACATAATAGTCAAAACACCAAATGCACAAAACAAAGAAAGAATATTCAAAGCAGTAAGGGAAAAAGGTCAATTATCATATAAAGGCAGACCTATCAGAATTACACCAGACTTCTCACCAGAGATTATGAAAGCCAGAAGATGCTGTACAGATGTCATACAGACCCTAAGAGAACACAAATGCTAGCACAGGTAATTGTATCCAGCAAAACTCTAAATTAACATAGATGGAAAAACCAAGATATTCCATGACAAAACCAAATTTACACAATATCTTTCTACAAATCCAGCCCTACAAAGGATAATAAATGGTAAAGCCCAACATGAGGAGGCAAGCTACACCCTAGAAAAAAGCAAGAAACTAACTGTTTTGCAACAAAACAAAGAGAAGACAAGCACACAAACATAATCTCATATTCAAACACGAATATAACAGGAAGCAACAATCACTATTCTTCATATCTCTCAATATCAATGGACTCAATTCCCCAATAAAGAGACACAGATTAACAAACTGGATATCCAATTAGGACCCAACATTATGCTGCCTACAGGAAACAGACCTTAGAGTCAAAGACAGACACTACCTCAGAGTAAAAGGCTGGAAAACAGCTTTCCGAGCAAAAGATCTGAAGAAGCAAGTGGGAGTAGCCATTCTAATATCAAATAAAATCGATTTTCAACCAAAAATCATCAAAAAAGATAAGGAAGGACACTTCATATTCATCAAAGAAAAAAAATCCACCAAAATGAACTCTCAATCCTAAATATCTATGCTCCAAATACAAGGGCACCAACATACATAAAAGAAACCTTACTAAAGCTCAAAGCACACATTGCACCTAACACAATAAAAGTAGAAGATTTTTCCAACTCTCATCAATGGACAGATCATGGAAACAGAAACTAAACAGAGACATAGAGAAACTAACAGAAGTAATGAACCAAATGAATTTAACAGATAGTTATAGAACATTTCATCCTAAAACAAAAGAATATACCTTTTTCTCAGCACCTCATGAAACCTTCTCCAAAATTGACCTTATAATTGGTCACAAAACAGGCCGCAACAGATACAGGAAGATAGAAATAATCTCATGCATCCTACCAGGTAACCACAAACTAAGGCTAGTCTTCAATAACAAGAATAAGGACAGAAAGCCCTCATGCACATGGAAGTTGAACAGAGTGCTACTCAATGATAAGTGGGTCAAGGAAGAAATGAAGAAAGAAATTAAAGACTTTTAAGAATTTAATGAAAATGAAAGCACAACATACTCAAACTTATGCGATACAATGAAAGCAGTGCTAAGAGGAAGTTTCATAGATCTGAGTGCCCCCAAAAATAAATTGGAGAGAGCATACATTAGTAGCTAGGCAGCACACCTAAAAGCTCTAGAACAAAAAGGAGCAAAGACACTCAAGAGGCAGAGAAGGCAGTAAGTAATCAAACTCAAAGCTGAAATCAACCAAGTAGAAAGAAAAAGAACTATACAAAGAGTCAATAACACCAGGAGCTGGATCTTTTAGGAAATCAACAAGATAGATAAACCCTTAGCCAGACTAATGAGAGGACACAGAGAGTGTGTCCAAATTAACAAAATCAGAAATGAAAAGGGAGACATAACAGCAAAATCAGAGGAAATTCAAAAAATCATCAGATCCTTCTTCAAAAGTCTATATTCAACAAAACTGGAAAATCTGGATGAATTGGACAATTTTCTAGATAGATATCAGGTACAAAAGTTAAATCAAGATCAGATAAACCATCTGAACAGTCCCATCACTCCTAAATAAAGAGAAGCAGTAAATAAGTGTCCAAACTAAAAAATAATCCAAGCACTGGATGGGTTTAGTGAAGAATTCTATCAGTCCTTCATAGAAAACCTCATACCAATACTATCCAAACTATTTCACAAAATAGAAACAGAGGGAGCATTACCCAATTCCTTCTATGAAACCATAATTACACTTATAAATAAACCATACAAATACTCAATAAAGAAAGAGTACTTCAGACCAAATTCCCTTATGAATGTCCAGGCAAAAATGCTCAATAAAATTCTCTCGATCTGAATTCAAGAATACATCAAAATTATCATCCATCATGATCAAGTAGGCTTTACCCCAGGGATGCAGGAATGGTTCAATATACAGAAACCTATCAACGTAATCAACTATGTAAACAAACACAAAGAAAATAAACCACATGATCATCTCCATCTCATTAGATGCTGAGAAAGCATTTGACAAAATTCAACACTGCTTCATGTTAATTCAAGGCCCATACCTAAACATAGTAAAAGCAATATACAGCAAACCAGTAGCCAACATAAAACTAAATGGAGAGAATCTTGTTGCAATCACACTAAAATCAGTGACTAGTCAAGGCTGCCCACTCTCTCCCTACTTATTCAATGCAGTTACTGAAGTCCAAGCTAGAGCAATCAGACAACAGAAGAATGTCACGGGGATACAAATTGGAAAGGAAGAAGTCAAAATATCACTATTTGCAGATGATATGATAGTATACTTAAGTGACCCTAAAAGTTCCACCAGAGAAATACTAAGCCTGATAAACAAATTCAGCAAAGTGACCGGGTATAAAATTAACTCAAACAAATCAGTAGCCTTCCTCTACTCAAAGTATAAACGGGCTGAGAAAGAAATTACAGATGACCCACATCACTTCCAAGCACTTACACATTGGCTTACATGCATCTATATCTCTAGATCCTTTTCTGGTGTCCATGAACACCAGACTTGAACTTGGCAAATGACCATATATGAAAGCAAAATATCCATACATATAAAACAACAGAAATATAAAGACTAACAGACTATTTTTCAAATAAACTAGGCTGAGCAGATGCTTGAAATCATGAGTCTGTTAGTCAAAAATGACATATAGGACCTTTGAAACATCTGAGAGTAAAAGCACTTGGCCCGAGTTTAATACTCAGCAACCATGTAAAAAGATCAAAACAATGTATTAGTAATTCGAGAGTTGTTGACAAGTTTCTGGATGTGAAGTAAACAGAGAGGCAGAAATAATAGCACTGTTTCTCAATACAAGGTAAAAGAGGAGACCTAACTCTGAAAAGTCTTCTTATAACCATCATATGCATGTGTTGGAAGCATACACTCATAAAGACAGACACATACATGCTATATGTACATATAGCTGCAGCAGGCAAGAATCTACACAAAGACATACACACTTAGCATATATGTGCATATTCATGCACTGACACCTACACAGAGAGACACATACATTCCATACATGTATACAGTCATGGCAGGCACATATCTAAACGTAGAAACATACACATACCACACACACACACACATACCATACATGCACACAGCCATGGAAAATATGTACCTACACTTATTTAAACATACACCCACACACACACACACACACACACACACAGAGAGAGAGAGAGAGAGAGAGAGAAAGAGAGAGAGAGAGAGGGAAAGAGAGAGAGAGAGAGAGAGAGAGGCAAGAAGCAATATCAAATATGTTACTCATTTCCCCAAATCACACATATAAAAACAAAATTTTCAAAATTCGAGGAAAATATGTCATCGTGGATGGAATTATTAAAATGTTATTATGAAAAATATACAAGGTGGTTGACCGTGGTTTAAAATAAATACATATAAGGAAGACAAAAAATGTCAGTCTTTTATCTTAATGCCATGATTGTTCCACATAGAATGCTCATCCCTCCTGTTTTCCTAGGACAACCACAGATTATGTTCCTTCTAAATATGTAGAGTGTTTTGATCACACTTTAAAGTACTCTGGTCTGTATAATTATGCCTAATGGGCTCATCTATTACCTAAACTTTTCTACACCCAACCATGTTTTACTTGTATAAAATCCTGAAGTATTATAGTTCCTAATTATGTGCTCTTGTTGACCATTAGGGTGTTAGCCCATGTTGCCACAGCAAAGTACCACCAACTGCATTCCTTGAGCAGCACACTGTACATCTTAATTCTTGGGTTTGAATCTGAGAATGGTGTATTGGGATTACTTGGTTTTGAAGGTGTATTGAGATTCTTGCAAGAGTCTCTTCTAGGACTGTGGGTTCCTCTTCTAGACCCTTTATGCCATTTCCTTGGCATTAATGTTCAAATGTGACCCTTTGCTAAAAGAAACACAGTCACATTGGATCAAAGTTCACACAAATGACAAAAGATGTCACAATAACTTGATTACCATTACAAAGACTCTCCATTACCATCTGTAATGAAGTCAGTACTTAAGCATTTGAATTTGGAAAGAAGATAAAATACCTGTTCACCATCACTGAAATTCCAAACTCTAGAGAAATAATTGGGTTTTATGTTTTGTTTCCAAACAATGGTAGATATTTATCAGGGCTTGATGTGATCAATATCCCTAAGCAAAAGGACCCACACTGTCCCTGGGAGCAGCACTACATAATGAAGGACATGTGTTCATAGAGAAGAAATTTCCACGATAGTCCTCTGGTCACAGGACAGGTGTTCAGTGTCTCCACCTTGGGCTCCTCTCAGGGCTCCAACAACCCCAGTGTTTTATTTGCATTTTCCTTGGTACAATATCTACAGTGATAGAGATTGTGATTTGGAAAAGAAATGCCTGTTGGAGTTAGGAACTACCTGTTCTCTGAACATCACAGCTATAGGAAGGTACCTACAGACACAGGCATTTTGCATAGTGGCATTTGCTTTAAAGGCCCAAAGGAACAACTATAATGTAGCTTTTATGTAAAAATAGGATTAGGTTGTAGGAAGAAAAGTGTATTCTTTCAGCAAAGAGGCCTGATGGGCAGAAGAAGGGCTAGAAAACTGGGCAGTGGGTAGTGCTGGAGTTCACTACTGTCTTTAAGTTTATATTGTCATTATTATTTTGCTTGTTGTGCTGCTTATATTTGATTGTCAACTGGGCACAACCAAGAATCACCTGGAAAAATATATTAACCAGGAATCATTAAATCAAGTTAGGCATGCCAATGGCATTTCCTGTGTTGCAAGAGTCAATCCATTATGGTGGCACTATTTCCAGTGTCCTGCACAATATACCTAAAAGCAAAAGTAACTGAAAGCAAGCAAGCATTGAAGCCAGCAAGGGTGTATTTATTCTATTCGCTCTTGAATGTGGATATTATGTGACCAGCTGTTCAACATCTCCAAAAACAAACCTTAACTTAAAATCTCAAGCTAAATAAACTCTTTCCTTTCTCTTGTTGCTTTTTGTTAGAGCATTTGTTACAGCAATAGAAATGGCACTAAAAGACTACTCCCCCACAAAAAACCCCACGTGACTTGATTCAAGAAGTAAAGGGTTTCCCTGACAAAGGAAGAAAATCTAAAACAAGAGCTAATTTTTCTTCTTTATTTCATTCCCCTCCTCTCTTGCTTCTGTTCTTTCTTTCTTTCACCTAGCTTCCTTCTTCTATTGATGTTTCCTTTCCTTCCCCTTTCTTTCCTTTCTTCCTCCCCCTTCTCTCTACTTTAATTGTTTTTTAAACAAAGACTGACACTTTATGTAGCCCAAGATGGCCTTCAACTCAAGAATCACCTACTTGAGCTTCTTTGATGCTAGAATTGCAAGACTGCATCACGCCCATCATCTTATTTTTTTCAATATTGACAATAGTATATTTTTACTACATATTTTGTTTAGCCATTGGAAGGCAAGAACATATTCTAACTTGAGTGACTTACTTTTACAACTTCAAACTGTTTACACATTTATACTAGCTGTCAGGTATGCTAATTGCTTGTGTTAACCATTACCATTCCTCTTACATATTAATAGATCAACAGATTTGATAAAGAAGTAAAGTAACAGCCCAATCCTATCTTTACATATCTCAAGGAACTCTCCAATATTCTTACTCTTATAGGAAACATTCTTATCCTCTTGGTATACAGATAATCTTTGCTTCAAGTCAATGGTTGAGCTTCTAGATATATTTTAAAATAATGTATCCACTTAATGCACATATCAGATTTAAATCTACTTATACTTGAAAGAGTATATTAGAGCTACCTGTATCCTATTTAATGATCATTACTACTTTCTTGTGGCTCTTTATTTCCTCAATAATTTTTGCTTTTTCTCATTGTCATTTTCATAGATAAAGCCATCTCTTTTCCCATCCTCATGAAATGCCAATCTATCCCTTTCACATTATTCACCCACACAGCCTATTATTTCTCAGTTATGTATTATGCAAATTTTTGGACTATTAATCTCCACTGACTAAATGCTAAGCCAAGGCTCAGGTAAGGATTAAAAATTGGATTTACAACCAATCATCCAACTGAGTCCAGGGACACCAATGGAAGAGCTAGGGGAATGAGTGAAGCCAAAGGAGATTGCAATCCCACAAGTAAAACAATATCAACTAACTGAACCATCCAGAGGTCTCAGGGACAAAACCACCTACCGAATAATATATATGGAGGGAGTGAGGACTCCAGATACATATGTAGCAGAAGATGGACTTATCTAACACCAATGGGAGAGAAGGGAGGCTTGATGCCTCAGCACAGGGGGGTGCTAGAGGGTTGAGCAGGAGTGCATGACTGTGTGGAAGAGCACCCTCATAACAAAGGGGAGAGGAGTGATGGGAGATGGGATGGGGGTTGGTGGGGAGGTAACAGGGAAGGGGGATATCATTTGAAATATAAATGAATAAAATGATTTAATGAAACATAAATAAAATATACTAAAAACTTAGACTTTAAAACTGCATCATAAACAGGTAGATATTAAAAACAAATTGCTAGCATAAGAAACTATTCAGAACCAGAAAGTGGATGCACACTAGGTAAGAGTCCCTTGGAACAGCAGGAAGGAGGTAGGGAGGCAGCAGGCATGACATATGACCTTATTTGCAAGCATGTAGAATTGGAACCTTGGAGGGTTGTTCTTAGCCTAAGATATGGGGTTTCTGACAGCAGAATTTGAGAGAGGTCAGTATGAGATGAAGCCCAGAATGGACAGGAAAAAACTTATAGAATGCAAAGGCAAGAGAGTGTTTTCCTGAGTCATTTACCAAGATTCACTGTCTCCCTGTGTCTACCAACAATATTGACAAGTGGCAGCAGAGTTCCACTGGACTGGAATTTATATTGGGTGTCAGTGGCAGACCAAATTTGGCCATTAAAAAATTAATAAGAATCTGGTTGCTACACTGATTGTTGCTATAGAAATGCATAGCTAAGGAGGGTTGGAGGAAAGATGTCAGGTGCAATT
This sequence comes from Rattus norvegicus, assembly GCF_021556685.1. NCBI lineage: Eukaryota > Metazoa > Chordata > Mammalia > Rodentia > Muridae > Rattus > Rattus norvegicus. The sequence continues at coordinate 16,126,967 of NC_141542.1, forward strand.
GTTTTCAGCCCAAGGCTGACAATAATGGAACGACAGAGTGTCTCTTTGCATTAAAGAAAGCCAGTGAAATTTTACATCTAGGGCTTTTGACATATGCGTCCACACTCTGCTTGAGGAGGGTGATATGCATGAACCTGTGTGTGTGTGTGTGTGTGTGTGTGTGTGTGTGTGTGTGTGTGTGTGTGTCCGTGAGTGACTTTTAGCAGAACTGCCAGAATGAATCCAAAAGGTCTGCAGCAGAACTGACCCAACTCAGGCAGTTTTTGTGTTTCACTGACCTAAAGCAACCTTGCTGGCTCAGGAAAGAGCTGCTGTAAAACAGTACTTGACATTTTTCTTCCTAAGTAATGTGGCTTTTGCTGTGCTATATTTTTTTCTATTTTCTGGAGTGTAAGGGCTTAAAATGTAGTGTTGTTCAGATTTTATTTTGGAAACCAATGCCCTGACATTTATTCAAACACCCTCAAAGCCTATTCTACACACCTACCTTGAGAGTTTTTAAAATTATGCTTTAAAAGATAAGGGGTCAAGCCAGAGAACAGAGAGGAGCATGCAAGGGGTAGGAGCAGGATCACGACCCCATATCGAAGTTCTGTGGCACAGACTGTTCTGAACAGCCTAGATTGTAGTTACATTTTAGGAATGTGCATGATTGACATGGTCTGAGGGATTACAAAGGAAAGCGGAGCAGATTAAAAGCAAGCACAATGACAGTACAAGTTAAGCACTCTCCACAGTAATAGGGAAGGAAACTGGCTTCTGCATGAAATTCTTGGCAGAGTCACAGAACACACTGGTATGAACTTTTATTATCTACAAACAACTGAGTAGAAGGAATGCTCATAGATACAGACACCAGTATTTAACCAGATGTAAGATGAAGAGGACGGGCCTCAAACTTCATAGCTGTAATCTAGTACTACTGTAAGTCAGCCAAATGAGCTAGGATGAAGAAAACTGCAGGGCAAAGTTGGAAAATCCAGATGAAGTCACTGAGGAGCCATGTGACTGAAAAAAGTTTTCTTCTTTGTCAGAGAAGCACCCATGCTGGAAGTGCAGACACTAATGGAACTCTTTTTTAATTGGTAGATGATTTTCTAATATGTATTTTGATTAAATCTATCTTCACTACTTCCCCAAATTTTTCCTTACATTTTTTCTTACCAATTTCATCTTTCCTTTTGTTAAGCCCACTAATTATAGTTAGGGCTGCCAGTATTTGCATATCTAGAAAACCCCATGCAGCCTTTCGTAGGCTGAACCCCCGAGGGAAATTTCTTCTCTCTTCCATCAGTTATCAGTTATGAATAGCTTCACAGCTATGGACAGGATTTTGTGAGCCCTTTCTGCATTCATGGTGTTGCTTTGGTGGCATGATATTGTACAAGTCTTCTGGTTGCATTCCCTACTGCTGTGGGTATATAGGTATAATTGGGATATCATGTCCATGAAGTATTATTTTGGTGCAGATATTTACCATTTCTGGGTATTTTAGTATACTGCCTTTTCATCCACAAAGATCCATGAGGTTCAGGGGCAGAGGATGCAGTGTAGCTAACTCATTTAGAAATGAGCACTCCACAATTTCTTATTCCTAGCATGTTGATAAGTTATAGATCTTGGTATTAATCACCATCTACTGCAAAAGAAAGCTTGTGCATGATGGCTGAGGTATGGACTAGTTTTATGGATATGAAGATAGGAAGTTATAGACTAATTTAAAACTATGTTCATTTAACAGAGCACTATTTTTAGATTATCCCCCTAGGGACTCTGACTTAGTGATATGTAAACTTAAAACTACCAGCTATAAGTTCTGTCTTATAGAGTAGGCTTCAAATGTAATAAGAAAATCTTTGGTTACTCTGATAACCTTAGGGTCACTATTGTATATGTAGAAATATCTTCACAGATAGTTTTTTACTATGGTTTCTGGAATTCATAGCTAAATAAGTATGGCAGGCTCAGGAATTTGAGTAGTTCATTTTTAGTTGGTGGCAATGTATAGCAATGTTATAGGAAAGAGTAGCCTTGTTAGCGGAAGTGTGTCACCAAGTAGTTGAAAGTTTATGGCCTTAAACCATTGCCAGTTTATTCTCTCTCCACGTGTCCCTCTCCTGCCACCATAACTAGCACTAGCTGCTCTTCTGGGTTACCAAGATAGATGTTTACTCCTCTAAACTATTTATTAATAGTCTAATTAATTCTTTCTTCTATAACTTGCTTCTGTCACCATTTTTATTACAGCAACAGTAAAGCCAATAATACATAATAATATTATTAAATAATAACAAATAAATACTATTCTTTTCAGTAGCACAAATAGAAACTTATTTTACCATGAAAGATAGCTAGTAGTGGTGAACCTTCTACATTTGTACCAGTTTGATTTTTCCATGTTCTGTGACTTATTTCTGTTTTTTCTTAAGAAATACCATGCGGCAACTACAAAATATCATCCTGAGTGAGGTAACCCGATCATAAAATAACACACATGGTATGCACTCACTGATAAGTGGATATTAGCCTCAAACTTGGAATACCCAAGATACAATTCACAGACCATATGAAGCTCAAGAAGTATGGGTGCTTCTTTTTTTCTTTTTTTTCTTACAAACACCTTGTAAAAATTATTAAAATATCAACCTTCCAACTTTTACTGAGAAGTTAATCATTCAGAAAGTATTTGGTCATGGCAGTAGGGATTTCCACCACATTTCATGGAAGATAAAGGTGTTTCTTGAAAACCTCAAGGAAAGGCAAGATCATGTTAGGGAATAAGTACTGAAATGCATTATTTATAGTCTTCCATGCAAACCACAACATTATATCAGACAAGAGAGTTGGAAGTCCTCTGTGTTCACATGAACACATTTAAAGGAGCCATTCAGATGTACTGTGGTTTGGCCTCTTGACAGAGAGATTTCATTTAATTAAAAAAATTCAGGGATATATTTCACTTGGCAGAATAATTTTACGATGAAATTTGTATAGAAAGAAAATTTGAAAAATATTATAACTGAAATAAATTTAATTTTGTAAATGCCACCATATATGCTATCTCTATCAATAAATTCAAGCCACAAAATTATGATATCAACTCTGGGGAGAAGAAACTCTTTTACGATATTTTTTCTCCAAATAAATTTATGACTGGACTCTAATTTATAATATACTGGCTGAGAACATTTTTATTCTAGTTTCATTATTAAAAATTTACAAGTGGTGATGCTATCAAATACCTGAAGGTATCTGTTTCATGAATGTTACATAGCTTATAGCCTAAGTTAAAATGAAACATACTTTTCAAATACTCCGAAACAATGTTTAACAGTTCCTACATAAAAGTTGTTTAGAGCAAAATAAAGTTAATTCAAAGTACCAATGGGAATGCAGTTTTTCACACACGTATAGAGAATTGCTGACAAGTGTTAACATAGCTGCCTCAGAGAGGTGTACAACTGCATGTGAGAGACTATCTACAGCAGTGCCACTGTATTCTGTCCCTCAAGTTCAGTGCTTCCAATAATTCTTCTTTATTTACTCTATTTCCCTAACAGTTTGCAATTTAAAAATTCTGTAAGTCATATTTTAAAAGCCTACCAGCACTTACACCTTATTTTCCTTTCACTTGCCACTATTCAAGTCTACACTCCCATACTGAATTATTGTAATAACTTCTGGATTACTTTCATCTTCATCCTTCTCTTCCCATTATTCTTTTATCCAAATTCAAAAAAAAATATTTCTAGATTATTATATTGCTTTCCTTTGTGCAAAAACTTCCTTGGGTTTTTGTTTTGAGATAAAATCTAAATTCCTTGACCTGACATAAAATGTCCTTTAGTAGCTGACCATTTTCACTCTTTCAACTACTATTTTTATTATTTTTTCTTTTATTGAAAGAAAAGTTTTTCACTTACTGTATCCTGATTACAGTTGCCCTACTGCTACTTCTCCTATTTCCCCCAACCTCACCTCAAATCTTAATTCACTCTCAGATTCTCATTAGAAAACAAACAGGTTTCTAAGGGATAATAATATATTATCCTATCCTTATCCTATACTGTACTACATTCTATTATACAATATAAAAATAGAAAAAGCATTAACACAATTGAGAATCCCATAAAGACACAGAACTAGAAGCTATAAATTATATATACATTATATATATATATATATATATATATATATATATATATAAATAGCAGGCGTATGTTTATACACACACATTTCAGACTTGTAGGACAGGGAGAGACAGAGGGAGACAAAGAAAGAGAGAGACAAAGAAAGAGAGAGAGACAGAGAGAGACAGAGACAGAGAGACAAGACAGAGACAGAGGCAGACAGAGAGATAATAAAAATAAAGAAAACTTGTCTACCCATAGTGGAAATCAGTGTGGTGACGGTAGTCAATCTACCTAAAGATCGAGCTATACCACTCTTCTCTATTTCCTCAGCAGTCGATGGCCAACAGAAAACAAGATTGGTGGCATCTTTTCTTGAGACTCCTTTCTTCATATTGTGCGTTCTTAAATATTTACCTTTTTATTTTTCATTTCACTTCATTTTTATAGTGTAAAGATATCTATCTATATAATCTATCTATATCTATATATCTTGGCATATATATCTTGCTTTTCTTAACTAACTATATGAACTTGAATATTTCATAGTTTATAAGTGCAAATGAAAAATAATGGGTGACAAAGAAATAGACATCAGGTACAAATAAATGGCAATATATGATAGTCTGATACAATAAAGTTGAACAGAAATGAACTCATAAGTATATAGAAATTATTCTTCTAAAGGAAGAAACTAAATTTTGTGGAGTAGCCCCAAAATACAGGAAAAACAACATAAAAATTTAAGTAAAGTTTGAGAATCATAGAAAAAAATTCTGGACCATGTGACATTATAAATGGATATTTGAAGAGTGGCATCAGACATAGAAGTGCTTTTACCTAGAGCAAATAAATACCATACACAAAGACAAGTGGCAACAAGCTTGCAGACCTGGGCCACTATAAACACATAACTAATAATATAGAAACAGAAAGCAAACTGTTTTGAATGTCTTGTATCAGGAGAGGAAAAGAACACTTTTAGCAGGAAAGCAGGCTATGACCACTGCTGGATGCTTCTACTACATAGACCAGGTTTTTATGCCTGTTTATACTACTGGAGTTAGGCTGGGTTAAATTTTCCTGACTTGATTTTCTGTTTAATAATCAGGAAAACATCCAACTCCAAGTAGGCAGCTTTGCTATGTGAGGGATAGTAAGTGAAAGAAAACCTTTTCACTGTTGGGTGACCTTGTTGTGCACTGTATAAAGACTGTCTTTGTACTATTCAAAAGTTGATTTCTATGGCACATAGTTGATTGCAGACCAGACTTTGGTATTTTTATTTATATGGATACATCATATTTTGTAATCGCTCCATCTCTTACCTTCTGATTGGTTAAATAAAATAAATGACCTGTAGCAAAGGAGGAGAAGAAAGGAAGGTCTTAGGCAAAGATGGGAACTCTGGGCAAGAGTCATGCACCTGAGATTCCTCAGCCAGAGAGTAGGAAGCACCAGGCAGAGACCGAAGGAAAGGTAACCAGTAAGCCCCAAAGCAGAACATATACATAATGTTATAAGAGCTAGTTGAGAAAAAGATTAAGGCAGGCTTAAAGCTATAATTAGTAAATATAAGTATCTGTGTCATTATTTAGGGCTTGAGCAGGCAAAGAATGACAGAATTGTTACACGCCACTCTGTTAGAAAAATTACTTTGTGATTGTGTACTTGGCTTGACCAATCACTTTATTGTTCTCTTCTAAATGTCTATCTTTGGAAAATGACTGGATAAGTAAGGTAGCTATAGAGTAGGTACATAGTTATAATGTAGAACTTTCATATTAAAGTTTTGATTAGCATACATACAATATTATGTTCCTTGTATTTCAAACACTTTATTTTGCTGACTCACACACTTTCATTTTCTCACAAATTTTCTTGACCTCACGTTATTCACTTGTGCTTCCAGTAGCCTTCTCTCCTGTTCCTTGTCAGTTTTGTTCTGTCATATTTTACCTTCCTCAATACCTGTTTCTTTTATTTTATTGGATACTTTCTGTATTTACATTTCAAATGTTTTCCCCTTTACCAGTTCCCTCCACTGCCATCACCCCTGTCCCTGCTTCTATGAGGATGCTCCCGTCCTATCTACCCACTCCCATTTCAACACCCTGTCATTCCACCACACTGGGGAAACAAGTCTTAACAGACCCAAGGCCTTCTTCTCGTATTGATGCCAAGCAATGCCATCCTCTCCTGCATATGCAGCTGGAGCTATGGTCCCATCTATCTGTATAATTTGGTTGGTGGTTTAGTCACTGGGAGCCCTGGCAGGGGGCGGGGGTCTAGGTTGGTTGATATTGTTGTTCTTCCTATGAGGTTGCAAACCCCTTAATCTCCTTCAGTCCTTTCTCTAAATCCTCCACTGGGGTCCTTGTGCTCAGTCTGATGGTTAGCTACAAGCATCCTTGTCTGTATGAGTAAGGTTCTGGCAGAGCCTCAGGTGACATCTACATCAGGCTTCTGTCAGCAAACACTTCTTGGGATCAGCAACAGCGACTGGGTTTGGTGGTTGCATTTGTGATGGAACCCCAGGTGGGTCAGTCTATGGATGGTCTTTTCTTCAGTCTCTTTCTTTTTTCTTATGCTCTCTATTCTAGTGTCATAGAGCTCATGTACCCATACTACCTCACTTATACACAAATTATAAATATTGCTAGCTAAGAGTCACATGAGAGTGATAACATGTGACTGTCATTCAGAGTCTGAGCTATTAATATGTCACTAAATGTAATACTTCTAGATTGCTCTATTTTCTTGAAAATGTCATTTTTATTTATAGCTGAATAAAATTCATATATGAATATATATATATATCTCAGATCCCTGGGTAGGGCAGGCTTTGACTATACATTCCTTCAGTCTCTGGTCCAATTTTGTCTCCATATCTCCTATGAATATTTTTGTTCCCCCTTCTAAGAAGGAGTGAAGCATCTGTACTTGGGTCTTCCTTCGTCTTGAGCTTCATGTGGTCTGTGGATTGTATCTTGGGTAACTCAAGCTTTTGGACTAATATCCACTTATCCCTGAATTCATTCCACATGTGGCTTTTTTTAGATTGGGTTACCTCACTCGGGATGATATTTTCTAGTTTCATCCATTTGCTTATGAATTTCATGAAATCATTGTTAGTGATAACTGAGTAGAAAACCATTGTGTAGATGTGCCACAATTTCTTTATCCATTCCTCTGTTGAAGGGCATCTGGGTTCTTTTCAGCTTCTGGCTATTATAAATAAGGCTGCTATGAACATAGTGGAACATGCATCTTTGTTGTATGTTGGAGCATCTCTTGGGTATATGTCCAGGTGTGGTACAGCTGGATCTTCAGGTACTGCAATGTCCAATTTCCTGAGGAACGTCCAGACTGATTTTGAGAGGGGATGTTCCAGCTTGCAAACACACCAACAATGGAGGAATATTTGTCTTTCTCCACATCCTCCCCAGCCATACTTCTCACCTGAGTTTTTGATCTTAGCCATTTTGACTTGTGTGAGGTGGAATATCAAGGTTGTTTTGGGTGTCACTTTCCTGATGACTAAAGATGTTAACATTTCTTAAGGTACTTCTCAGTCATTTCATATTCCTCAGTTGAGAATTTTTGTTTAGCTCTGTACCCAACTTTTTAATAGTGTTATTTAACTCCCTGGACTCTAACTTTTTGAGTTCTTTGTACATAGTGGATATTAGCCCTCTATTGGATATAGGACTATTAAATATGTTTTCCCAATCTGTTGCTGTATATTTTATCCTAATGACAGTGTCCTTTGCTGAATAGAACCTTTACAATTTTATGAAGTCCCATTTGTCCATTCTTGATTTTAGAGCATAAGCCATTGGTATTATGTTCAGGAAATGTTCCCTTGTGCCCTTGTGTTTGAGGCTCTTCCCCACTTTTTCTTCTATATGTTTGAGTAAATCTAGTTTTATGTGGAGGTCCTAGATCTACTTGGACTTAAGCTTTGTACAGGGTGACAGGAATGGTTCGATTTGCATTCTTCTACATGTTGACCTCCAGTTGAACTAGATTCATTTGTTGAAACAGCTATCTTTTTTCCATTGTATGGTTTTAGAAATTCTGGAGGAATCACCATCCCCGACCTCAAGCAGTATTACAGAGCAATAGTGATAAAAAGTGTATGGTAATGGTACAGAAACAGGCAGGTATATCAGTGTAATAGAATTGGAGACTCAGGAATGAACCCACACATGTATGGTCATTTGATCTTTTACAAAGAAGCTCAAACCATCCAGTGGAAAAATAGATAGCATTTTCACCAAATGATGCTGCTTCAACTGGAGGTCAGCATATAGACTTACCCAGTTACCTCCCTGTACAAAGCTTAAGTCCAATTGGATCATGGGCATCAACCTAAAACAAGATATACTCAAACTAATAAAAAAAAAGTGGGAAAGAGCCTTGAACACATAGGCACTGGGGGAAATTTCCTGAACAAAACACCAGTGGCTTATGTTCTAAAATGAAAATCGAAAAATGGGACCTCATAAAATTACAAAGCTTCTGCAAGGCAAACAGCACTGTCAACAGATTGGGGAAAGACCAATTGTACATCTGATAGAGGACTAATGTCCAATATATACAAAGAATTCAAGAAGTCAGACTCCAGGGAATCAAATAACCCTATTAAAAATGGGGTACACAGCTAAACAAAAAATCTCAGCAGAGAAATATTGAATGGCTGAGAAGTACCTAAAAAAATGTTCAACATCCTTAGCCATCAAGGAAATGCAAATCAAAACAACCCTGAGATTCTACCTAACACCACTGAGAATGGCTAAAAATCTCACGTGACAATAGTTGTTGGTGACGATTATGAGAAAGAGGAACACTCCTTCATTATTCGTAGGATTGAAAACAGGTACAACCACTCTGGAAATCAGTCTGGAAGTTCCTCAGAAAATTGCATATTGAACTAATTGAGAACCCAGCTATTCTTCTTCTGGGCATGTGCTCCAGAGATGCTCCAACTATAACAAAGACCAAAGGTCCATTATGTTCATAGCAGCCTTATTTATAATAGCCAGACGTTGGAAAGAACCCAGAAGCCCTTCAACAGAGGAATGGATACAGAAAATATGGTACATGTATATAATGGATTACTATTCAGTTATTAAAAACAATGACTTCATGAAATTCATAGTCAAATGGACGAAACTAGAAAATATCATCCTGAGTGGGGTAACACAATCACAAACAAAAGAAAAACAAAAAACAAACAAACAAACAAAAAAAAAAAACCAAACCACACATGGAATGAACTCTGTGATAAGTGGACATTAGCCCAAAAGCTTGAATTACCCAAGATACAAATTACAGACCACATGAAGCTCAAGGAGAAGTAAGACCAAATTGCAGATTCCAGAGTCCTTCTTAAAAGGATGAACAAGGATATTCCTAGGAGGGTATATGGAGACAAAGTTTGGAGAAGAGCCTGAAGGAATGACAATTCAGACCCTGCCCTATCTTGGCATCTAGCCACAAAAACTAGATGATATTGATGATGCTAAGAAGTGCATGCTGACAGGAGCCTGATATAGCTGTCTCCTGAAAGGTCCATCCAGAGTTTGACAAATATAGAAGTGAACGCTAGCAGCAAACCATTGAAGTGAGAACAGGGTCCCTGTTGGAGTTATTAGAGAAAAGACAGAAGGAACTGAAGGGGCTTGTAACCCCATAACAACAACAATATTGAGCAACCAAAGCTTCCAGGGACTAAACCACTACCCAAAGACTACACATGGACAGACCCATGGCTCCAGCTTCATATGTAGCAGAGGATGGCCATGTTGGGCACCAATGGGAGAAGAAGGCTGTCCCGCGCGCGAACTCTTGCCAGCAAGAAAACACGCGGGGACATACAGATCCTTGCTACAGCGAAAACTTTTATTCAATCTTAAGGAGAGCCCCACACGCACGCATGGCGCGGCTTATATATACCCTAGCGCAGCGCATGCACACCTGATTGGTCGCTTACCCATGATCTCATTAGGCTCGCCCCGGAGTGGGCAAAGACCTGGCACGAAGGCACTCTTGCACATGCACACACAGTTAACTTCCTGAAAGGAAGTCGGCTGGCGCGGCGGAGGCCAGCGCCATCTTGTAATGGCGGAGGCTATCCTGGCCTTCCACATGGGGCGCAGTGGAAGCCAGCGCCATCTTGTGGTGGCGAATGTTATAGCGGCCCTCTACATCTCCCCCTTATTATTTATTTTATCACAAATCATTTATTTTATAACAAATCATGATCACCCTATTGTGTGCAATGAGGAAACCTCAGAGATGTGGAAGGGCTGATCAAAGGATCATTGAGTCTCTCTCATCCCAGTGCAATGGATCCACAGATCCATGGGGTGTAAGAGGAGAGAGCTCAGATACCAAGAGAGAGTCTCTCTCATCCCAGTGCAATGGATCCACAGATCCATGGGGTGCAAGAGCAGAGAACTCAGATACCGACTAATTCCTGAGCATAGATAACCAAATTCCAGGGGAGGTCCCTTGTACAATGGCCACAAGTGCTTGAGTGATAACAGCCTTGTCACGTTTCTGTTGAGATCTGAGTTTGCAAACCAACCATAGCATGAACACTAATCCACAGCATAGGGCTGCACCAAACAGAGCCACTCCTGATAAGTAGTGGGCACCTCATTTGGTTCTCCTCAGCTGTTACCACCAAGGGCCGTAGTCAAGCTTCTCCTATAATAAAATTTAGAATTCCCAATTGTTAGCAACTACTCCAGAAAGTTCACCCACTGTGCTTGTCTAACAATAGATTGGGGGAGGAAAACTCCAGACACTGCAGACACAATGTCTGCAGCAGTAATGGCTGCTACAATAGCAGTGAAAGTGTAAAGGTCTTTTCCAGGACAGTTCAGGATCAGTCATTTTTCTCTGGAACAACCAGCAGACAATGGAACCATTTCTGAGATCTGTACAACCAGGGCAGAGTTCCACAGTCCACAGCAGCTTTACGCAGGTGGCATTCCTGTGAAGCTACAGTCTGTAAAATCACCAGTTAAGGCAGCAAGAGTCACCAGAGAAATGAGGGGGGCAGCAACGGCTGGACTCCAGTCTTCTCCAGCAAGCAGCAGTGCACAGAGGGTCAGAGAGCGGGCCATAGTGGGACAGGACACATGCAGCGGTAACACTGACTGCAGCAACGCCAAAATCTCTGTGATGACAAATGATGAGGGGGAATCTTCTATCTTCCTCTCAGGGCAGAGGAATGACTTCAGGGACCCGAACCAGGAGAGCTGAATCTTTATGTAACCAGGATCAGCAACTCTCAGCAACCACCTCTGGCAGCTGGCACACTCTTGTAGCATCCTGTAGAAAAAACACAAACATTCCCTCTTCCCCATATAAAATATCTGGACAGGATCATGTCAATATGTGGATCTTTCTATTTCACCTAGGAAGAAGTATGCCTAGTTGTAGGGTGCCATAAACTTTGGCATCCAAATTTTAAAATTGAAATAAAGGAGCATTATTTAGCATACAGGGATATGCTAAATGCTAAATAGGGAGTCCCCTATTTATTTATTAAGATATAGTAAGGATATTATTTATTAAGGTAAGTCCTCGAGGATTAAATTGAGGACACTGAGCACTTGTATTTATAAATTGACTTGTATACCAAATTATTGTCTCCAGCATTATTGTTTTGGATATATAAAGAATGAGATTTTTTGACTAATTATTCCTATGTAAGGCCTATTATCTGTATGGTATCATAGTCCTCCCTTGCTAAAGAGCCCAGGCAATCCAGTTTGAGTTTTTAAATGTCCTATAAAGGAACAGTACTTAGTGCTCTTAACCACTAAGCCATTTCTCTAGCACCTCACAAACTTTATTTACCTAAACATAAGCATTAATTAGAAATGTCAAATCTTGTAAATATTGTCCAATTTAGTCTTACTAGAAATCCCTGAGCTGGCAGGGTGAGGCTGGGAGTTGAAAGTAAGCAAATGGAGTCTTCTTCTTTTCATGAGGGTGTGTTATCAACTCCATTACCATTTTTAAGGAGCTGGGTCTATGGTTTTGTTTAGTTGTCTGAGCCAGAGCACTGAAAGGACAGTGAGTTGTCAGACAATTTACACTGAAATCACTCACTGATTTTAAGTAGAAAACCTGTCTCTAATAAAGCATTAAGTAAATGAAATCAATTGTCAACCACAAGCCACACATTGGCTATCAGTATGTGAATTGAAGGCTTGATTTAAAAACAGTGGCTAAACTATGGAATTTAATAATCTGTGTTGAAGCAACAGAAACTCAAGAGAATAAACAAGTGATCCAATCTTATATGTAGCCTTTTCATTAGATGAACCACCTATAAATACAGTAAGCACATTTCCTATGGGTAGTATGCACAAATATACAGGCAGTACAAAAGCATGTAAAAGGTAAAATTATCAATTTTGCCTGAAAAAAATTGTATATGTAATAGGCCAAATATCAGTATTTTGTAATAACCAATTAACTGTTGTTTGGAATAAGATATGTTTCAGCAGGTTTCTTTTTAAAATACTTCCATGACTCTAGTCTACAATTCTGTATTAACACAGCTGAAGCTTTATCTCCAATGTGCATAACAAAGACCTAAGTCCTCTGGTAGGGTGAGGTACTTAGCCAATTAACATATCCTTAGAAGCTTAAAATTAGCTTCAAATATTCTTTTCTGGAGTAGTGTAACAGCTACTCCCCAAATATTAAAGCTCATTTTGAGAGCAAAGGTTTGTAGTAAAAATTTCCAAATACACTTAAAGATTTAAAGTTCTAACTTTTTACATTGAAGAAGCGACAAAATTACATAATATAAGGCTGTTAGCCATTCTTAATGATATCACTTTATGGGCTCTCCAAAACTATAAGCAAGCTCACGGAATGAAAACTCAAAACCAATCCTCTAAATCTATCTTGAAATGGCAGCTGGAGTAAACAGACTGGCTGTAATGTTCTCACAAGTTCTAAAACCTCATCAATCTTTCATAAATCTTGTAACAATCTCTACCTGTTTGATTTTTCTTAATTAAAAATAAGTTTGAGTTAGTCAATGTAACATTGGCAATCCTTAATCACAATCTTTAAGTTCTCCTTGTAACACCAGAGCACAACCACAAGGTCACCTGAGTTCTGAGTACCTGACTAGGCAGCTGTTCTTGGGGCAGTGGAATTAGCATCAAAATACAGATAGTTTCAGGGCAAACCACAACTAGGAAAGCAAAACTCGACCTCCAACAATCTAGTACAAAGTTTGACTGCCAATTCCTATATATGAACGCACGATGGTGTAGTCTCCAGTACCTCAACAAAGAGACATTGTCCTAAACTCTTTTAGAAGCCTGGTTTCTAGAATAAGAGTTCCATAAAAATATTACCTCAATTTAGACCTGTTTCCCTAGGTTGACTCATGCCACATATTGTCTAGAATGACTCCATCCAGATTACCAGCTTTATGTCAACTTTCTGTTAGCAATATTATACCTTTTTAACCATATCCAATAACTAAAAAAGCCAACAATCTATGACCAAGGCAAGTAGAGCATATTTACACATTTAATACCAAACAGAAACAAAATTGAAGTGGCTACACATATCTTTAATATTTAGACAAAACACCATTTTTACCTTTTTATCTATGATTTTAAGAGAAGCACCTTGTCACCTGTTGAGTCAAATAATAAGTCAGGGATATCTCTAAGAGAAACAGCTGTCAGCTCTTGTATCAAAGAAGCTGAGAAGCTGCTGGTGCCTTTAAGATCAGCTCGTGCAGACGCTTAGCTCCTGGGCAGCTTTGCCAGCTGACCCAGACTCCTGGCTGTAGGTGCAGGGCTCTAAAGGCCTGATTGTAACTATTTTTTATTCATTTGTCCTTTTTGAAACGAGTTAAAACCAAATCAAGATGTGAACGACCAGCAGATAAAGTTTTTACCATTTTTTCTTTTGAACATGAAACATCAAACATTTAAACAACGAGAAGCAAGAACCACAGACATAAACTGACAGACATGGGGACATCCTGGTGCACCAAGGACAGACAATAGACAAAGAGGGAAAAAAATAGATGGTGTTCACGGTGACTATCCACTTGAGTGGAGTCGATATGGACGATGGATTGTCTCAATTCCTGGACTAGTCCATCAACGTGTTGAAACCCAATTCCTGTAAGATACTGAGATATATTATCTGAGCAGCACGACTGACATTCGCCAATGGTATGGAAGTGAAACACAGTCCTGAATATTTTTACTCACAACCCAATTACATTATCTCCATCAAGCTGTGTATGGGCATTGAGATGTCCTTTTGTTTGATTCTCCCGAATAAATTTACAGGCAGTCTACCTCTATCAAGTCTAATCAGTATGACTCTGCAAAGCTTCTAGACCCTAATCACACCTTTTACAAGCACAAAGACAAAGTTTTTCTCCCAAAATACTGTCTTCCTTTTATCTCCTTTTCTTTTCGTTTTTTCTTTAGAGACCTTTTTTCCCTCCGACATACTTTCTTGTTGCTCTGTAAGGACCCTCTGACCTGTCCTAACGGCTGTAACAGCTTCCCACACAAAGAAAAAAATAAACAAAATTATCAGCCTTGTCCACGAAGGATCCATAACTTTCAGTTTCTTCACAGTGGCTCTCCACCTAGGCCCATATCTTTCTTCTTCATAGCGAGCTGCCTCATCTTCTAAATCCTCTTCCTCAGAGGAGCCAAACTCGTCTGTTTCTGTACTATCAAGCCCCAAAACCTCTAACTCCGTTACCGGATAAAGGCTTTTTTTCGGGGTTTTCTCCTCCTTTCCCTGTTTATTTAATTTAATCTTAGCAGGGAGGCCCCCTTTTTTATTCAGGGTCTCCTTTGTATTCGGGGCCCCCGTTTTTGCAGGGGTCCCTCCCTCAGTAGCCGAGGTGGCCACTGTCCCCGGGGCGTCCTTTCCCCGTTCTATCACCTCTGACGGTGGTAAGACCGCAGAGGGGCCTGGTGCTTGAGATCGATCAGTATCATTTTTTCGTTGCAACCTTTCACTACGCTCCGTTTCTGACATGCTTTCCTGAATTTCGTCCAGGGCCTCTTGGCCTGCCGCTATTATAGGATGAAAAATATCCTTACCTAAACAATCCTTAACCATCTGCCAAATTCCTAAAGTTCCCGGCCTCAGACTACCATGTAATAAAGGCCTCAACAGCACCCTCAGCAGAAGGAGAAAGATACGATAGGTCAAGATCAAAAAATTTGGAAATTATCATGTCTCTCGGAGCTTACCTTAATTCCTGTAGCTTCTGGACCCTCTCCGTGAACGGAGGCTCCCCTCGGCGCCTGGCGATGGTGTGGCGTTTTTTATCCCGGGTTTCGGCACCAGATATCCCACGCGCGACCTCTCGCCAGCAAGAAAACACGCGGGGACATACGGATCTTTGCTACAGTCAAAACTTTCATTCAATCTTAAGGAGAGCCCCACACGCCCGCATGGCGCGGCTTTTATACACCCTAGCGTGGCGCATCTACACCTGATTGGTCGCTTACCCATGATCTCATTAGGCTCGCCCCGGAGTGGGCAAAGACCTGGCACGAAGGCACTCTTGCACATGCGCACACAGTTAACTTCCTGAAAGGAAGTCGGCTGGCGCGGCGAAGGCCAGCGCCATCTTGTAATGGCGGAGGATATCCTGGCCTTCCACGTGGGGCGCAGTGGAAGCCAGCGCCATCTTGTGGTGGTGAATGTTATAGCGGCCCTCTACAGAAGGCCTTGGTCCTACCAAGGCTGGTCCCCTAAAGGTAGGGTTATGTCGGGGGGTGTTTGAAATGAGAGTGGTCGGGGAGGGAGACACCCTTCTAAAAGAAGTGGATGGGATAGGGGTATTATGTCCAGGAAACTAGGAAAGGGAATAACATTTAAAATGTAAAAAAAAAAATCCATTAAAAAAATAAAAAGAAGTTAGCACCTACAAAGCTACAAGCCCTTCAAGATTTAGAAACCATAAATTCCCATAACTATGGTGCAGAAATACTTTTTTTTTAAAGAAAAGGATACTCAATATATATGGCCCATGCTCAAGAGAGAATAGAAACCTAAGAATCATCTCTTCAAACATTTCTAGGAATTTTTGAGACAATTTTGCAACTTCTGCAGACTTCTCAAACATTTAGTTTTACTGATTTGAAAAGTAAAAAATATGAATTTAATGTGTGAGAGTAAATTAAAAAAAATTAATCCTTCCCTAACCATTTTATCTGTGACCTTTACTGATTTTCCTTCAGGAATTTTGTTTTATATGAACCTGAAAACCAAATATTTTAAGTTTTTTTTTTCTTTTTCTTTCTCTTTTTTTTTTTTTTTTTGTTTGAAACTGTAGTACAAAGAATATTAAATCCCTTGTTCTTATATGTGGGGCTGACTTGTGTATGTGTTATACTGAATGGTTTTCTATGGTTGCATTAAGGGCAATTATTCATTGTTTAAATCCCTTAGATTTGAGTTAACATCAGATTCTGGGACTTTGCTCAGCATATGATCTCAGTAGCTCCATGTTCTGCCATAGTTGATTTTCAATTTTCGTGATAAGACACCAAGATGAAGTCAATTTCTAGAAGAAGGAGTTTATTGTGCACATGTAGTATGAGAGGGTGCATCTGTGATCATTATGGTAGGTGTAGAGAAAAAGACTTTTGCTTTGGTGGGAGAATTGGACTCTGATGATGCCATGTAATCTTGGTTTTTGTTGCCTGGGTTCCTGCGCTTGGGTTCCTGCGCTTGACTCTTGCCATCAGGTTGTCTCTGGTGTTTCCTTGTTTTGCTATTTCTGACAGTGGCTTGACTGTCCTATAGGCCTGTGTGTCAGTAGTGCTGTAAACCTGTTTTCCTGTTTTCTTTCAGTCAGTTATGGGAACAGAGTGTTCTTCCTCAGGCATGTAGTTGTTCCTGTCCATTGACTTTCAGCTGTCCTGTGGGCCGGAACCAGAAGGGCCTGCCCCTACTTCTGGGTCCCTGTGCACAGCGGGCCCAGATGGCAGTAGGCATTTTCCTCTAAAGTCATAAATGTGGGCAGAGAGTACTCTCCTCTGGTTTCCCAGGCATGTCTGCCCCTATGAAGGTCTAGCTCTCTCTCCCATAGGATTTGGGTAGAGGGAGCCGTTTGACTGGATCTGTTCAGATCCGGGCTCAGTAGGGACCACAGGACTTCTGCAACTTGACTACTCCTATCTTCCCATGTTCAGAGGCACTGTACAGTTTCCTCTTGGTCCAGGGATGTGGGTAAAGGTGGGCAGAAGTGGCAGTCTCTCCCACCCTGCAGTCTCAGGATTGTCCACAATTTTGGGGAAACAGCTCTCCCTCCCATGGGGTTTGGGAGCAGAAAGCTGTGTGAAATGTATTTCTTAAAATATTTTCTCCACTTCCACTCTTCTTTTCAGCAAGGCAAATTTTCAGTTGAAGCACAATTTCATTTTCCAGTCAATTTACATAAATGATCCTGGGTTATATATCTGATACTCTTTTCAGCAGTGGAAAAGGTGAATGTGCAGAAACTACCCAAAGTGAGTTATTTGTATAGACAAACTGACAAGTTATATATCTCTCTGGCTCACCGAGATAGAATCATATTGACTCAATTGAAGAAAAAACATAAAATGCAAACACCCTCCCCTATAAGTATAGAATTACAAATTTCAATGGTTAATAAAATAGCAAGTTTCTGGTTTTTGCTAAAGTCTAGTGATATGCCAGGGTTTCCATATTTTTCAGTTTTCTTTGGGTACTTTAAAAGAAGTAAAAAATTTTAGTTAAAATACAAATCCCTGGGTCTGCCACTGGACACACTTCCATCCTCAATTCTGATAGTGTGTCTGGGTTCCCTTTACTCCTGTAGATATTTCAGGGTACATATCTGCAGATTGCAGCTATTTGCTGCTTTCTGTGGTGTCACTGTGTCACTGCTCTAGAGGTAGTAGGATCTAGCAGGATGGAACCTAATAATGAAGCAAACTCATTCTTTTTTTTTTTTTTTATTAACTTGAGTATTTTCATATACATTTCGAGTGTTATTCCCTTTCCCGGTTTCCGGGCAAACATCCCCTTCCCCCCTCCCATTCCTTATGGGTGCTCCACCCCCAACCCTCCCCCCATTGCCACTCTCCCACAACAGTCTCGTTCACGGGGTGTTCAGTCTTAGCAGGACCCATGGCTTCTCCTTCCACTGGTGCTCTTACTAGGATATTCATTCCTACCTATGAGGTCAGAGTCCAGGGTCACTCCATGTATAGTATTTAAGTAGTGGCTTAGTCCCTGGAAGCTCTGGTTGCTTGGCACTGTTGTACATATGGGGTCTCGAGCCCCTTCAAGCTCTTCCAGTTCTTTCTCTGATTCCTTCAACGGGGGTCCTATTCTCAGTTCAGTGGTTTGCTGCTGGCATTCGTCCCTGTATTTGCTGTATTCTGGCTGTGTCTCTCAGGAGCGATCTACATCCGGCTCCTGTCGGTCTGCACTTCTTTGCTTCATCCATCTTGTCTAATTGGGTGGCGGTATATGTATGGGCCACATGTGGGGAAGGCTCTGAATGGGTGTTCCTTCAGTCTCTGTTTTAATCTTTGCCTCTCTATTCCCTGCCAAGGGTATTCTTGTTCCCCTTTTAAAGAAGGAGTGAAGCATTCACATTTTGATCATCCGTCTTGAGTTTCATTTGTTCTAGGCATCTAGGGCAATTCAAACATTTGGGCTAATAGCCACTTATGAATGAGTGCATACCATGTATGTCTTTCTGTGATTGGGTTAGCTCACTCAGGATATTTTCCAGTTCCAACCATTTGCCTACGAATTTCATAAAGTCATTGTTTTTGATAGCTGAGTAATATTCCATTGTGTAGATATACCACATTTTCTGTATCCATTCCTCTGTTGAAGGGCATCTGGGTTCTTTCCAGCTTCTGGCTATTATAAATAAGGCTGCGATGAACATAGTGGAGCACGTGTCTTTTTTATATGTTGGGGCATATTTTGGGTATATGCCCAAGATAGGTATAAATGGATCCTCAGGCAGTTCAATGTCCAATTTTCTGAGGAACCTCCAGACTGATTTCCAGAATGGTTGTACCAGTCTGCAACCCCACCAACAATGGAGGAGTGTTCCTCTTTCTCCGCATCCTTGCCAGCATTTGCTGTCACCTGAGTTTTTGATCTTAGCCATTCTCACTGGTGTGAGGTGAAATCTCAGGGTTGTTTTGGTTTGCATTTCCCTTATGACTAAAGATGTTGAACATTTCTTTAGGTGTTTCTCGGCATTCGGCATTCCTCAGCTGTGAATTCTTTGTTTAGCTCTGAACACCATTTTTTAATAGGGTTATTTGTCTCCCTGCGGTCTAAGTTCTTGAGTTCTTTGTATATTTTGGATATAAGGCCTCTATCTGTGGTAGGATTGGTAAAGATCTTTTCCCAATCTGTTGGTTGCCGTTTTGTCCTAACCACAGTGTCCTTTGCCTTACAGAAGCTTTGCAGTTTTATGAGATCCCATTTGTCGATTCTTGATCATAGAGCATAAGCCATTGGTGTTTTGTTCAGGAAAATTTTTCCACTGCCCATGTGTTCCAGATGCTTCCCTAGTTTTTCTTCTATTAGTTTGAGTGTGTCTGGTTTGATGTGGAGGTCCTTGATCCACTTGGACTTAAGCTTTGTACAGGGTGATAAGCATGGATCGATCTTCATTCTCCTACATGTTGACCTCCAGTTGAACCAGCACCATTTTCTGAAAATGCTATCTTTTTTCCATTGGATGGTTTTGGCTCCTTTGTCAAAAATCAAGTGACCATAGGTGTGTGGGTTCATTTCTGGGTCTTCAATTCTATTCCATTGGTCTATCTGTCTGTCTCTGTACCAATACCATGCAGTTTTTATCACTATTGCTCTGTACTACTGCTTGAGTTCAGGGATAGTGATTCCCCCTGAAGTCCTTTTATTGTTGAGGATAGTTTTAGCTATCCTGGGTTTTTTGTTATTCCAGATGAATATGCAAATTGTTCTGTCTAACTCTTTGAAGAATTGGATTGGTATTTTGATGGGGATTGCATTGAATCTGTAGATCGCTTTTGGTAAAATGGCCATTTTTACTATATTAATCCTGCCAATCCATGAGCATGGGAGATCTTTCCATCTTCTGAGGTCTTCTTCAATTTCTTTCCTCAGTGTCTTGAAGTTCTTATTGTACAGATCTTTTACTTGCTTGGTTAAAGTCACACCGAGGTACTTTATATTATTTGGGTCTATTATGAAGGGTGTCGTTTCCCTAATTTCTTTCTCGGCTTGTTTCTCTTTTGTATAGAGGAAGGCGAGTAGTGTGCTTTTAAAAGTAAATATTCAAAAGCATTTCCTCAATTTATTATAGAGCAATTCCAATTGTTAACTGATTAATATTGAGTAACATTTGGGTTCCTGATATTCAATATTACTAAAAACCAAGATTTCTTAGCAGTAGTACCCTGTTAGTTGCTTGTTACTTGCTTGGTTAAAGTCACACCGAGGTACTTTTTATTATTTGGGTCTATTACGAAGGGTGTCGTTTCCCTAATTTCTTTCTCGGCTAGTTTTTCTTTTGTGTAGAGGAAGGCTACTGATTTATTTGAGTTAATTTTATACCCAGCCACTTTGCTGAATTTGTTTATCAGCTTTAGTAGTTCTCTGGTGGAAATTTTGGGATCACTTAAATATACTATCATATCATCTGCAAATAGTGATATTTTGACTTTTCTTTTCCGATCTGTATCCCCTTGACCTCCTTTTGTTGTCTGATTGCTCTGGCTAGAACTTCAAGAACTATATTGAATAAGTAGGGAGAGAGTGGGCAGCCTTGTCTAGTCCCTGATTTTAGTGGGATTGCTTCAAGTTTCTAACCATTTAGTTTAATGTAGCAACTGGTTTGCTGTATACGGATTTTACTATGTTTAGGTATGGGCCTTGAATTCCTATTCTTTCCAGGACTTTTATCATGAAGGGGTGTTGAATTTTGACAAATGCTTTCTCAACAACTAATGAAAGGATCATGTGGTTTTGTTCTTTCTGTTTGTTTATATAATGGATCACGTTGATTGTTTTCCGTATATTAAACCATCCCTGCATGCCTGGGATGAAGCCTACTTGATCTTGCTGGATGATTGTTTTGATGTGCTCTTGGATTCGGTTTGCCAGAATTTTATCGAGTATTTTTGTGTCGCTATTCATAAGGGAAATTGGTCTGAAGTTCTCTTTCTTTGTTGGGTCTTTGTGTGGTTTAGGTATAAGAGTAATTGTGGCTTCATAGAAGGAATTTGGTAGAGCTCCATCTGTTTCAATTTTGTGGAATAGTTTGGATAATATTGGTATGAGGTCTTCTATGAAGGTCTGATAGAATTCTGCACTAAACCCTTCTGGACCTGGGCTCTTTTTGGTTGGGAGACCTTTAATGACTGCTTCTATTTCCTTAGGAGTTATGGGGTTGTTTAACGGGTTTATCTTTTCATGATTTAACTTCAGTACCTGGTATCTGTCTAGGAAATTGTCCATTTCCTGCAGATTTTCAAGTTTTGCTGAATATAGGCTTTTATACTAAGATCTGATGATTTTTTGAATTTCCTCTGAATCTGTAGTTATGTCTCCCTTTTCATTTCTGATTTTGTTAATTTGGACACACTCTCCGTGTCCTCTCGTTAGTCTGGCTAAGGGTTGATCTATCTTATTGATTTCCTCAAAGAACCAACTTTTGGTTCTGTTGATTCTTTCTAGGCTCCTTTCTGTTTCTACTTGGTTGATTTCAGCTCTGAGTTTGATTATTTCCTGCCTTGTAGTACTCCTGGTTGTATTTGCTTCTTTTTGTTCTAGAGCGTTTAGGTGTGCTGTCAAGCTGCTGACATATGCTCTTTCCTGTTTCTTTCTCCAGGCACTCAGCGCTATGAGTTTTCCTCTTAGCACAGCTTTCATTGTGTCCCATAATTTTGGGTATGTTGTACCTTCATTTTCATTAAATTCTAAAAAGTCTTTAATTTCTTTCTTTATTTCTTCCTTGACCAGGTTATCATTGAGTAGAGCATTGTTCAATTTCCACGTATATTTGGGCATTTTTCCCTTATTTTTATTGAAGACAAGTTTTAGGCCGTGGTGGGATTATTTCTATCTTTCTGTACCTGTTGAGGCCCGTTTTTTGACCAATTATATGGTCAGTTTTGGAGAAAGTACCATGAGGAGCTAAGAAGAAGGTATATCATTTTGCTTTAGGATAGAATGTTCTATAAATATCCGTTAAGTCCATTTGACTCATGACTTCTCTTAGTCTGTCTACGTCTCTGTTTAATTTCTGTTTCCATGATCTGTCCATTGATGAGAGTGTGGTGTTGAAATCTCCTACTATTATTGTGTGAGGAGCAATGTGTTTTTTGAGCTTTAATAAGGTTTCTTTTACCTATGTAGGTGCCCTTGTATTTGGGGCATAGATATTTAGGATTGAGAGTTCATCTTGGTGGATTTTTCCTTTGATGAATATGAAGTGTCCTTCCTTATCTTTTTTGATGAATTTTAGTTGAAAATTGATTTTATTTGATATTAGAATGGCTACTCCAGCTTGCTTCTTCCGACCATTTGCTTGGAAAGTTGTTTTCTAGCCTTTCACTCTGAGGTAGTGTCTGTCTTTGTCTCTGAGGTGTATTTCCTGTAGGCAGCAGAATGCAGGGTCCTCGTTTTGTATCCAGTTTGTTAATCTATGTCTTTTTATTGGGGAGTTGAGGCCATTGATGTTGAGAGATATTAAGGAATAGTGATTATTGCTTCCTGTTATATTCATATTTGGATGTGAAGTTATGTTTTTGTGCTTTTTTTCTCATTGTCTTGTTGCCAAGATAATTAGTTTCTTGCTTCTTCTAGGGTATAGCTTGGCTCCTTATGTTACGCTTTACCATTTATTATCCTTTGTAGTGCTGGATTTGTAGAAAGATATTGTGTAAATTTGGTTTTGTCATGGTATATCTTGGTTTCTCCATCAATGTTAATTGAGAATTTTGCAGAATACAGTAACCTGGGCTGGCATTTGTGTTCTCTTAGGGTCTGTATGACATCAGTCCAGGATCTTCTCGCCTTCATAGTTTCTGGCGAAAAGTCTGGTGTGATCCTGATAGGTCTGCCTTTTTATGTTACTTAACCTTTTTCCCTTACTGCTTTTAATATTCTTTCTTTATTTTGTGCGTTTGGTGTTTTGACTATTATGTGACGGGAGGTGTTTCTTTTCTGGTTCAATCTATTTGGAGTTCTGTATGCTTCTTGTATGCCTATGGGTATCTCTTTTTTTAGGTTAGGGAAGTTTTCTTCTATGATTTTTTTGAAGATATTTACTGGTGCTTTGAGCTGGGAGTCTTCACTCTCCTCTATACCTATTATCCTTAGGTTTGATCTTCTCATTGAGTCCTGGATTTCCTGTATGTTTTGGACCAGTAGCTTTTTCTGCTTTACATTATCTTTGACAGTTGAGTCAATGATTTCTATGGAATCTTCTGCTCCTGAGATTCTCTCTCCCATCTCTTGTATTTTTTTGGTGAAGCTCTTATCTACAGCTCCTTGTCTCTTCTTTTGGTTTTCTATATCCAGGGTTGTTTCCATGTGTTCTTTCTTTATTGCTTCTATTTCCTTTTTTAATTCCTTCAACTGTTTGATTGTGTTTTCCTGGAATTCTTTCAGGGATTTTTGTGACTCCTCTCTATGGGCTTCTACTTGTTTATTTATGATTTCCTGGAATTCTTTCAGGGATTTTTATGACTCCTCTCTATGGGCTTCTACTTGTTTATTTATGATTTCCTGGGATTCTTTCAGGGATTTTTGTGAATCCTCTCTGTAGGCTTCTACTTGTTCTCTAAAGGAGTTCTTCACGTCTTTCTTGAAGTCCTCCAGCATCATGATCAAATATGATTTTGAAACTAGATCTTGCTTTTCTGGTGTGCTTGGATATTCCATGTTTGTTTTGATGGGAGAATTGGGCTCCGATGGTGCCATGTAGTCTTGGTTTCTGTTGCTTGGGTTCCTGAGCTTGGCACTCGCCATCAGATTATCTCTAGTGTTACTTTGTTCTGCTATTTCTGACAGTGGCTAGACTGTCCTATAAGCCTGTGTGTCAGGAGTGCTGTAGACCTCTTTTCCTGTTTTCTTTCAGCCAGTTATTGGGACAGAGTGTTCTGCTTTCGGGCGTGTAGTTTTTCCTCTCTACAGGTCTTCAGCTGTTCCTGTGGGCCTGTGTCTTGAGTTCATCAGGCAGGTCACTTGCAGCAGAAAAGTTGGTCTTATCTGTGGTCCTGAGACTAAAGTTCACTCGCGGGGTGCTGCCCTCGCGCTCTCCGTGGCGGCAGCAACCAGGAAGATCTGCGCCGCCGTATCTGGGAGTTTCAGTGCTCCAGGCTTCCAGATTGCATTTCGTGTTTTCCTCTGGCGTCCGAGATGTGTGCAGAGTGCAGTCTCTTCTGGTTTCCCAGGCGTGTCTGCCTCTCTGAGGGTTTAGCTCTCCCTCCCACGGGATTTGGGTGCAGAGAACTGTTTATCCGTTCTGTTTCCTTCAGGTTCCGGAGGTGTCTCAGACGCAGTGGTCCTGCCGCTCCTGCGCCCTCCCCCACGGGAACCCAGAGGCCTTATACAGTTTCCTCTTGGGCCAGGGATGTGGGCAGGGGTGGGCAGTGTTGGTGGTCTCTTCCACTCTGCAGTCTCAGGTGGTGAGGTCTCTCTCCCACGGGGTCTGGGAGCAGAGAGCTGCTGCGGGCCGGGTTCCGCGGGTGTGGGACTCCCGGTAAACACAGGAAGTGCCTGGTCCTACAGGAATTCTGCCTCTGTTTGTCCCGAGTTCACCAGGCAAGTCTCTTGCAGCAGAAAAAGTTGGTCTTACCTGTGGTCCCGAGGCTCAAGTTTGCTCGCGGGGTGCTGCCCACGAGCTCTCTGGCAAACTCATTCTTGAAGGCTCACAAGAAAGTTGGCTTTATTCATAGTACTTGTCAATTTGTATTCTGAAGACTAAGGAGAGTCCAACAAGTAAAGTGTACAATTAGAAGGACAGGTTGTACATGGCAAAACATGTTTTTCTATATAGGCATAACTGAATAACATCAGTAAGCAATAAGAAATGACCTTAAGTAAACTCACGTCTATCCACTCATTTACACCCAAGAGAACCATGTAAACACATTCCAAGGAATATTCTGTGTTTTGAAGAAACAGGTCACAAGTTCCCTGTCTCATTTCCTTAGTTTTCTCACAAGCACTCAGAATTCTCACTGAAAGGAAAAAGTTTAAAATTGCCCCCTAGGCAAAAGTTGAAGCCAAAAGAAAGAAAAAAGCGGGCCCTGGAATTGCCTGTTCCAGAAACTAGCTGATCACAGAAAGAAATTGCACCAGCTGGTTCAGCCACTATGTTCCAGGAGCTAGCTGACCATAATAGCAGCTGACCATAGTAGGAGGGACTGATTAACCATAAAGTTAGATTAAAAACTTAAAGAACGATCATGAGAAACAGGAGGTTCTTCCTTGTGATTCAGCAACAATCATGAGAAACAGGAGGTTCTTCCTTGTGATTCGGTATGGTTTTTCCTTTAAACACCCCTCCTCCCAGCCATTCAAGGTCGAACTCCTCTACCCCTGTGTGGGATACGAGTCTTGACCCCAGTGCATTGGTTTCTGTTGTCCCTATTAATAAACCTCTTGTTGATCACATCAAGATTGGTCTCTTGTGAGTTCTTGGGGGGTCGTGTCATCCCGAGACTTGAGTGAGGGTCTCCCCACTTCGGGGGTCTTTCATTTGGGGTCTTGTCCAGGATGAGCAACCACCCTCATATCCAGAGATCCACTGGGAGTTGAAATATTGTCTGTGTCTTTGTGTATTTGCTCATGAGTTCTGGTTTTGCAGTTGCTCGCATCTCGGGTAGAGGAGGAGTTATGTGAATATTGGTAAACCTGCCAGGGGCTCACTGACTATGTCACCTTGGGAAATGTCCCTGGAAGTCTGTAGGGACCCCAGGGATGCCTGGGAGATTCCCATCTGGGTGCTGAGGATTTGGTGATTTTCCTGGAGTTGGAGAAAAGACCCGCCCTCCTAGCCATCTGGGTGCTGGTGAAGACATAGTAGTTCTCCTGGACTTGAGAAGCCAAATGTCCTCCCGGCTGTCTGTTTTTCCAGAGTGGTCTTGCCTGTCTAGGTGGAGACGGGCATCTGTTAGTCTTTGTCTGTGTGTCTTAAGTATCTGTTCTATGTTACTTGTGACTTTGACGATGGGACAGACTGTGACGACTCCTCTGAGTTTGACTTTAGACCATTGGACTGAAGTTAGGGCTAGAGCACACAACTTGTCACTTAAGATTAAAAAAGGAACTTGACAGACTTTTTGCTCCTTGGAGTGGCCGGCGTTTGATGTCGGCCTCCAGAGGGCAGATTTGACTTAATCATTATTTTTGATCTGCTCTCCTTCATCTGTCTTTGGTGTCCCATTGGGAAGGAGGAGTGATGTGGAGTCTGCTCCCTTTGAGCTGTCTTTGGTGAGCTCACAGAAGCTCCCATCTGAATCAGTTGAGCTTTGTGGTGATCTCGCCGTGGCCGCTTGTTTTTTTGTTTTTGTGCACACATCTGTTTTTGTCTGTTAATCTTTTAATTGTCTTTCTGTGTGACTGAATGCTATTTGTCCTCTTCAGTGGACCTCTATGATTATGGAAGATGGGGATCAGACCCATTCCTGAGCCTAGGGTAACCGTAAACGTGGAAGGGACCCCTATAGACTTTCTGGTGGATACTGGAACAGAGTATTCAGTCCCACAACAATCATTAGGAAAATTAAAAGACAAAAAGACCATAGTTGTGGGGGCAACTAAACAGAAACAATATCCTTGGACCACTTCACAAACGGTTGACCTGGGAAAAGGATGGGTGTCCCTGTCCTTTCTAGTCATTCCTAAATGTTCTGTGTCTTTGTTGGGTCAAAGTTGAAGGCACAGATTCATTTTACTCTGACAGGTATTCCCACTTCCTTGATATTGGCTTTAAAACTAGAGGACAAGAAGTCCCAGACATTAGCAAATGACTAAAAGAATTTCAGTTTCTGTGTATCTGGTTTTATGTGGAGGCCTTTGATCCACTTGGATTTGAGCTTTATACAAAGAGATAAGAATGGATCAATTTGCATTTTTCTACATGCTAACCTCCAGTTGAACAAGCACCAGTTGTTGAAAATGCTCACTTTTGCCACTTTAGCTACTTTGTCAAAGATCAAATGATTATAGGTGTGAGGGCTCATGTCTGTGTCAACAATTCTATTTCATTCATCTACCTGCCTGTCTCTATAACAATACCATGCAGTTTTGTTTTGTTTTTTAATCAAAATTGTTCTCTAATACAACTTAAGTTCAGGGATAATGATTTCCCCAGAAGTTCTTTTATTGTTAAGAATATTTAACAGTATCCTGGGTTTTTTGTTATTTCAAATGAATTTGCAAATTGCTCTTTCTAACTTTATGAAGACTTGAGTTGGAATTTGGATAGGGATTGAATCTGTAGATTGCTTTTGGCAAGATGGCCAATTTTAAAACATTAATCCTGCCAATCCATAAACATGGGAGATCGTTCTGTTTTGTGAGATCTTCTTCAATTTCTTTCTTTAGAGACTTAAAGTTTCTGGCATACAGATCTTTCCCTTGCTTGGTTAGAGTCATACCAAGGTATTTTACATTATTCATGACTATTGTCAAGTGTGTTGTTTCTGTAATTTCTTTCTCAGAGAATTTTTTTTAGAGTAGAGGAAGACTACTGATTTGGTTGAGTTAATTTTATCGAGCCCATTTGGTGAAGTTGTTTATCAGCTATAGGAGTTCTCTGGTAAAATTATTGGGGTTACAAGCTGATGCAATCACTCTGGAAATCATTCTGGCAATTCCTTAGAATATTGAACATAGAGGTCCCTTAGGACCCAGCCATACCATTCTGGGGCATATACCTAAAAGATGGTCTCACATATAACAAGGACACATGCCCCATTAAATTTTTATATGCTGGTAGCAGCCTTACTTATAATAGCCCAATGCTAGAAAGAACCCAGATGTCCTTCAACAGATGAATGGATACGGAAAATGTGGTACATTTACACAATAAAGTACTACTCAGCTATTAAAAACAATGACATCATGAAATTCTTAGGCAAATGAATTGAACTAGAAAATAGCATCCTGAGTGAGGTAACCCAGGCACAAAAGAAGACACATGGTATACACTCACTGATAATTGGATATTAGCCCCAAAACTCAGAATATACAACATAGAATTTACATATCATATAAACTCAAGAAGGACAACCAAAGTTTGGATGCTTCAGACCTTCTTAGAAGGGAGAACAAAATACTCAGAGGAGGAAATACAGGGACAAAGATTAAAGCAGAGACTGAAGAAAAGACCACCCAGAGACTACCCCACATGGTGATCCATCTAATATGAAGCCACCAAAGCCAGTGACTATTGCTGATCCCAAGAAGTATTTACTTACAGGAGGCTGATATAAATGTCACCTTAAAGTCTCTGCCATAGCCTTACTGATCCAGATGAGGAAGCTTGAAGGCAACCATCGGACTGAGCATGCAGGCCTCAATGGAGGAGTTAGCAAAAGGACTGAAGGAGCTGAAGGTGCCTGTGCCGCCGAGAAAAAGTCGTAGGCCTGGGGGATTTAACAGAAGACACAGCTCGGGTCCTGCCTGCTTTGTGACTGCCAAAGCTTTACTGAGGTTCACAGAATATATACACCAAGTCCACAGGGTAGAAAAACCCCAGAAGCACAATAGGAAAACAAGGATACATTCTCAGGATGAAGACAGAAAAACGGAAATGGAAAAAACAAGTTTTTGTTCTCTGAAAAGAAAAAGAATGAATCAATTTTCATTCTTGTACATGCTGACTGCCAGTTGATCCAGCACCATTTTTTTGAAAATCCTATCATTTTTTCCACTGGATAGTTTTTGTTCCTTTGTCTAAATCAAGTGATCATCGGTGTGCAGGTTCATTTCTGGGTCTTTGATTCTATTCCATTGATCTACCTGCCTGTCTGTGTACCAATGTCATGCACTTTTTTTATCACTATTGCTCTGTTAACACAGCTTGAAGTCAGGCATGGTGATTATCCAAAAAGATTTTGTATTGTTGAGAATGGTTTTCACTATTCTGGATTTTTTTTGCCATTCCAAATGAATTTGCAAATTGCTCTTTCTAAGTCTATGAAGAATTGACTTGTAATTTTGATTGAGATTGCATTCACATGCTCTACTCTGTTCATAGTAGTCTTATTTATAATAGCCAGAAGCTGGGAAGAACCCAGAAAAGACAACAGAGGAATGTATACAAAAGAAAACACATTGTATGTACTCACTGATACATCGATATCAGGCAAAAATCTTGGAATAGTCATGATACAACTCATAGACTATGTGAAATTCAGGAAAGAAGACCAGCGTACCTATGTTTCAATTTTACATAGAAGGGGGAACAAAATAGTCACAGGAGGTAAAGGGAGGTAGAGTCCTAGTGGGAGAGAGGAAAAGGAAGAAAAGGGGGGCAGGATCAGGTATGGGAAGAGACAGCAGAAAAGCACAGAGGGTTGAAAAAGTGAATAGAAATATAGAATTGAAGACCCAGAAATGAACCCACACACCTATGGTCACTTGACTTTTGACAAAGGAGCCAAAACCATCCAATGGAAAAAAGATAGCATTTTCAGCAAATGGTGCTGGTTCAACTGGAGGTCAACATGTAGAAGAATGAAGATCGATCCATGCTTATCACCCTGTACAAAGCTTAAGTCCAAGTGGATCAAGGACCTCCACAGCAAACCAGACACACTCAAACTAATAGAAGAAAAACTAGGGAAGCATCTGGAACACATGGGCACTGGAAAAAATTTCCTAAACAAAACACCAATGGCTTACGCTCTAAGATCAAGAATCGACAAATGGGATCTCATAAAACTGCAAAGCTTCTGTAAGGCAAAGGACACTGTGGTTAGGACAAAACGGCAACCAACAGATTGGGAAAAGATCTTTACCAATCCTACAACAGATAGAGGCCTTATATCCAAAATATACAAAGAACTCAAGAAATTAGACCGCAGGGAAACAGATAACCCTATTAAAAAATGGGGTTCAGAGCTAAACAAAGAATTCACAGCTGAGGAATGCCAAATGGCTGAGAAACACCTAAAGAAATGTTCAACATCTTTAGTCATAAGGGAAATGCAAATCAAAACAACCCTGAGATTTCACCTCACACCAGTGAGAATGGCTATGATCAAAAACTCAGGGGACAACAGATGCTGGCGAGGATGTGGAGAAAGAGGAACACTCCTCCATTGTTGGTGGGATTGCAAACTGGTACAACCATTCTGGAAATCAGTCTGGAGGTTCCTCAGAAAATTGGACATTGAACTGCCTGAGGATCCAGCTATACCTCTCTTGGGCATATACCCAAAAGATGCCCCAACATATAAAAAAGACACGTGCTCCACTATGTTCATTGCAGCCTTATTTATAATAGCCAGAAGCTGGAAAGAACCCAGATGCCCTTCAACAAAGGAATGGATACATAAAATGTGGTATATCTACACAATGGAATATTACTCAGCTATCAAGAACAACGACTTTATGAAATTCATAGGCAAATGGTTGGAACTGGAAAATATCATCCTGAGTGAGCTAACCCAATCACAGAAAGACATACATGGTATGCACTCATTGATAAGTGGCTGTTAGCCCAAATGCTTGAATTACCCTGATACCTAGAACAAATGAAACTCAAGACGGATGATCAAAATGTGAATGCTTCACTCCTTCTTTAAAAGGGGAACAAGAATACCCTTGGCAGGGAATAGAGAGGCAAAGATTAAAACAGACACAGAAGGAACACCCATTCAGAGCCTGCCCCACATGTGGCCCATGCATATACAGCCATCCAATTAGACAAGATGGATGAAGCAAAGAAGTGCAGGCAGACAGGAGCCGGATTTAGATCGCTCCTGAGAGACACAGCCAGAATACAGCAAATACAGAGGCGAATGCCAGCAGCAAACCACTGAACTGAGAATAGGACCCCCGTTGAAGGAATCAGAGAAAGAACTGGAAGATCTTGAAGGGGCTCGAGACCCCATATGTACAACAATGCTAAGCAACCAGAGCTTCCAGGGACTAAGCCACTACCTAAATACTATACATGGACTGACCCTGGACTCTGACCTCATAGGTAGCAATGAATATCCTAGTAAGAGCACCAGTGGAAGGGGAAGCCATGGGTCCTGCTAAGACTGAACCCCCAGTGAACTAGACTGGTGGGGGGAGGGCGGCAATGGGGGGAGGGTTGGGAGGGGAACACTCATAAGTTAGGGGAGGGGGGAGGGGGATGTTTTCCCGGATACCGGGAAAGGGAATAACACTCGAAATGTATATAAGAAATACTCAAGTTAATAAAAAAAAAAGAAATATATAGCAGTGGGGGAATGGGGAACCGAGGACAATCACTAGAAAGTCCTATACTCCAGGGAAGTAAGACATTCCATGACCCAACAGGGATGACATTACTTAAAATAGCTAAAAATGGGGTCTCTACAGATTCTATTGTTGGTTATTTTGTGTAATATCATCCCTGTTGGGTCATGGAAATGTCTCCAATTGAGGGATGGGGCCACCTACCAATGTGAAAAATTTTAATCCAGAATTATTCTTGTCTAACAAAAATACAGGGACAAAAAATGAGCAGAGACTGAAGGAAAGGCCATCCAGAGACCACCCCATCTAGGGATCTATCCCATGTGCAGACATCAAACCATGATAGAATTGTTGATGCAAAAAAACACTTGCTGACTTGTAAGGCTGTTCTCTGAGAGGTCCTATCAGCACTTGAATAATACAGATGCATATATTCATACTCAACTATGGGAATGAAACCAGGGAACACAAAATAAGAGCTATGAAAGGACTTAAGGATCTGAAGGGGTTAGCAGCCCCAAATGAAGAGCAATATCTACTAACTAGACCACCGAGAGATCCTAGAGACTAAGCCACCATCCAAAGAGTATACATGGAGGGATCCATGGCTCCAAGTGCATATGTAACAGAGGATGGCTTTATCTGGCATCAATGGGAAGGGAGGCACTTGGTTCTGTCAACAATTGATTTTCCAACCTAGGGGAATGTTACAGAGGTAATAGAGTGGGAGTGGGTAAGTGCGTGGAGGAGCACCCTCATTGGGGCATAGTGGGTGACAAAAGGGGGAATTAGAAGGGGGATATCATTGAAATGTAAAGGATAACTAAAATAATTCAATAAAAGATAAAATCTCTTCCCCCGTGATTGGGTGCTAAAGGAGAAATAACTAACATTAAGGTGTTTAGAAAAGCCATATACAAATCTATTATATAAGCTCACTAGTGATAAAATTTAAGACTCTTGAAATGGAGAATTCCAGTATAGGAGAGATTATAGTTCTGTTTTTCATTTTGTATGTAGTATAAAGGGTTAGTCTTTCCAGAGTATCACACATATCTTAGAATCCTATGAGTACCTTCTTGTTATTTTACCTTTGTCCTTGATTGAATGCATCAAATCTTCCATATTGTCTTTGACCTCAGATATTATGTGCTCTCATTGATTGCGTCTTTTAATGAGACTGTATACAGAATTTTATTTGACTTGCTATAACTTCAGATTTATTTTATATCAACATTTATCTGTTTGATTTTTTTTATTTTTATCTTATCTAGCCTTACTCATTTCAGACAGTTAGTTGTGCTCTCAATTAGTTTATTCTCTTTTTTGATTTCATTGAGCATAATTATAATCACTAATTTGAGATTTTAGAGCTTGTTATCTTGACTCTTCACATCTCTAAAACTATTTCTTTGGGTATGCATGTGCTTTTATTTCTTCTCCTGGTTTCTTCTTTTACATTACTCTCTTAGTTAAATGTTTTCAGTGTTCATGTGAAATATGAGTATGGGTGGGTTGGGTTTGTAATTCCTTATAGGTCCTCAGTCCAGAGTTCAGAGTGACTGGTGAAAATTCCATATAATTTGCAAAGTATAGTATTACCTGGGAAAGTAATCATAACTGTTTAATATTACCACTATGCAGATGTTATACTAACTTATGTAATGACAGTAGAATTTCTATTTCAATTATGAAGAATAAATATCAAATCATAGTATTGTACATAGACTCAGATTTTTATAATAATTTTATGAGTGGAAAGGAAATAAGATGGGAAATGATAAGTATTGAATGTTAGGTCAACTTTGAAAAGACAAATATTGAGGTGGGTACACAGGAGAGGAAATGCCAGATTGTAAAACAAATATGATACAATCAATGGATTTTCTCCTACCTGACAACACAAGAATCACCAGGAACAAAAGAGGTGATATCAACTGCAATTCTATAAACACTAAAGAGAAGCCATGGAGCACTACAAACAACCTTATGTCAATAATCTTGATAGATCAGAGGAGATGAACAAAAATTTTAAGACAACAATCCAAAGACAACTTAAGAAGATATAGACACATCAAACAATCCAATGCCTACTAAAATAAATGTATAAAGTCGTCCAAATAAACTTAGGTGGCATGTGCCTGCAGCTTACTTTGGCAAATTTCAGTAAAATAATGCCTTCAACTTAGAAGTTCAAGATAGCCTGGACAGCATACCACAACCCTAATTTAATCAGTAAGTCAATCAAGGAGTAACTAATAATAAATAATAATGATAAATAACAACATATACCAAAAGAAAATTCCACTTGTGTTGATTTCTAATGAAGCAAAAATTAAGGCCAACTCTATATAATAGCTGAGAAATTTGAAAAATGGAAGACATTTCCCATTCTATATTCTAGGAATATCAATATACCAGCATCAAACACAGAATTAAGGAAGAAAAGATGAACACTGGTAAATGTCCTTTATAGGTATAATAACTATTTAGGAGCAATAAAATAATATTTCATAACACATGAAATAGGTCAGTGCATGAGTACATAAAATTGATTTTACAATATAATATTGATGTAATGGTTGAAAGTTTGTCAGTATAATAAAATGTTCAAAAATAGAAAAATCACATGATCATATCAGGAGAAAATAAAGAAGTATTAAGCAGGAAACTGGAAGAATAAGAATACAATGTAGTAAAAGTCACTAGTGAAAACAATATATCAATGTATTAGGTCAGTGGAGACATCCAGAGAGTTTTTCCTTATGATTACAAATAGGATGAGGAAATCTGCTTTCTCTTTTAGTGGCCATCAATGGATGGTATACTTTAGCTAGCCCCACAGAGCTTGCAAAAGAAATAAACAGCTTTTATTTGGGCTAGAAAAGAAGCAAAGCTCTGTTTATTTAGGGAGGATGTGATGTTCTGTGGAGAAGATACAGTGAGCAAATATGAAGAACAACTGAGATGAAAGAGTGAATTTAGGAACTTTGCAGGATAGATTATGTTTATAATCAAAATAGAAATTGAAGAAAAATTTGAAATACCAATTTTAAAACAACACAAGACCTGGAATATTTAGGAGTATACTGACAAAAGACAAGAAAGAACTATTCCCTATATTTTTACTACAAATTGATTTTTAAATTAACATAATTAAAAGACTAGGACTAACTTTACCTTTATGAGTCATTGATGATATGGTGGGTCCTCTGTGACCACACATTCTACAAATTGTGGACTGAAAATGCTTCGGAAATACAATTGCACGAACACTGAACTGGTCCTAACTATTATGTTGTCATTATTCCTCAAACAATAAAACAGAACAAAACTCTACATTGTTCGTAATAATGAGGACTCGTCAACATTTAAGTATATGGTATATGTACATATTACACTATCTATGCCACTTTAAGGAAAACTTTAAATATTCGCAGATATTGGTAGATACAGATTGGCTCTCTTGGAACTAATCATTTTATAATATTAATAGATATCTGTATTGTTAAGATCTTACTCCTAAGTGTGTGTTCGAGTGTATGTGCACATGCATGCATGCATTTGTGCCTTAAATGTACCCAAGAAATCTGGAGAAATAAAAGCCAACTATAAAGTTCATACAGTGATAAAACAAAACAAGAAACACTCAACACAGTTTGGGGGAAAAAAAGGAAAGGAGCTCTAAAATGGCCTAATTATAAGACATCAAGCTCTGAAGTAAGAAACACCATATCATGTGATTTCAACATCTGGTAGACAGTAGATCCATGGTACATAATGGAGAGAACATACATATACTCAAAATAGATCAAGAATAAAAGCTAAAATATGATTTAGTGAGCATATGCCTTTTACTCAAGTACTGCTTGACACTTATGCCAAACTTTAATCTCTGTCTCAAACCACGTGACATATAAAGTGGAATAGACTTTATACCTTAATATAATACATATGTTATAAAAGTCTTGTTAAAACTAGAGAAAATTTATGTGAAATTTCATATATTATACCAAATATACCAAATAAAATATGACTTTATCAAAAGTATAAATGTCAGAAAGCTCAAATAGTGAATGTAAATAATGCAGACCAGAAAGATTTTCAAAACTTATCCAATACAATGCACATAAGTAATAAACAACCAACCCAGACAATGCATGGATCTAATATGGTGATTCTCAACATCCCTAATGTGTTGACCTTTTAATATCATTCATATTGCTGTAGTAATTTCCAACCATAAAATTATTTTTGTTGCTACCTTTGGTTATAGTTTTGCTACTGTTATGAATTGTAAATATCTGATATGTAAAATATGTGAGATGAGATTCATGTGAAATTATCATTCAACCCCTAAAGTGGTTGTGGCCAACAAGTTGAGAATTTCTGTTCTAACCTATAAATAGTACAAGACAAACTTCTAAAATATATCCAATACCTCAGTGTAACAAACATCCATATTATACCTGGGGCTAAACATAGGAAGAAATTTCTAAACTCAAAACTAACACAAGAGATTATTAAAAATATAAACAGAGGAATCATGTGAAAATATAAAGACAAAAAGATGTTCAAAATTTCTGTTTATTAAAAATAGTTGCATGCATACAATCTATTAGTCTGTGTCTATTTATTGAGGAATTAAGATCTTCAATGCTGAGAGATATTAAGGACCAATGATTGTTAATTCCTATTATTTTGATGTTGATAGTAGTTCTCTCTTTCCCTCTCCCTCCCCCGCATATCTGTGTGTGTGTGTGTGTGTGTGTGTGTGTGTGTGTGTGTGTGTGTGTGTGTGTGTGAGAGAGAGAGAGAGAGAGAGAGAGAGAGAGAGAGAGAGAGAGAGAGAGAGAGAGAATGGGTGTGTGTATGGGGTGTTTCTCTTCTTTTGATTCACTGGTGTGGAATTATCTATTGCTTGTGTTTTGGTGTAGTTCTTATTGTGTTGAGGTTTCCCTTGCACTATCTGTAGGGATGGATTAGTAGAAAGATACTATTTAAATTTGTTTTCTCACCCAAAACCTTCTTTTCTCCATCTATGATGATTGAAAGTTTTGCTGAGTATCAAAAGTCTGGGCTGGCATCTGATCTTTTAGAGACTGCAAGACATGTATCTGGCCAGGCCCTTCTGGCTTTTATAGTTCTTTGTTGAGAAGGCTGGTGCAATTGTATTAGATCAGCCTTTATGTGTTACTTAACATTTACCCCTTGTGGTGTTTAATACTCTTTTTCTTCTCTGCACATTTAGGATTTTGATTATGGTATGAAGGGAGATTTTTTTCCTTTTATTTCCAATCTATTCAGTATTCTGTAAGCTTCTTGAATAGGCATTTCTTTCTTTAGGTTAAAAGTTTTTTCTATGATTTTACTGAAGATATTTCCTATGACTTTGAGTTGGAAACCTGTTGCCTCTTCAATTCCTATTATTCTTAAGTTTGGTCTTTTCATGGTGTCCTCAATTTTCTTGAGGTTTTATCTTAAAAACTTTTGGCCTCTTTGACTTATGTTTCAGGTTTTTCTATCATATCTTATAAACCTGGGTACTCTCTTGTCTGTCTTTTGCATTGCTTTGGTGTTTTTTGTGTCCATAGTCCCTATTTTCTTTCCTAGATTTTCCATCACAAGGATTAATTCAGATTGTATTATCTTCACGGCTCTTAATTTTTCAGGTCAAGGAGGGCCCAAGGACAGCTGGTTGAATCTTTCTCAGAAGGTGAAATAAAAATAGGTGTAGGAAGAGAGAACAATACACAGGGGACCCCAGGGTACCTATGGAGTGACTCTATCTGAAACTTCTAACAGTGGGAGTTTTAGATTGTGGTATGGCCACTTTCTGTAGTCAGGCAGGACTCTCAGTGGAAGGATAGGACAGCAACCTACCTATAAAACCTTCAACCTAAAATATGTCCTGTCTAAAAGATTTGTAGGGACAGAGATGGAATATAGGCGGAGGTAATGATGAAACAATGGTTGTCCCAAATTTGGACACATCCCATGGGTTAGAAAAATTCCTGACACTATTAATGATACTTTGCTATGTTTGCAAACAGGATCTTAGCATAACTGTAATCTGAGCATCTCCTCCCAATAGCTGACAGAAACAGATGCAGGAGCACACATCCAAATATGACACACAACTCAGGAGTCTTATGAAAGTCATAGGAAGAACTGAGGGACCTGTAGAGGATAGGGACTTCATAGAAAAGCAAGCAGAGTCTATTAACTTGGACCCTTTCAGGCTCCCATAGTCTGAAACACCAACCAAAAAGTGAGTATTGACTGGACTTAGACCACTCCCACACAAGTAGCAGATCTGCAGCTTGTCCTTCAAATGAGTCCTCCAACAACAGGAGAGGGGCCCGTCCCTGAAATTTGTTGACTGCCTGTGGATCTTACTTACTCCCTGGACTGGGATACCTTGTCTGGCCTTAGGGAGAGAAAATATAGACAGTAAAATAGTGTAATCATATAACTTCTCCCATCTCCTAAAGTTCCTCTCAGGTCACTGTGGATTAGCACCCTGTCACAACAGAGTAGTTTACATTTCCTAAGATTTTATATTATGAAGTTAAATTGGTATACACAGAAGAAAAAATCCTGACCCACAAAATTATTATGCCAAGGGAAAGGACCAGAATATATACAGGGCATGCAGTGCTTGGTTAACTACATATAAATATCTGTTAGTTTTCATTTGTTTTTCCAGGAATGTAGCTTATGACTATGTAAACCTGTAAAGTGGTATGCTTTATGTATACTTACAAAGCTGTGTTTCAATTATTCAAGACTAGGTTGCATTGGGGGTGACAGAAACAGGATAAATCACTTGTGAGTGGTATGAAATGAGAGAGTACTGGGAGCGACAACTGGAATTGGGGGGTCATTCCAGGAGTGAGCATAAAAGCTAGTGCAACAGAGACTCACAGGAATCAATTAAGTGTGACCCAAGTTATTACTCCTAGTAATGAGGGCTATGGAGCCTCAATGGGCCATGTCCTACAACCAGGCAAGACTCCCATGAATGGTTTGTGTTGTGTTTTATAAAGAGATAAGAGACAGAGGAATGTTTGGTGGATGTGCAGTCAGATGTGGGGGAATGGTTTGCCTCTGTGCGCCCATACTGAGGCATCCCCTCCCCCTGAGAAACCAGACATACAATGGATTGCTATAACATAGAGTATATTCAGGTCATGGGGAGAGGAGCTGAGGGAGTAGAGTCAGAAAAAAAGGAGAGAGAGGTAGAGAGAGAGAGAGAGAGAGAGAGAGAGAGAGAGAGAGAGAGAGAGAGAGAGAGAGAATAAAGTTAAACTCATTTAGGAGAAAAAAATCTTTTCTTATATTTACATTTGAAACCCAAAGGTCTTGGTTGTGCATAAGGTGGCCAATCCTAGGAGTAGGTGAGGAATCCCATTCTCTTGAATAGTTAGTAAGGGTAAACTTTAGGCTATTTACTAGCAGATGTATTTATCAGGATGGATTCTATTTGGTCCAAGAGAGGTAGGTCTGAGTGGATTTTTTGTATCTTATAAGTTTATAAAAGAGATAGATGTGTTAAGAACATGAACAGCCTTTAAGATAAGCTTAAATAAAGCAAAAACCTATCATGGAGCAGAGGGAACAAGGTTTTTTTCCTTCTGTCTAGAAGACTAAATATACATAAATTTAGCATAACAAGAAACAATTTTAAGTTTATATTTGAAAGACAAAGGAAATTCAAAACCTTGACCTTGTGAATATTATAGTTTACCATATAATTTAACATGAGAAACACCTTAAGTCCTTAGTTAAAAGATAACCAAAAGAAACATATTTGAATTTGTGATTATACAGTTGGATCATATAGCAGAATATTTTATTAGGGTTAGGCAAATTTATAAAAACTCTACTGAATAATGTTAGGACAGTGGGATAGCAAGAAGAGTAACTGAAGTATTTAGTGGATAGAAGTTGAGTTTTGGTAAAGAAGTATGAATGCTTACATCTGAAGTTGTGTATTGTATATCATGAAGTCTGTAAGAAATCTGTCAGTCTTAGCTAGTTAGCTAATAATGAGTAAATAATGTGGTGGATTACCTTAGGATAAGGAGTAAGGACTGTTTTCTAGCTGTGAAGCTACAATTACTTGAGCTGTCAATGTTGCCAGATATCTGAAGAGAATAAATTATAATCTAAGAGTCGTGTATTTATTAAAATGACAAAGTTTCATCTGTGGTCCACTATCTAAACATTTCCCAGGTCCATGTGGTCTCCATGGCACCTCAGGTGGAGTCAGTCTGACTTTCAAGTCCAGAAGATGAAAAAGTGTTTTTATTTGCTGTGGATTTAGATAAACGTGAAATGAGAAACAACACATCTTGACTTATGAAATATGAGACATTTGATGCTCTTGTTTGTGTATCTTGTTTGTCCAGAGTGTAGGCTAATCCCTGGCAGTGGGCAAGGCAAATGAGTAGTGTTTCTCAGTGGTTATAATACACAATCTATGTAGACTCCTTTTCACTGTGCTAATATCTTTTCAGAGACCTTGTGAGGTAGCTGTTAGGCTATGGAAGTCTCTGTCTGACATAAGCTCAAATATTAATACATTTAGCCGATTTCTGACGATATTAAGAGCATTATCTATTAAGCATCATCTGAGTTAGACAATAGAGCACACTATAACAATAGCAGTAGTAAAAATTAAGGCTAAATATATGTATATGTGTGTATATAAATTTGTATGTACCTTACCTTAATTGTTAAGTGAGTTGATAGGTTACATCAGCAGAGAAAAAAATCCCAGAGACAAATGGTAAAGTTTTGTTTACTGTACATGTGACTCAGAGTTGATGTGAATCTAAATGAAAAGAAATTAGAGAGCTGACACAGTGGTGTGAGACTGTGCTATAGGAACAGCAAGTGAGTGTGTGCGGGCAGGTTCAGGGACTATTTCCCAGCCTATAACAGGCCAGGGGCTTGGATATCAAACAGTTCCAGCTCTGGGCTGTGGGCAAACAGCACTGATCTCCCAGGAAAGAACTAAAAATGAAATGGAGAGCATTAAACAGAGAAGCTGGAGAGAGGTTCTAGGGACTGGGATTGCTTGAAATAATGTAAAGAGAGCAGATGGCTATTCACAGGCGCGATCTCACTCCTGATCAGCACGGGAGTTTGACCTGCTCTATTTCTGACATGGGCCAGTTTACAAAGTGAGAAGCAGCACACATGCATGGATCTACAATAGGCCAGATGGTATGGGACTGGCCGGCACATGCACCCCTGGCTTCATTCCATCCCCTTCTCAGAAGCGGTGGTGACAGCAGTAGTGGCAGCACAGGGCTGTTTTCCTACAGTGAGCTGTGGTCGGGGGCAGAGCACATGTCTACCAGCAGCAGAACAAGAGAATAAAGGGTGGGGGGTAAGCCTATGTATCTCTAGCAAGAGAGTTGTTTTTAAAATTCCAGATAAGTTGCCATGTGGGGAGATTGCTTCTTGGGTACTGTGCATTCGACCTGCAAACACTGGTAAGTAGGGACATAGCAGTGAAGGTCAACCTATTGGTTGTGGAAGTTATTAAAAATGTTTCTACTGGCATCCCAAAATGTAATTCAATAACTAATAAACAAAAAATAACCAACCAGGTCTAGACTTACTGGGTCATCACATGGATATTAGTGGCAAAATAGGTATTTATCATTACCTGGATTTATCTTGTCAGTGTGGTTTTAAAGGTGCCTATAGGCCCCAGTGACTGTCGCTATATTGGTGTCCTAACCTTTTATGGCATTTAGGGTCAACCTAGCCCCACCTTGTCCTCGGCACTCATTGGGTTTCAGTAAAGTCTCCAAGCAGAGCTATCCTTCCAAGTGGGGTGGTACAGCCATCATGATTCAGTTAGCTCAGGTCTAGAGGCATTGGTGTCCTGGAAAGACTGGATCATCATATTTCAGAGGTGGTCATGACTCTTATTATTCAGTATTTGTGTTGTACTGGTAACTTGGGTTGGGAGCTTATTAGTGGCATGGGCTATCAGGTTGGATCGGTGTCCTTTCCCACAGAGGTGGTGGTGTCAGAAAGACATTGTGGCCGCGAGCAATTAGGGGTGTCTGAACATAGAGATAGATGGTGAACAGGACTCTAGGATCTTTACCAGTAATATAAAGTCTCAGTCCCCAAGTCTTATTGGTAGCCCATTCAGCCTTCCAGCCAACATCTGTTAATCTTATAATAGGAGGATTGTATTTCTCTCCACAAACTCAGGTATAGAGCCTAGTAATGATGATAAGGTTCTTATTAAGGAGAGTCTAGCATATCCATCTAGGGGATTTGTATCTCCAAGCTTCACAGAAGGGCCTCTGTATTTGTTGCATTGGTTATGATTTTGGGAAT
Organism: Rattus norvegicus; assembly: GCF_021556685.1. Lineage (NCBI taxonomy): Eukaryota > Metazoa > Chordata > Mammalia > Rodentia > Muridae > Rattus > Rattus norvegicus. The sequence continues at coordinate 16,168,969 of NC_141542.1, forward strand.
GTCCCAGGTAAATGTAAGAAGCTTTGTATTTATTCTCCCATTACACCAAATGTATTGCAGACATAAGTTGACAAGTACTCTTGTGAATGGGGCCTTTCCAGTCTTTATCCACAAGATTAAAAAGGTCGACAAGGATATCGGGGAACAGGTACCTGGGGCATAACTTGGAAAGTGGAGTTGGTAATCTTGCCTGTATTGCTGAGGGCCCAGGCAAAATTAAGGTGCTGGTGGGGATTGGATTCTCCAGTATATGTAGAAGGAGCCTCATGAGGGTCACTAGCTCAGGTCTAGAGGCATTGAGCTTGAGAGGGTTGGAAAAGTGCTTAATAGCGTTCCATTTCTTTTGTCTCTACTAGTATTGATTGTCCTCAACTGCAATTGGATCTGCAATTTGAGCATGAGTATGGTGAATCCATGTTGCAATTCCATCAACATTCAGGGCATTAAGTGTGATCAGTAGGATAACATAGGGGGTTCTTCCAGGAAGTTTTTAGTGATCCCTGGCAGTATCTTTTGACAAGTACCCAGTCTTCAGATTGGAATTGTTGGAGTTCCAGAGGTGAACCTTTTCAGAGAGAGCATGAAATTTAGGTCAAATATATCTGTGTACACATTGGGCACCCTCGAGATTGTCCAATAACTGGTGATCATCTGCTTCTGCAATAATATTTGCCTGTAGGTTGGGGATAATAGGGGGATGAACCAACCATAATTCCAAAAATACTAAGTCCCATCTGGTACGGGGAGTTTTATACTATAAAAAGGGCTAAGAAGAGAAGAGTCACCAAGTCACAGTCAGTCTTTAAGGTCAATTTAGTTAAGGTCTCATTTAGGGCTCTATTTATATTCTTACCTATCCTGCACTCTGGGGTCTGTAAACACAATGAGTTTTTCAATCAGTCCCCAGACTGTTAGCTAATCCCCAACTTATCTGGGTCACAAATTTAGGTCCTTTATAAACCTAGGAAAACCACACCTTGGAAGAGTTTCTTCTAGTGATTTTTTTGCTACCATCTGACCTGTCTCATGCTTAATTGAGAAAGTCTGAGTTCATCCGGAAAAGTATCTATGGACACCAGTAAATATCTGTATCTGATTCTTTCTGGTTTCAAACTTATGTTAGAGTCACTAAGATGGAGTCTAAACCCAAAAATTGGATCTCATATCTGTAAGAAGAGCACTGACATCACTAGGGAAATTGTACCATACCCATAAGTTCTGTAATGAAAACCCCAGAGATGAAGAAGCTACACCAATTCTGATATTGCTAAATCATGACATTCATTGAGATTTCTGATCTTCCATTGACTTGTCTTCCTGTGTACAAACAATACCACCAAAACGTCAAAGGAAAGAATGAGATTAGTAGACTAAGGCTAAGTCTCTTCTCATAAATACAGAAATTCTATGAAACTCGATCATCTACTTTGATAGATTTGTGTCTTAGTTGAGGTTTCTCTTACTGTAATGAACACAATGACCAAGGAGCAAATTGATGAGGGAAGGGTTTATTTGGCTTACATTTTCATATCAGTCTTCATCATCAAAAGATGTCAGGACAGAAGCTCAAACAGAGCAGGATCCTGGATGTAGGAGCTGAAGTCTTGGGGGTAGGTTACTGCTTGTTGGGTTGCTCTTCCAGGCTTGCTTAGCCTGCTTTCTTATAGAACCCAGGGATAGTAACCCAGGGATAATGCCACCCACAATGGGCTAGGCCCACCCCAATCAATCACCAATTAAGAAAAATGCCCTTTACCTGTGGCTGTCAACCATGATCATGACCACTTTGAGGGTCTATGACCTTTGCACAGGGGTCACCTTAGGCTATCAGAAAACACATTTGCATTTCAATTCATTTTAGCAGCAAAATTATTTAGCAGTTTTATAGCATGAGATAACCACAACTTGAGGAACTGTATTAAAGTGTTGTGGCATTAAGAAGGTTGAGGACAACTACCCTGCAGGTTTTCCGACAGCCCCATATTGTGGCAGCATTTTCTTAATTGAGGCTTCTTCTTATAGGTGATTTTATCATGTGTCAAATTTATATAAAATTAGCTAGTTCTTCTTGTTTTGATTGCTGTCAATATCTGCCTCACAGATTATAACTTCCTGACTGGAAGATGTTTTGATCTGCCTTTGAGACACTTTACTTCTGTCTTTAAGAGACAACCTCTGGAAAGAAGAAAAATAACTTGGTTGTTCCATTTCATCATCATGAGCACTAACAAAACCACATTCCCCACAACCAGAATCCTACTTACTTCATTTCCCCATTCCTCTGGGATCAATGGATGTATGTTTCTTTATGAAATTCTCCATATTTCAAAAGACCCTCTTCAAAACCACTGAGTTGCCCCAGAATAGAGCTAGCATGATGGGAGACACTGAATTCGACAGTAAAATAAAGCTAATTTGATGCTTTCCCAAAGATGAAAGGAGATTGCTGCTAATGTTAATGTAAAATCTAAATAAAGTTCCTCTAGGTACATTTCCAATGTTTCATAATATAAAATGTACACTGTGGTTCAGTGTACATTTTATATTATGAAACATTGGAAATCCCTAATGTTAGAGATTGATATATAGATAAATTTTATAAGAGTACAAGAAAATATATACATTTTCATGTACATTAAATGGGCTTAGAATATAGTTCATTTCCTGTTATGAAAGAATCATATTTTTTTCTGTAGAATTTGATGTCAAAAATTCTGCCATCAAAAAGCTGAAGACAAAATAGATTTTTTCATGAGTATTTAATTGGATTAAATTATCTGCAACTCAGCCAACATTAATAAAACAATACATATGTATTTGACAATCAATAGGTTTTTGTTATGATAAATTAAACATAATCTTTCCTCATAATTGTAATGGTTTAATGAGAACATATTTTCATATATTCATGTTTGAATACTTGGTTCCTGGTTGGTGATATTGTTTGGAGAAGTTTCAGTGGAGTAGTTTTGCTAGAGGTAGTAGAGTAAGGGGTTAAGTTCATAAAGCTTTGTCCTACTTCAGTTTGTACTCTGCTTTGTGCTTAGGTTTGAAGTTGTGACTACTCTGTTTTCTGTTCTTTGTCCCATTGTGGGCCTTCGTGCCAGAGGTTTTTCATGGAGTTCTCTGGTCTGGCTACGTTTGCAGGTTCAGGAAATGGGAAGAGAACTCAGGCAGGTGTTGTTCCTCCTCTGTTTCAGGCTCATCTTAGCCAGCAGAGAACTGACTAGGAGGTGAGGGTTGCAGGGAGGGCTTCTGGTAGCAATTTTAGGGGATTTCTTCATCAAGCAGCGGTGTTACAGTTCTTATGACAGAAGCTCTCAGATGACAGAGTGATTCTTGAACTCCTTTAATTCTGAACACGACTCTTAAATACAGTTCTTTGAATGGCTCAGTGTTTGACAGCAGGTATTTCCTATTGGTTTGGCCTGAGAACTTCAGAACACCTCATCTAGATATTTGAAGGTGTGGTCCTGCTTCTATGATTGATCTGTCTTGAGCTTATGTAACCTGTGGTCACCTCCTCACCTGTGGAAGAGGGGCTTGAGGCATTGCAAACCTCTCTACAAGGATCTGTGGCAGGCTGCAGCTAGTGAGGCCTTGATCTGGGAGACTGGGAATGTGCCTGTTGTCCCTTTTACGGTCCCCCAGGATTTGACCTATCTCGAGGAGAAATCAGGGTACCCTTTCCAATCCACCGCCCAACATCCCATGTCTTCTGCTTTCTGCCCTGCACTTTGGTGAACACTTATCCCTCTGGAAGAATAGCCAAAGTAATCTATTCCTGCTGTACATCCCTTGATTGTGGTGTTATATCCCAGCAACAAAAAGGAGTCAATTCAAAAAGGAGCAGATTATTCATGCAAACAATACATTAGAGTGTAAGTGTTTGTATCTAGAGGACATAGCCTGAATAACTGCCAGTCCACTGGATCTCAAAAAACAAAATCTGAACATTTGCTCTCTTAATCATTTTGTTTTCTAACTCTAAGAATATGACAATAGCTTATCTTTGATATAATTCATAATCTGACCTTATATTTTTACTTCCACATCCTCAGAATCCTGGTACTTTCAGCGTTCATACTTACGCCTGGTTTTCTCTCTTCTTGGTGCCTGTAGTAGACATTGAAATTTGTACATGAACCAAAATCAGTTTCCTGAGTCAGACTCTTTATCTTGAAAATGAAAGACTCTTTATCTTAAAATGAAAAATATGAAAGGAATCACAGAACATGACCATGAAGACACATAGCATGAAGCATCCCAGAACTTGACAATAATCAACAGAAGGTAGAGATTCTTTTGAAGTACCCTTAGTGTAAAGGCAGTCACCTATAACTTGCTTACAGAATTCTAGTACCTAGCGCACTGAATCTATATAATTTTCTGCTTTCTGTTGGCCTAATTTGTTTCTGTTTTTTTCTGAGAATTTTTAGCAAAAGCCAACTATAATGGCATGACCCACTTCACATGATGCTCCTCAGGGAAAGTTCTGAAGCTTGACACTAACAACTTGAATGATTTCATCAGGGCATTCAGATTGGGACTAGAGCAGTGTGAAAAGCCACACAAAAATTATTGAGTTCCAGTTATGTGCAGATTTTGTGTAAAACCATTAAGTTTGAGAGCTATTTATCAAAAACCAATTATATAACTAAGAGGCCTAGGCAAATCATTGTGCATGCTTTTCCATCCACCCATTTTTTCCTGTCTCTCTCATCACTGTAAATGGCCTCACAGCAAAGTCAACAAGAAGTGAGTCTCCCATTATTTCCTTACCAACTCAACTTCATCTAGGCAACAGATACACAATTGCAACCATAGCAATAAGGCAGTCCCTCCCTGTATGGTGTTTAGAACTGAGTTATCCTATTGCTACAAAATTCAATTAGCCACTCTACCAAGGAGAAAGAAATAGCAGAGGATGAAGAGAAAGAGGAGCAGGAGGAGGAATGGGAGGGTTGGGGAAGATGAATGCCAGAGGTATAGAGGAAGGAGGAGGAGTAGGAGGGGAAGAAATGTAGGAACATTGATGAACTTCTTTCAGTTTCTAATGCAACTGTTTCAGACCAATTTTTAAAATTGTCCTTTCTTTTGTGTAATGAAGTAAGGCTTATGGAGTTCTGGTTACTTCCTCAACTAAAAAGATGCACATGGTCTTAGTCTGTTTTTATTGCTGTAAAGACACACCATGATCCTGCCGATTCTTAGGAAGGAAAGCATTTAACTGGGGTAAACTTAAAGATTATGGTAGGAAGCATGGTGGTAAGCAGATAGACATGGTGTTAGAAAAGTAATGGCCCATACATATACAGCCACCCAATTAGACAAGATGGATGAAGCAAAGAAGTGCAGACCGACAGGAGCCGGATGTAGATCGCTCCTGAGAGACACAGCCAGAATACAGCAAATACAGAGGCGAATGCCAGCAGCAAACCACTGAACTGAGACTAGGTCCCCCGTTGAAGGAATCAGAGAAAGAACTGGAAGAGCTTGAAGGGGCTCGAGACCCCAAAAGTACAACAATGTCAAGCAACCAGAGCTTCCAGGGACTAAGCCACTACCTAAATACTATACATGGACTGACCCTGGACTCTGACCCCATAGGTAGCAATGAATATCCTAGTAAGAGCACCAGTGGAAGGGGAAGCCCTGGGTCCTGCTAAGACTGAACCCCCAGTGAACTAGACTATGGGGGGAGGGCGGCAATGGGGGGAGGGTTGGGAGGGGAACACCCATAAGGAAGGGGAGGGGGGAGGGGGATGTTTGCCCGGAAACCGGGAAAGGGAATAACACTTGAAATGTATATAAGAAATACTCAAGTTAATAAAAAAAAAAAAAAGAAAGAAAAGTAGCTTAGAGTTCTCTATCTGCATCCTTAGGCAACTGGAAGAGAGAGGGACTGTCTTGAGCTTTAAAACCTCAAAGTCATTGTACGGTTTTGGCTTCTTTGTCAAAAATCAAGTGTCCATAGGTGTGTAGGTCTATTTCTGGGTCTTTGATTCTATTCTATTATTCAACCGATCTGTTTATGTATCATATGATTTTGATCACGATTGCTCTGGAGGACATGTGGTCAGAAATGGTAATTCATCCAGAGGTCCCTTTCTATTTCAGGATTGTTTTGGGTGTCCTGGGATTTTTGTTTTTCCATATGAAATTGAGAATTGCTCTTTCAAGATCTGTAAAATATTGCATTGGAATTTTGATGGGAAGTAAATTGAATCAATAGGTTGCTTTTGGTAAGATGTCTATTTTCAGCATGTCAATCCTACCCATTCATCAGCATGGGAGATCTTTTCATCTTCTGAAATCTTCTTCAATTTCTTTCTTGAGAGAATCGATGCTCTTGTCATACAGAACTTTAACTTGATTGTTAGAGTTACACCAAGATATTTTATATGATTTGTGGCTATCATGATGAGTGTTGTTTCCCCAATTTTCTTTCTCAGACTATTTGTCATTTATATAAAAGAAGGCAAATGATTTCTTTGAGTTAATTTTATATCCAGTCACTTTGCTCAAGTTCATTGTCAGCTATAGGAGTTCTCTGGGAAAAAATAAAGCATTTTCAACAAATGATGCTGGTTCTAACTGGCTTTCTGCATGTAGAAGAATGAAAATAGATTCATATTTATCACCTTGCACAAAGCTAAAATCCAAGTTGATCAAGGACCTTAACATAAAAACACAAATACACTGAATATAATAAAAGAGAAAATATGAAATAGCATTGAAAGGAATGGCATAGGAGAAATATTCCTAAATAGAACACCAATGACTCAGGGTTTAATATCAACAATTGACAAATTGGACCTCATGAAACTGTACAAATTCTGTAAAGCACAGGATACTATCAATAGGACGAAATGGCAGACTACATCTGGGAATAAATGTTTACCCACTCTACATCCAATAGAGGACTAATATCCAAAACGTACAAAGAACTCAAGAAGTTAGACCCCAAAACACCAAATAACCCAATTTAAAAATGGGATATAGAAGAAACAAAAATTCTCAACAGAGGAGTCTCTAATGACCAGGAACCACTTTTAAAGAAATGTTCAGCATCCTTGGTCATCAGAGAATTGCAAATCAATGACTTTGAGATTCCAACTTATATCCATAAGAATGGCAAAGATTAAAAAACCCAAGTGACAGCCCATGCTGGCAAGGATATGGAGGAAAGGGGAACTCCACTGTTGGTGGGAATGCAGACTTATAAAAACATTTTGGAAATTAATCTGTCAGTTTCTCAGTTATAATAGAAAATAGTTCTACCTGAAGATGCAGATACAGTTCCTGGGCATATATCCAACACATACTCCACCATACCACAAGGACATGGACTCTAATATGTTCATAACTGCTTCATTAGTAATAGTCAGAAACTGGAAACAACCCAGCTCTCCATCAACAGAAAAATGGATACAGAAAATGAAGTTCATTTATACAATGGAATACTATCCAGTTATTAAAAACAAGGACGTCATGAATTTTGCTGGTAAACAGACAGAGCTAGAAAATATCTTGAATGAAGTAATTCAGACCTATTGTATGAATAAATTAATAAATTCTGGCATAGAGTTCCTTTTCACCTTAGACTATGTTCCCAGATGAAAGACACACACACATAGCCTTGATATTTTAATATTTCTGAAACAATACAATAGCTGTGCAACTGCTTAACCTTCATGATATTAGAATCTACCTCCCACTGATAATGAGTTACTACTTATTAATTTCTATTTGCCATCGTGGCTGTTTTTGACCCAATTGAGCAGCCCCTCTGCCTTTTGCATAGTAGTGCTCCTCCCTCTGACACATTCTTCTTTCATGGCAGATCCCTCCTGAATATTCTTACCCTTCCATGGCAGCTTCTTCCATCCTTCTTTCTCCTCCTCATGGTCCTAAGCCCAGGAAAACTAAACTGCACCTTTCTTTCTTCTTCCCAGCTATTGGCTGCTTGCACCTTTATATACCAATCAGAATTAACTAGGTGCAGGTTTCCAGAAGTTACATGCAGACCATCTTGTGCAAACAGTTTTGTGGTGGTCTAAAATAGCATTAGGATACAAGTAGTTACACAGACCAAAAAAGATATGCATTATATGTAATCACTGATAAGTGGGTACTAGCCAAAATATATAGAAAACCCATGATGCTCCCCACAGATACAACGAAGGTAAATAAGAAGGAAGGCCCAAGTGAGAGTACAAGAATCCAACTTAGAAGTGGAAGAAAATAGTCATAGGAGGCAGAAGGAAGAAAGGACCTGGGTAGGAGAGGAAGGGGTATGGGGATAGGAGACATCATCAGATAAAGGGGGAAATAGCTTAGAGGGTCAAGTGAATGAGTGGAAGTATGCAGCTACTGGGGGTTGGGGGTATCTCTCAGAACCCCCTGAAACCTGGCATGGGGGTGGCTACTAGGAATTACAGCAGCTGACCTTAGCCAAAATGCCCAACAGTGGGGGATATGGAACCTGAAAAGACTACTTACAATAGCCAGACAGGACCCGCCCCCCCCCCCCATCCCAGTGGAGTTATGGAGACACCAACCCACCTGCAGAACTTTTGATTCCAAATTGGCCCTGTCTTAAAGAAATACAAGGACAGACGTAGAGCAGAGACTGAAGGAATTGCCAACTAGGAAACAACCCAATTGGAGACCCATTCCATGCACAGGTATGAACCTATCTCTGACATTATTAGTGATGCTATGTTATGCTCACAGACAGGAGCCTAGTGTAGTTGTCCTCCGAGAGGCTCTACCCAGCAGCTGACTGATGGTGAAACCATATCCAAATATTGGATGGGGGCCAGAAACCCCCATGGAAGAATTAGGGAAGGATTGAAGGCCCTGAAAGGGATGGCAAGCCATAGGAAGTCCAACAAAGTCAACTAACATGGAGTCCTGGGAACTCCCAGAGACTAAATTATCGACTAAAGTGCATGTGCAGGTTGATCTGAGGCCCCCATGCTAACATGGAGCAAACGGCTGCCTTCTCTGTCCTTAGTGAGAGAGGATTCACCTAATCTTGCAGAGATTTGATGTACCAGGGTTGGGGAATATATGTAGGGCACCCTCTCAAAAGTGAAAAGGAGGGAGGGTTGGAGGGGGCAGTATTTGGGATTAAAATATATAAATAAATTTTTTGAAAATAAGAAAAACTTTGAACTATGTATTTTAATAAAACTATGCAATAAACAAAAAATTTAAAATCTTTCTTTGTTTTTGAATGAACAAAAATTGGTATCTTAAAGAGTAAAGCCTCAAGAGCCCACTTTCAATAACAGACTTTCTTCAAGTCTATACGTTGAAAAATCCTACTCCCTAAGAAGTCTATGGGGTCCATTTTCATTCAAACCACCACATGCATAGAAGCCAAGGCATTTGCATCTTATATGCTCCCATATCACTGTTTGCAGAGTGCTGTTCATTCATAATGGATGCTTTTGTTAATTTAGAGCACTAGATACATTTTATGAGTATGTTGTTTGTAAAGGACAATGGATCAAAATATAAAAAGAGACACATGCTCCACTATGTTCATAGCAGCCTTATTTATAATAGCTATAAGCTGGAAATTACCCAGCTGCCCTTCAACAGAGGAATGGATACAGAAAATGTGGTACATCTACACAATGGAATACTACTCAGCTATCAAAAACAATGACTTTATGAAATTCATAGGCAAATGGATGGAACTGGAAAATATCATTCTGAGTGAGGTAACCCAATCACAGAAAAACACACATGATTTGCACTCATTGATAAGTGGCTATTAGCCCAAATGCTCAAATTACCCTAGATGCACAGAACGCATGAACCTCTAGAAGGATGACCAAAATGCGAATGCTTCACTCCTTCTTTAAAAGGGGAACAAGAATACCCTTGGGAGGGAATAGAGAGGCAAAGTTTAGAACAGAGGCAGAAGGAACACCTATTCAAAGCCTGCCCTACATGTGGCCCTTACATATACAGCCAGCAAACTAGATAAGATGGATGAAGCAAAGAAGTGCAGGCTGACAGGAACTGGATAAAGATCTCTCTTGAGAGACACAGCCAGAATACAGCAAATACATAGGTGAATGCTATTATTAAACAACTGAACTGAGAACGGGACCCCCGTTGAAGGAATCTTAGAAAGGACTGAAAGAGCTTGAAGAGACATGAGACCCCATATGAACAACAATGCCAACCAAGCAGAGCTTCCAGGGACTAAGCCACTACCCAAAGACTCTACATGGACTGACCCTGGGCTCCAACCTCACAGGTAGCAATGAATAGCCTAGTAAGAGCACCAGTGGAAGGGGAAGCCCTTGATCCTGCCAAGACTGAACCCCCAGTGAATGTGATTGTTGGGGGTAGGGCAGTAATCGGGGGAGGATGGGGAGGGGAATACCCATAGAGAAGGGGAGGGGGACGGTTACGGGGATGTTGGCCGGGAAACAACAATCAAAATGTAAATAAGAAATACCCAAGTTAATAAAGATGAAGAAAAAAAAACTACAAAACAGAACAACTGCAACCAAAAAAGTGTGGTTACGCCCAATTAGCAGATGTTTTTGAGCAGACACACAAGTCAAATTCCATTCATCCATGTATAATACTGATATGATATAGTGTCAGCTCTTCATTAAAAGTAAAGTAACCTTGAAAATGACCTGAATTTTCAGTGACTAGAGGAATCAAGGAGAACCTACTAGGAAAAATGAAAAGTAGGAACAATCTTCTATATTATGGTTGAAAAATCTCCCTTTGGTAAAATAGAAGTTATTTAGGAATTGTATATTTCCCTGTATTTTGCTTCCATCACTATGATTTTATAAGGAATCCAGAAGCCCACTTGCATAATTTTTATTGCTTTTGATTCATGTTTCAACAATTAGCTATTACATTTATTACAAAAAATAAAACTTTTAAGACAATCAAAATAAAACAATATTGTGTTGTGTTTTGACTTTTTCATTGAGAAATTTTCTATTGAAGTCATGCTCAGTGAGTCATTAAAAAGGAGTCATTCCACTGGTTTTGACTCTTCCTCATTTATTTGTGGAAAATAATGAGTTTCCTTTCCATATTTTAACATTTCAATTGAAATATGCATGACAATGAATTCCCCAAAGTTAATTGGAGGAATGTTTTTGTTTTTCTTTCTCAGTTATGTATAAAAAATGGTATCTTAAAATTGGTAGCATTCTGGAGAGACTGGAAAGATTTCTCAGGGGTTAGCACAACTGACTGCTGACTGTATTGAGAGGATCCAAGTTCAAGTCTTGGCACCCACATGGCAGCTCACAGCCATCTATAACTTTTGTTCCAGGGATCTGACACTCTCTCCTGTGGACATCAGACACACTTATGGTTTACACACTTGCATGGAGCCAAAACACCCATACTCATAAAGTTACAAGTAATACTCATAAACCTCAAAAAGAGTTGATGACATCTTAAGAGCCAGGAAAGATAGCACATACTTGAGAAACAGATTATATTCCCATTTTTGTGGAACTTTCCTACAGGTATGGATTCTGTTCTGTATTTATGGTCTATATTCTAATATATATATATATATATATATATATATATATATATATATATATATATACCCATAGAATTGATAGACATCTGACCAAGTTGTATTTTCATCAATGCATGTATCCAAAAGGTCTGAGTGAACAGGTATCAAATTCTTCCATTGGAGAGAAAGACCTTTAAATGTAATAATTGTGGTTTCGGTAGTACTTAACTGTAAGCCTGTGGACTTCATGGCCTTATATTTTGGCTTGGATGGGTATGTATATTCCATTGCTCTTCAGCTTTTGTTGTGAGACTAGCTGGTATTTAGCTGATCTGTATGCTGTGCATATCTTATTCATCTCTGCCTTTCAAACTATAGTTTCACCAGTTGTATGATTAAATAATTATACTCTGGGTCATGCTGTGTGTTTTTGTTGTATTCTATATGCTATTCTCCTTCTCTTCCTCCTCCCTCAAACTGACCAAACTCTTGTTCCCTATTTAGTCACTGTTTCAAGAATGGAAAGATTAAGAAAGTGAGGGAGAAAAAAGTCTCAGTAATATACAGAGATCTGATCACTTCAATGTTTTCTCTAAAATGTATACTCAAGCTCTTTTAATAATGTTTATGGACAGTATTTTTCTATGTTGAATATCTTTTGCTTTACATAATTGGAGTGTACTGGTTTCCCTTATCTACTGCAAGACACTGTGACTTTAACAATAGAAATGTTATGCATTTATCTTTCTGAAAATCAGAAGTGGCATTTCAAAGTGTCAGAATGTCTATAGTTCCTCTATCAAAATTAAAGAAATCTATTCCTTGCCTTTTCAACTTCTATAACTTTCGGTGTACCATGTTTATGACTATATCCTTCTTATCCTCTATCTTCACATCACTTTCTCCTCTCTGTGTATCAAATTCCCTTCTGCTTTTTAAAACAATGACACAGATGATGGTAGTTAGGACCTGTCTTGAAGACCCAACAGTATTGCTACATCTAACATGTTTAATAGCATCTAAAAATATTTTTTCCAATTAGAGCATTAATATTCATGCTTTGGGATATGTGCATATTCTTAGGAACTATCATTGTCCCACTATAGTTAGGGTGTATTATCCAATAAGACTTACCATTAGAATTTGTGTTCATCTAGAAATGCTCCAACAAATACTCACAAACCATGTGTTTTAAAATTACCAAAATATTATCCTGTAAGATTTCAAAGCTTGTCATTCAAAATAAAGGTTTATCAAGACCATATTCTCTCCAGAGGCTCTTCACCGTTCCTCCTTATCTGTCCTAAATCATCAGGCAAAGTACCCTTAAGAATCAATTTTATTTAGGGTTGGGAATTTGGCTCAGTGGTAGAGTGCTTGCCTAGCAAGCGCAAGGCCCTGGGTTCGGTCCCCAGCTCTGGAAAAAAAAAGGATCAATTTTATTATTGATTTTTATATTGGTAATAAAATTAATTTTTAGTACTATGATATCTGATCTGAGTACATAATGTTTGTCAAAATAAATACTTTGGGAATATTTTAATTATATCTCTGATTTCCATGGATAAAACAGCATGACCCCTCATTCCAGCTTCTGGAAGTACACAGGAGAATGAGGATCTGTGGTTTGGAGCACCATCCAGAATCCCAGGATTCTACATTTAGTTTTTCTGACCCACCTGGATGTACAGTTGACAGAAACACACTGATAACCCAATTGACTCTTTCCAGCAAAACAAGACCTCTTATTGTTAGAACTGAATCCTTTCTAAAGTTTTAGCCACTCTCATGATTCAAATGCCATCTCTGTAACTCACAGTCAAATTTAAAACCTCTTATAGCACTTTTGAGAAGTTGGAGTCTAGCATGGTAAAATCATTGTGGCTGCTTACTCATGAATAGATTAAGGTTATCACCAAATGTATATGGTAAGGAAATAAAGGTTTTCCTTGCTGGCTAACATGCAGTCTTGAGACATTATGTTTTCTGCTACTTATTGATAACTTCTAGCCCCCCTTTGTTAGACTTCCCATCATTAGAACCATGAGCCAAGTAGCTTCCCATTATTCATATTTTCTTCAGCCAGTGATACTAAATTTCATGGGCAGAAATCAGGCTAATACAGCAATCATTCTGGAGTAGCCTTAGAACTTTGTTTCCACTGAGAGGCTTCTGAATCTTACTTTTTTAAATTTTACTTTATTTTATGCTATGGTATGTTCAGAAAAACATCCCATGTCAAGCATCTTCATTATACTTTTTTCCCACTTGTCACACATTCCTCTCATGACTTAAGTTCTATTATTATTCTTCCTTTATAACTTCTCCCAGTACTCCTTTTCATAACTTAAACACTTCTAGATAATTTCAAACTCCGTATTTCTGAGCCTAACTCCTTCTTAAGGTCAGTGATAATAAGACTTTGTCAACCTGGGAAACATCTCCGTTTTGGATAAAACCTGTATCAGACTTGGATTCTTGACTTAATTATTACCAGCAATTGTTTAATTACTTTTATTTTTATAAACCTCAGCCTTAAATTACAAATGGCACTGTGCCTATACAGAAGCATGAATAGATTAAAATAAATAAATAATACAGGTAGGACATGGTATTGCTAGAGACCAATATAAGCTCTCATCTTCTACCTGGGGACCCATTATGTACATCACCCTAACATTATAGACTTTAAAGAAATTTGCAACCTTGGACGGGTCAAAATAACTAAACAACTATATAGTGTGTATATAAAAGGTAAGGCAATATATAAACAGCCTTGGTCAAGCTTGTTCATCTTACCCTTAAATTTTCTCTAATGTCACATATACCTAGTCTACTATTCCAACTTTTTCAGGTCTTTTAATTGAAAGACTTTAGAGAAGAATCACTAGAAGTTAGTATTTAATAACTATATAATATTGGAAATCTTGCAGCAGATTTGTAGCATTATTGTAATAAATGCGTTCCAGAAAGTTTTAGATACAATGTTAAGCAGCATTTTACTATTAGTTTAGTATTCACTATAAAAAGAAACACTTTTACATTGTTCCACAGAGTAGCAAATCATTCATCACTTTATCTTTCTTTTAAATGCCAAGTTTTGTTTCAATTTCCTGAATTTACTTTAATAGACCTTATTATCTTGTATGTTGTGCAAGTGATTTTATGGAATTACATGAATTTCCTGATATTATTGTACATAAAAACATGAAAAATCAATATAAATCCATTCAAATATTACTTCTGCTGTCTGTTGACTTAAGCAGTCAAAGGCATATAACAGGCCAATTACAATATATACATTTGTCTCATTTAATTTAACAGAGATCATTTTATATTTTAACTATTTCCAAGTGTAAAAAGGTAAAAACAAGCTCAAAATTCTATTAATTCTATTTAACTAGTTAAAGATTAAACCAGTTGTATCTTGATAAATATAAAGAGAAATTATGAAATGGTAAGTTGACTTTCTCATGTCTTTAAATCAGCACATTTTCTTAAGTTTCAAGCAAAATAATGAAGAGTTTGATTTTTCAATCTTTATTCCTTAAACTATCTTCTTTGTTTATTTTCTTAGCAAAAACAGAAGTTCAAACTTCTCATTTATTTCTACCTTATACTGTGGACAGTCTCTTGATAGTGGGAATTTATACCCATTTCTGGTATTTCAGAACCTGATGGCTTCAATGTGCTTCCTAACTATTTTCAATAATTTCTTCTCCAACTATCACAAGCCTTTTTAAGCCACCTTACCCTATGAAAAGTATAAAGTTGCTCTGCATTTTCTTTCCATTAACCATTCTTCCTTCCCTTTCTATCTTTATTTCTCTAATTTATGCTTAATGATTTCTGTAGAGGTTAAGTTGTAATGATTTTCTTTTTTTCCCCTCATGAATCTTATATTCAGAGACTATAATTCAGAAAAATAAAACTATGGATGAGAATTTGATTCTATAACTGTCTGGAGAAAATTGAAAAGTAATGCATGTAATCATTGTTCTCTTTTCCTGATAGTGGACAGGATATTACTGGCTATTTCAAATTCTAACTGCCTTGACTTTCCCACTTTTTTGGACTATATCCTTAAATTATGGGCCATAATAAGAATTTTCTTCTTAAGTTTCTGTGTTAAGAGTTAAAAGTTAGTTGTTAATGGCTAACAAGCCACACTCAGTTTGCTCTATGTAGAAAGTAATATTGTCAATACTCTGCAGTTTGCTATTAGAAAAATCAAAGCAAATAAACCCTAAAACCTAGTTCTCTGATTATAAGGTCCATGTTGGAACCTACAATGTCATAATTCAGACTTTATACTTAATATAAAAACCAAAAATCTAAATTATCTGAAATGATACAGGCTAACAAGTTAATGAAGCCACTGAATGTAAGTAAATATAACCACATTCCACAATAACATTGTAGAACAAGCAACTATAATTTATCAATGTGAATTCTTAAATTATCCAAAACCCAAAACTTTTGAGCAAAATTTACTGTAATAAATGGCAAATTATACACTTGACATGCTGTGATGTATCAAAACATGAAGTGTGGGAGAATTTCACTATGCAAGTTACATATCACTGAAGAAATTTGAGAAGTCACTAGAAAGTGTATCATAATAATAGTATTTTAAATGACAATATTACCAAAAACAATATACCAATTCAATGCACTTGTCATAAAATTTTAATAATATTTTCACAGAACAGAATATATACACATATGTATATATATATTCATATAGATACACACAAAATTCAAAAATAATAAAAGAAATCCTGATAAAAATAGTAAGTATAATAACTATCATTAACAAAATCAGCATGATACTAGTCCAAAACAGACATAAGCCAAATGAACAAAAGTTAAGAAGAAGAAAAAAAAAAAAACAGAAAAAGGACAAGCAGCCACAATTGGCAGATCCAGAACAAAGATATCAAAAACATACTTGGAAAAAGACAATACTTTTAGCAAATGTGTCTGGAAAATGCAAATCACATTCTTTTCTCTCATCCCATACAAAAGCAATTTCAAACAGGTCACGAACTTAAATGTATGACAGTAAATTCTGAAGCTACTAGGAAGAAATATAATGGGGATACTTGTAAGCACATGCTTTCTAATGGGATGCTAATAGCTCAAGAACTGATAGGAAGAATTAACAAATGAAATTGATCAAATTTAAAAGAGGTCTGTAAAGCAAATGAAGCAATCAGCTTACTGCATAGGCAACAATAGAAACAGAAGTTAAGACTATACCAAGATGTATCTCAAGGGGAACTGATATCTAGAGCCTTGAAGAACCAAAACATGAAGTAATAGATGAGACAATTCAGTCAGCAAATGGAAGATGGAAATGAAAAATTCTCAAGAGAAGAAATACATATATCTGAAACATGTACAGAAAAATTGTAAATGTTTTATCCAGCAGGGAAATGTAAATCATAAAAATATTGAGATTCTATTTTACTCCAATCAGATATCTATCATCAAGAAAATAAACAAAAACACATTCTGGCTAGTTTGTGAGAAAAAGGAGCCCTTATTTACCTCATACAGAGATGTACTTTAGTTTGAACATTGAAGATAGCAACATGAAGCTTCCTCAAATATTCTAAAAAGTTCTTACATATGACTTAATAATAGCACTCCTGGGTACACACAAGGAAGAATCAAAACTAATTCACAATGTTGAAGCAGTGTGTCTGAACATCCTTGTTCACTACAACTCTATTCACGGTTGTCAGCTATGGAATCTATAGCATTTAAATAGAAAAATTAATTGTGGCATCTATTAAAATATAGACTTATTCAGTCATAAGGAATGAAATCATGTCCTTTAAAGATTTTAGATGAAAATTCTCCATTATGTTAAGTGAAGAAAGTCAGCCCCACCAAGAAAAACTGTTACATATTTTCTTTCATATGTGAAATGTGGAAAAAAATAAGGGACATGAAAATGAAAAGACTACTACAAGGAATGAGAAAATGTTAGCATGGAAGGAATAAGAAAAGAACAGAAAAGAGAATGATGACAAATATGATTAGGTATAAGAATGCATGGAAATTCAGAATTTAATCCCTTATATAACTAATGTACACTAATAAAAGTAGAGTTGACTACAACTTTGAATAAAATTAAATTTAGGTTGTAAACCAAGTTTTTATGAAATACAAATGAATTTGTGTTTAGACTTCTACCATCCCTAAAATATCTCTTATGTGCATAAAAAAAAATAGAAAAAATAAGCCAGTAATCATTACAGGGCCTAAACATTTGATTAATCATTTTTCATTAATTATTGGTTTGGCTGTGTGAGTCAAATTGGAGTAGCATTACTGGTTAATAATTAGAATATCATTTTATAAAGTGATGTCCACATAAAGTACATGGAACTGCCTACTTCAGGTAAGATACACTTAATTTTGTTTAATCACTATTTCATATACATCAGTTTGACACTGATTTTCTTTGATTATCCAAAGCAAAAACCAGTATTCCTTGCAATCCTTATCTCTAGGCAGTTTTCCATACTGTTTATTGACCAGTATTCTGTCATTTTGGAGTAGTTAAAAATGCTGCCTTCCACCACAACACGATTGAGGGAAAAAAATCTTCATTAATTCCACATCCAAATAGAGGGTGACTATCCAAACTATATAATCAGTTCAACAAGCCAAACTCCAAAAAAACCAAGCAATTAAATAAAAAATGTGGAATAGAGCTGAACAGAATTAACAACAGAGGAATCATGAATGGGTGAGAAACACTTAAAGAAATGTTCTTGGTGATCTGGGAAATGAAAATCAAAATGACCCTGAGACTTGACCTTAAACAAATCAGAATGACTAAGATCAAAATCTCAGGTGACAGCACATGTTGCCAAAGATCTTGAGAAAAAAGAATACTCCTTCATTACTGTGGGCATTGCAAACTGGTATAACCACTTTGGAAATTAATCTGGAGTTTCCTCAAAAATACCACTCCCGGGCATATACACAAAAGATGTTCTACCATACAAGGACACATGCTTCACTGTGTTCATAGCAGCCTCATTTGTGCAAGCCAGAAGCTAGAAACCACCCAGTTGTCCCACAATGAAAGAATGAATACAGAAAATTTGGTTCATTTGCAAACTGGAATACTATTCAGCTATTAAGAATGAGGACATCATTAGTTTTGAAGGCAAATGAATGGAAGCAGAATATTTCCTGGATTGGCAGGATTAATATGGTAAAAATGGCCATTTTACCAAAAGCAATCTACAGATTCAATGCAATCCCCATCAAAATACCAATCCAATTCTTCAAAGAGTTAGACAGAACAATTAGCAAATTCATCTGGAATAACAAAAAACCCAGGATAGCTAAAGCTATCCTCAACAATAAAAGGACTTCAGGGGGAATCACTATCCCTGAACTCAAGCAGTATTACAGAGCAATAGTGATAAAAACTGCATGGTATTGGTACAGAGACAGACAGATAGACCAATGGAATAGAATTGAAGACCCAGAAATGAACCCACACACCTATGGTCACTTGATTTTTGACAAAGGAGCCAAAACCATCCAATGGAAAAAAGATAGCATTTTCAGCAAATGGTGCTGGTTCAACTGGAGGGCAACATGTAGAAGAATGCAGATCGATCCATCCTTATCACCCTGTACAAAGCTTAAGTCCAAGTGGATCAAGGACCTCCACATCAAACCAGACACACTCAAACTAATAGAAGAAAAACTAGGGAAGCATCTGGAACACATGGGCACTGGAAAAAATTTCCTGAACAAAACACCAATGGCTTATGCTCTAAGATCAAGAATCGACAAATGGGATCTCATAAAACTGCAAAGCTTCTGTAAGGCAAAGGACACTGTGGTTAGGACAAAACGGCAACCAACAGATTGGGAAAAGATCTTTACCAATCCTACAACAGATAGAGGCCTTATTTCCAAAATATACAAAGAACTCAAGAAGTTAGACCGCAGGGAAACAAATAACCCTATTAAAAAATGGGGTTCAGAGCTAAACAAAGAATTCACAGCTGAGGAATGCCGAATGGCTGAGAAACACCTAAAGAAATGTTCAACATCTTTAGTCATAAGGGAAATGCAAATCAAAACAACCCTGAGATTTCACCTCACACCAGTGCGATTGGCTAAGATCAAAAACTCAGGTGACAGCAGATGCTGGCGAGGATGTGGAGAAAGAGGAACACTCCTCCATTGTTGGTGGGATTGCAGACTGGTAAAACCATTCTGGAAATCAGTCTGGAGGTTCCTCAGAAAATTGGACATTGAACTGCCTGATGATCCAGCTATACCTCTCTTGGGCATATACCCAAAAGATGCCTCAACATATAAAAGAGACACGTGCTCCACTATGTTCATCGCAGCCTTATTTATAATAGCCAGAAGCTGGAAAGAACCCAGATGCCCTTCAACAGAGGAATGGATACAGAAAATGTGGTACATCTACACAATGGAATATTACTCAGCTATCAAAAACAACGAGTTTATGAAATTCGTAGGCAAATGGTTGGAACTGGAAAATATCATCCTGAGTGAGCTAACCCAATCACAGAAAGACATACATGGTATGCACTCATTGATAAGTGGCTATTAGCCCAAATGCTTGAATTACCCTAGATCCCTAGAACAAACGAAACTCAAGACGGATGATCAAAATGTGAATGTTTCACTCCTTCTTTAAATGAGGAAAAAGAATACCCTTGGCAGGGAAGGGAGAGGCAAAGATTAAAACAGAGACTGAAGGAACACCCATTCAGAGCCTGCCCCACATGTGGCCCATACATATACAGCCACCCAATTAGACAAGATGGATGAAGCAAAGAAGTGCAGACCGACAGGAGCCGGATGTAGATCGCTCCTGAGAGACACAGCCAGAATACAGCAAATATAGAGGCGAATGCCAGCAGCAAACCACTGAACTGAGAATAGGTCCCCTATTTCAGGAATCAGAGAAAGAACTGGAAGAGCTTGAAGGGGCTCGAGACCCCAAAAGTACAACAATGCCAAGCAACCAGAGCTTCCAGGGACTAAGCCACTACCTAAAGACTATACATGGACTGACCCTGGACTCTGACCCCATAGGTAGCAATGAATATCCTAGTAAGAGCACCAGTGGAAGGGGAAGCCCTGGGTCCTGCTAAGACTGAACCCACAGTGAACTAGTCTATGGGGGGAGGGCGGCAATGGGGGGAGGGTTGGGAGGGGAACACCCATAAGGAAGGGGAGGGGGGAGGGGGATGTTTGCCCGGAAACCGGGAAAGGGAATAACACTCGAAATGTATATAAGAAATACTCAATAAAAAAAAAAAAATTGAGTCAGCACAATAGGCAAGAGGCAGCACTGTACACAAGTCTGCTTCTCATTCAGTTTCACCTAAGAGCCATGACTGTGGCAGAACATTGTAAAACAGTTGCCTCTGTTGTGTTTCATAGAAAATCTCATTGGGTTCTCCTACATTATCCTGCACTAGAAATCAAGTGTCATAAGATATAAAACCACATTTTCCTCCTCTTGGGGATAAAATAAACAGGGTATTTTCAGTTGTGACCTGGACTATAGTAATTTAAAAGGCTAGTTAGTTTCATCAAGATACTCAACTCCTTGTTGCAGAAGACTTTTGGATGTTTTTCTGCCCCTCCAATCCTGTTAGTTATGTTTGTGTATTTGTAAAGCTGGTTCACCATTCACCCTGTATTAAAACTGTAGTTCTTGGTTAAAAAAAAAAAAAAAAAAAGAATATTTCCTGAGTGAGATAACTCATTCCCAAAAGGACATTCATTGTATATGTACTCATTAGTAGGTAAATATTAGCCAAGAAGTGCAGAATACCCAGGACACAATCCATGGAACTCAAGCCAAAGGGACTAAGTGAGGATGCTTCAGTTCCAATTGGTGGAGAGTAGAAAGCAGATGGCAGAGGAAAGACCTGAGTTGAATAATGGACGGTGAGGGGCATGGGAAAAGGTGAACATGAATCAAGTATAGGAGGATACCAATAGTGAAGCCAAAAGGGTCAGCAGAATATATGGAAATATACAACCTCAGCAGTTGTGAACTGGTAGTACCATCTAGGATGAACAGAGACTTGGGAGAATCTCAAGACTCAAAGGGAGGGACCCTATATGTAATGCCTAACAGTGGGGATTGGGTACTTGCAGAATCCTAGAAAATAAAAGTATTAGCATAATCTAAGAATAGATTTTTGAGCTTCCAACATCAAAAGTCATTCTGCAGACACTTGCACATTTCCAAGAGTCATTGTCACAAAAATGACCTTCAAGTTTCTGAAACATATTCCCAGGTAACGAGTAACACCAAAACACTTGTTTTGGAGCTGTTGTAAACAGTAACGGAATATGGTCAGCAGCTACTAACCCTGTCTACATCCTTGTTTCTCACTAGTCTCTCTGGAGTTGTCCCTTGTTTGATAAACCTAACATCTACTTTTCGTCTGTATACCCAAAACCAATGGTCAGATGGGTAGAAGAGTTTATTTAACTGAAAAAATGATACTGCATGACCTTAGTTTTCAAAATGATGATAGGGGTGTTACCTCTAAGAGAGTCATGATAAACTTGCTTACAGTGAAAGGTTTTGAATGTCCAGTGTCACAAATTAAATCCAAGCCACAGTGAACACAAGGCATTTACAGCAACAGTTGTCCACCTTTTGTCATTCCATTTAATGTAGCTTTGATTCTGAATATGGGTACTTCATTCAGTACATGGCATCACACCATACAAAACGAGCAGACACCCAGTAGTTACTCAACTCAATCAAATACTACTATATGTTATGAAGTGTAATGTTTTACTGTGTATTCAAAGTTTTCCACTCATAGAAACACTTGAGATTAATTGTGGAATGATAAGTTCTGGTGTAATTCAATAGTAGGCCTAGAACTTTTAGTTGAGACATATTTTATTACTACTTCAATCTCAGTGCTTGTTATACATATGCTGAACTTTTTTGATCTTCATTTTAGCAGACAAAACACAAGTAAAAATTAATCAATTTCTTTGAAAATATACAGTTGAATAGAATGTATTTTTATGATAATTCCTAATGATTTTCTCATGTTCAGTGGTATATATTGTAATATAATCCTTCTTAAATCTACTTTTGTTGATTTTGATATTTAATTTTAATTACTTTGGCTAAAGGTTTGCCAGTCATATTTATTTATTCATTCAAATAATGTTTTTTGTTTTATCCATTTATTTCTATTTTATTATTCTATTTTATTAACTCCTACTCTGTTGTGTTTTTTTTTTTGTTCATTTGTTTTGTTTTTGCATTTGTTTGTTTTCTTCTTTGCTTTGTTTTCTTTTTTGGCTATTTACTAATTGGATCTGTCTTGCTTCTGGTTTTCCAAACCCCCAAAATGTATCATTGAATTATTTATTTCAGATTCACTTTACTTTCAATGTGCAAATTCACAGGTTTAAATTTTCATCTTAGAGGATGTTTTGATTTTTTTCCCATAGGTTTTGGTAAGTTGTGTTTTCACTTTTTATCAATTTTAGAATTTTTTTATATTCTTCGTTTTCTCAATGACTCATTTGTCATTCAGTAATGTGCTGCTAATCTTCAAGAGTTTGTGTAGATTCTGTAATTTCTCTTGCTGTTGACTTCTAATGTTTATCAATTGTTGTCAGCGAGAATATAAGAAATTATTTTTAATTTTCTTCAATTTTTAAAGATGTACTTACTTTTCTGGTATATGATTTATGTCACATCAAGTTCTCCTAGCTTCTGAGAATAAGGTGGCTTGTGCAGTGCTGGCAATCAATGTTCTGTAATTGATCTTTTATATGACATCAGTTAACTAAAATATTTTTCTCTTATTTTTTGTCAAAAAAATTTATTTCCTAGGGCAATTATCATTGTATTGGAGTTATCTAGTTAACTAGTATTGCTTCCTTTTATGAAACTGGGTGTCCCTGTACTTGGTTTGATTATGTTCAGAATTCTAATATCTTCTAATAGATTATTCTTTTATTAGGATGAAGATCGAGTGGCATCTTTCTCTATCTCTTTCTCTGCCTTTCTTTGTGTCTGACTGTCTTCCTCCTTCCCTCCCTCCCTCCCTCCCTCCCTCCCTCACAAAACAATCAAAAAAGCAAAAAACCTAATAAAATAAAACATACCAAAACAAAATGAAACAAAAAGCTCTTAAAACTCTTTCTCTCCTTCTCTCCCTCCCTCCCCCCCTCCCTCCCTCTCTCTCTCTCCCTCTCTCTCTCTCTCTCTCTCTCTCTCTCTCTCTCCCTCTCTCTCTTTCTCTCTCTGGCAAACATACAAACCTAGAGTCTAACTACTCCTGGGAAAGGGGCCTGCCACAGAGTGTGGTTGATATACCTAGGATGCTTTCTTGAAAAATACTGATTTTTCTTTCGTAGCAGGTATGAACTATCAAATAACTTCTTATTCAGAGGTGGGATTTTGTGTTAAATTCCCTTACACAGCACTAGAATTTATTGTGGTTTGAACCTACTTTTCCCTTGTGCATGCTGGCATTCTCTGTGAGTTCACATTGTAACAGTCCTGCTGTGCTTAGAAGATGCTGTTTCTTTTGAATCATTAAGCATACGGTAATTTACTGGTCTTGAAACCTAATTTTTAATGTAATCTGATAGCTTGTATGTATCATTGCAAAATTGAGGTCATTCCTATTCATTTTTATTATTTAAATATATTACTAATCATCATTTTGTGGATTTTAGATTGTTTAGGTTTTTCTAAATCTATCATTTCCTAAGCTGATGTTTGATTTTTTTTTTTAGCCTCATGGATTCTTTTCACCTTTCTCTTCAGTCTTTAATATTTTTCAAGTCTCCTTAGTACGTGCAAATTAGTGGTCATGAATTATTTAGCGTGCTTTTATCCTGAAAGTTTTCTTCTATCATAACAATGAGATTTGCTTTAATGTTAGACTGAATTGACCTTTATTAAATCTCTTTTGCCCTTTATATTCCTTGTTGAAAATAGGATGTGACTATGAAGGGATGCCTTTATGTACAATTTCCTGCTTCTCTCCTAAATTTCTTTATATAATTTGCTCGATTTGCGACTTTAGTTTTTAGGTTGTATCATGATATAGGGAAGTTTTGTTGTGCTCTGTGTTGTATTGCAAATTTCTTAACTACCTGAATTGGCATATATTCCTTTAGATTTAGTAGATTATTTGTTAAGAATTCATTAAAACTGTTTTCTGTGACTTTGGCAGAAAATTCTTCTGGAATCTGTGAATATCCTTGTTAGAATTTGCATTTTTTGTAGCATCCCTAGATCTTACATTTTTTTTGTCTGTGATAACATTTGAATCACTCTTGTTTGAGAGCCATTACTATGGAATTAATGTTTAGAGAAATCATGATGGTTTAGGGGTTTTATGTATCCTGTCTTGGTTCACAGATGCAGTGTAGAATCCCTGAAAGGTGAGGTCATACTTTCTGATTACAGTGATTCTTCAGAAATCAGGCAGCAAATGTTGACCCTGAGTCAGGGTGGTCCTTTGTGGATCTAGATCACAAATGGTGGTCCTATCTTTATAAGTCAGGTTGAAATGAGGACCCTGCTTCCAGGCAGTCCTTCTTGAATCCAGTATGACTTTAGAGCCTCGATGTATATTCTTGGATGACTCTTGCAAGCTGACTCTGGCCCTGAGCGGGTTTCTACCCTACCATGTGTTGGATGTTCCTGACTCACAGTTTCTTTGCTCTGGACCCGAGGAATCCATCTATTCAAGATTCAGAATGTGATTCTGTGAAATTTGTTCTGATTCTTTGTACAGTAGTTAAGAGAGGATTCTGGATCTGCTAGTCTTCCAAGTCAGCACAAGTCTTTTTGATGAACACCAGAAATGATTCCTAAAAGTAAGGTCTTAGGAATCTTTACAGATGGTCACGTATGACTGTTCAAATACAATTCCAAGAAGAGAAGGATTTCCTAATGTTTGCTCCATCAGTGAGTGCTACTGTTTTATACCCATTTTTCTTGCTCTTCTTTATCTGCTCTTCAAAATGCTTATTATTCAAAGTACAGTATAACACTTTCTGAGCAGGTCTGGAATTTACTGTCTGCTGTTCATGTCCCCTCTCCGAGGGAGCTACCTAAATTAAGTCAAAACATCTGGGGCAGACTCAACTTTTCTGCTTTATAAAGTTCCACATATCTTTAGTATTTCAAATTAGGGATGTTCCAGAATCACCTTGTTTGTCTAGTATCTGTTTTCCAACTTAATCCAGGTTAGTACCTGAAGATTCTAACAAAACATCTTATATCTTCCCCCAAAATATTTAGAGAATATTATTTTAGCATTTTGTACAACTTCTTAGGTTGAATATTCTCTCAACTTTAGTCCAACCAAAAATGTGTTTGTATCCTTTTTGAGTCTTCTGAGATTTTGTACCTCTTGATGCCCCCATATCCAACGGATTGTAATTGTGATTTCTGTACTATCTTCTTTTTTTTATTATTATTACTTTTATTTTTTACAGTCCTGTTGTTATCCCCACTCCTGGGCCACCCTTCCACAGTTCCTCATTCCATTCCTCCTCATAGTCTCCAACAGAATGTCCCCAAACCCTCAACCTACCAAGCCCCCTCCAGGCCTCTCCACTCCCTGGGGCCTCAAGTCCCTCAAGGTTTAAGTGCTTGTTCTCTCATTGAGGCCAGACCTTCTGCTGGGCCTAGGACCAGGTAGTGTATGTTGCCTGGTTGGTAGATCAGTGTCTGAGAGATCTCAGGGGTTTGGGTTAGTTGAGACTGCTAGTTTTCCGATGGGATCATCCTACTCCTCAGCTTCTTCCAGCATTTCCTTAATTCAACCATAGGGGTCCCCAACTTCAATCCATTGGTTGTAGACTCCTGTCTGTAAGAACATCATAACATTACTAATAGAGTCAGGCCTTATAACCTACCCTTGAGGTAGATCCCAAATTGGGTGACTCACTGGACCTCCTTTCCTTCAGTATCTTCTCCACTTTTGTCCCTACAGATCTTATGGACAGGAACAATTCTGGATCAGAATGTTTGACTGTGGGATGGCAACGCCATGCTCCCACTTGATGTTCTGTCTTTCTACTGGAGGTGGACTTTATGTGTTTCCTCTCCTCACTGCTGTGTATTTCATCTAAGCTTCTTCCCTTTGACTCCTGAGAGTCCCTTGCCTCCCAGATCTCAAGTACATTATAGAGAATCCCCCCACCTCTGACCTTCGAGGTTGCATATTTTCATTCATTCTGAAGCCCTCAGGGCTTCTTTAACTTGCCCCTCCCATCTTCTACACGGGTCCCTTCCTCCCTCTGCCTTCAGTGGTTGTTCTCTCATCCCGCCCAAGCAG
The DNA here is from genome assembly GCF_021556685.1 of Rattus norvegicus. Lineage (NCBI taxonomy): Eukaryota > Metazoa > Chordata > Mammalia > Rodentia > Muridae > Rattus > Rattus norvegicus. The sequence goes on from NC_141542.1 coordinate 16,195,879, forward strand.
GATTAAAACATCTCTACTTGGACACTTTGTCTTGTTAAACTTCTTGAGTTCTGTGGATTGTATGCTGGGTATTCTGTACATTTTGGCTAATATCCACTTATTGGTGAGTACATACCATTGATGTCTTTTTGGCTATGAGCTACCTCACTCAGGATGATATTTTCTAGTTCCATACATTTGCCTACAAACATATGATATCCTCATCCTTAATGGCTGAATAGTATTCCTTTGTGTAAATGAACCACATTTTCCATATCGATTCTTCCCTTTGGGATATCTGGATGGTTTTCAGCTTCTGGCTATTGCAAATGAGGGTGCTATGAATTTTAAAGATATATATATACATATATATATATTGAGGTTCCATCTAAATATATCTTCAGCTGTCTTAATTAGCATGTACATAAAATAAGAGATCATAAATAATGACATTTAATTATCACAAACTAGTTTTGGGTATATGCCTAAGGGTTGTATAGATGGTACTTCAGGTAGATCTAGTTCCAAATTTCTGAGGAACCTCTAGTTTGATTTTCAGATTGCTTGTACCATGTTCCAATGCCCCCAGCAATGGAGGAGTGTTCTTTCTCAGCATGCTTGACAGCATGTACTGTCACCTGAGATTTTGATCTTAACCATTATGATTAGTATATGGTCAAATCTCAGGGTTGTTTTGATTTGCATTTATTTCCCTGATCACTAAGGACTTTGAACATTTCTTTAAGGGCTTCTTACCCATTCAAGATTCCTCTGTTGTGAATTCTCTGCTTAGCTCTGTACCCCATTTTTTGCTTGGTTTGTTTGGGTTTTTTTTGAGGTTAACTTGTTGAGTTCATTATACAATTTACATATTAGTCCTCTATTGGATGAAGGGTTAGTGAAAATTTTTCTTTTCTCCAATCTGTGGGTTGTTGATTTGTCCTATTGACTATGTCCTCTCCCTTATAGGATCTTTTCAATTTCATGAGGTTTCTGGATTGTTGATCTTAGAATCTAGGCCAATGGAGTTCTGTTTAGGGAATTTTGTCTCTCCTGCCCCCTGCCCAATGCCCATGAGTTTCAGGTTCTTTTCCACTTTCTCTTCTATTTAATTCAGTTTTTCTGTTTTTATGTTGAGGTTCTTGATATACTCACACTTGAGCTTTGTGCAAGATGGAAAATATGGATCTGTTTTCATTTTTCCACATACCTATTGTCAGTTTTCTAATGTTATTTAGACCACCACCACTTATTGAAAATGCTTTCTTTTTCCATTGTATATTTTTGGCTTCTTTTCCAAATACCAAGTATGCATAGGTGTGTAGTTTTATTTATGGGTCTTTAATTCTATTCTATTAAGAAACCTGTCTGTCTTTGTACCAATTCCATGTCATTTATCATTATTGCTCTGTATATAGTAAAATTTGACCTCAAGGGTGGTAATTACCCCAGAATTTCTTTTACTGTTAAGAAATGCTTTCACTATCCTGGGTTTTTGTTTTTCCATATGAAATTGGGTATTCCTTTTACCATGTCTTTGAGAAATTGTGTTGGAATTTTGATAGGTAATTCATTGAATCTGTAGATTGCTTTTAGAAGGGTGGTCATTTTTACTTTGTTAATTTTACCTATTTGTGAGCATGGGAGATCTCTCCATTTTCTGAGTTATTAGATTACTTTCTTGATAGATTTGAAGTTCTTGTCATATAGAACTTTCACTTATTTGGTTAGACTTACCCCAAATTGTTTTATAATATTTGTGACTATTGTGAAGGATATTGTCTTGCTATCTTCTTTCTCAGGTTGCTTATCAATTGCAGAAAGGAGGGCTATTGTTTTGTTTGAGTTAATTTTATATCTGGCAACATTGCTCAAGTTGTTTATCAGCTGTAGATGTTCTCTGGTAAAATTTTTGGGGTTGCTTTTGTATACTATCATATCATCTACAAAAATTGATGCATTGATTTATTCTTTGTCAATTTTTATCTCCTTGATCTTTATTTGTTGTCTTATTTCTCAAGCTAGAATTTTGATAGGGATTTTATTGAATCTGTAGAATGCTTTTAGAAGGATGGTCATTTTTACTGTGTTAATTTTACCATTCCTGTCCCAGGTTTTAAAGGGATTGTTTCAAGTTTCTCTCCATTTAATTTGATATTGGCTGTTTAATTGGTTGTTTTATTGCTTTTACTGTGTTTACATAAAAGCCTTGAACTCCCCATCTCTCCAATCCTTTTAACATGAAGGGGTGTTGTATTTTGTCAAATGCTTTGTCAGCATCTAAGGAGATGCTCGTGTGGTTTTATTTTCCTTTGAGTTTGTTTATATAGTGAATCACTTTAATGGATATGCATATATTGAATCAATTTCATGTCCCTGAAATGAAGCCTACATGATCATCATGAATGATCATTTTGATGTTTTTAATGCCATATGCTGGAATTTTGTTGAGTATTTTTTGCATCATTATTCACGCAATTGAAATTGGTTTGAAGTCCTCTTTGTTGGGTTTTTGTGTGGTTTACGTAGCATAGTTATTATGTCATCATAGAATGACTTAGGTAGTGTTCCTTATGTTTATATTTTACAGAATATTTTGAGGAGTATTGATATTAACTCTTTTTGGAAGTCTAGTAGGATGTGGTGATTTTTTTGGATTTCCCCCATTTCTGTTGCTATGTCTCCCTTTTCAGTTCAGATTTTGTTATGTGGATACTATCCCAGTGCTTTTAGTTAGTTTGGCTAGAGGTTTGTCTATGTTGCTGATTCTCTCAAAGAACTAGCTTTTAGTTTGGTTGATTCTTTGTATAGTTCTGTTTGTTTCTATTTGTCAATTTCTGTCCTGATTTTGACTATTTCTTGCTTCCACTCCTCTTGGGAATGTTTGCTTCTTTATGTTCTAAGGCTTTCAGATGTACTGTTAAACTCTTAGTGTTGTATCTCTCCAGTTTTTTATGGGGCCAATTAGTTTTATGAATATTCCTCTGGCACTGCTTTCATTGTGTCCCATAAGTTTGGGTATGCTGTTCAATATTTTTTTCAGGAAGTCTTTAATTTCTTTATTTGTTCCCTGACCAAGTTATCATTGAGTGGAAATTTCCATGGGTGTGTGGGATTTCTGTTGTACTTTTCATTGTTGTTTATGTTTAGTCTTAGTCCATAGTGACCTGATAGGATGCATGGCATTATTTCAATCTTCTTGTATCTGTGGAGGCTGATTTTGTGACAAATTATATGGCTAATTTTGGGAAGGTACCACAAAGTGCTGAGAAGGTATATTCTTTTCTTTCAGAGTGAAACGTTCTGCATATATCTATTAAATCCATTTTGTTCAGAACTTCTATTAGTTTCATTTTGTCTCTGTTTAGTTTCTGTTTCCATGATCTGTCTATTGGTAAATGTAGGGTGTTGAAGTCTTCTACTATTATTATGTGGGTTTTAATGTATATTTAGAGCTTTAGTAAAATTTCTTTCATACATGTTGGCACCATTTCATTTGGGCATAGATGTTCAGAATTGAGAGTTTCTCTTGGTGGATTTGTCCCTTGATGAATATGAAGTGTCCTTTCCCATCTCACTTGATAACTTTTGGTTGAAAGTTAATGTTATTGGACATTAGGATGGCAACTCCTTCTTGGGACCATATGCTTGGAAGAATTTTTTTTTTTTTTAAAATCCGGCCTTTAACCCTGAGGTAGTGTCTATCTTTTGATTGAGGTGTATTTCTTGTATGCAGCCAAGTACTGTATTATGCTTGCGTATTCAGTCTGTTAGCTTTTCTCTTTTTATTTTGGAAATGAGTCTGTTGATATTGAGAGATACTAGACATAGATGATCATTAGTTTGGTTATGTTCATTGTTGTAGGTGGCATTACATGTATGTGATCTCCTTTTCGTTTTTTTTGTGAGATGGTTAATATATTGTTTTTTTCCTTGGTGTAAGTACCCTCCTTGTGTTGGAGTTTTCCTTCTAGAATACTATATATTGCTGAATTGGTAGATAAATATTGTTTAAATTTAGTTTTGTCATGGGATATTTTGTTTTCTCCATCTATGATAATTGAGAGTTTTGCCAGAGATAGTAGCCTGGGCTGACATTTGTGTTCTCTTAGGGTCTGCATGTCCTCTGTCCAGGTTGTTCGGGCTTTTATTGCCTCTGTTGAGAAGTTCAGTCTAATTCTGATAGGTCTACCTTTATTTGTTTCTTGGCCTTTTTCTCTTGCAGCTTTTATTTTATTTTATTATTTTTCTTTGCTCTTTGCATTTAGTATTTTGCTTATTATGTGATGAGATTTTCTTTTCTGATCCAATCTATCTGGTGTTCTGTGGGCTTCTTGTAGATTTATTGCCATCTCTTTCTTTAGGTTGAGGAAGTTTTCTTCTATGATTTTGTTGAAGCATTTTTGGGTCCTTTGAGCTGGCAACCTATTCCTGTTCCTGTTATTGTTAGGTTTGGTCTTTTCATTGTGTTCTGGACTTCCTGGATGTTTTGGATTAGAAGTTTTTCTGTTTTGAATTGCTTTTGAACATTGTGTAGATATCTTATAACGTATTGTCTACTCCTGAGTCTCTCTCTTCTAACTCCTGTATTTTGTTGTTGATGCTTTCATATGTATTTCCTGGAGTCTTCCCTAGATTTTCCATCTCTAGGGTTGCTTACATTTGTGTTTTCTTTATTGTTTCTTCTTCCACTTTTTAGTCTTGGACCACTTTGTTCAAATCTTTGGCTACTTGATTGTGTTTTCCTGCATTTCTTAAACATGTTTTGGTTACTCATTTATATCAAATATAGTTTTTTCATATAGTTTTTGTATTTTATTGGATATTTTATGTATTTAAATTTCAGATGTTATCCCCTTTCCTCATCCCTGCCTCTTCCATCCCTCCTCCCCTTGCTTCTATGAGGATGCTCCCCCTTCTACTCACCCACTCCCACCGCTTCTCCCTGGCTGTAGCAGACCTCTTGGGCAGACTTCAGACTGTGAGGTCTTTAGAGGGGTAGACACACTGGTGGTCTGAAGAGGCCAAAGATCTAAAGAATTACTTTAAAATACATTTTATGATTTATTGCCAGTGATTGATACATAGGTGTGATCTGTGGTGATTTGAATGAGAATGGTGATTTTGATGGGCCCAATGGGCTCATATATTTGAGGGTTAGGAAATGTATGGCCATATTCAAGAAGGTGAGTCACTGAGGATGGGCCTTAAAGTTTCAAAAGCCAATGACAGACTCAGTTTCTCACTGTCTTCTGCTTATGTAGCAGATATATTCTCTCAACTGCTGCTCTGGTAACATGGCTGCCAGCCTAATCATACTTCCTGCCATAATAATCATGGATTCACCTTCTGAATCTATAAGCAAGCTGCCAATTAAATGATTCATTTTTATACATTGTCTTAGTTATGGTATCAGTTCCTAACATTATTGACAGTGGTATCATAACAGAAACTAATACAGGGTCATTTACATTTTATTGCATGAATAGGATCATAAATAGAAAACTTTAAGTCGTGTTTTAGAGCTGTTTGCATGCTAGAAGCCTTACAAGGTGGCGCTAACCCTGCAGATTTACAGATAACTATGGAATCACAAGGCTAATTACTTACAAATTGCTTCATTACACCAAGTACCACACTAGTGAATAGAATGGTCTTATTTCAAAGCTGTATTTTTTTATTACATTAGTATTATCAGAAGAGTGTAATAGCCTAGAGTACTACGCTATTAGGAACATTTAATATGGAATTACATTAAAGTCCAGGGACAATGAGAACTGAAAAGAGAAAGTGCCTGAGGAAGTAGAAAAAGAAATATAAATGAGTGATGGTGCAAATGTCCATTAAGAAGACTGTTAGTTAGGGTTTTCTGCTGTGAACAGACACTGTGACCAAGGCAAGTCTTATAGAGAGCAACATTTAATTGGGGCTGGCTTACAAGTTCAGAAGTTCGGTTCATTATCCTCAAGGTGGGAGCATGGAAGCATCTAGGCAGGCATGGTGCAGGAGGAGCAGAGAGTTCTACATCTTCATCCAAAGGAAGCCAGAAACAGACTGGACATCCTCAGGCAGCTAGGAGGAAGATCACCAAACCGAACCCCACAGTGACACACTTCCTCCAACAAGGCCATACCTTCCAATAGTGCTATTCTCTGGGATGAACAAAGGCAAACCATCACAATGACCATTAGTGAAATTAGAAATGACAACTCATAGTAGGAGGAGCAAAGGATGCATAGAGGTCACTGTTCTTTGTAGAGGTATTGATCATTTTTAAGATGGAGCCAATCTGTTCTGTGCTTTTGCAAGGCAGAATTCCAAATCTCAGTAACCACTGGCATTTATTATAGACCTTAGTATAATACTTACTATGGAGACTACTTCTTATCCGCCTTCTATCTGTTCTCCTGAATCTCTTTGGTGGACAGTCAGTTAAAAGTGAATCTGCACTTCAAGATGGCCTAAGTTCAGGTCTTAGCACCCACTTCAGGAAGTTCATGAGTCCTGTAACTTCAGATACACTGTTTTGGACTCCCCTAGCTTCTATGGGCACATATACTCTCATGAACACACATGGACCTGTGCATATACAGACATAAATATAAAAAATAAATAGACCTTAAATAAAGAATTATGCTTACTGTTTTCACTGCTGCACCTTCATCACTGACAATTGCCCAATCATTCACATATTTCACATAAGCACACATTTATCAAGCTGACAGGGTTGACTTTGTAAGACCGACAAAGATGCAAGGTTTTATCTACAGAACATATTTGTTCTCATTCTTTCCCACAACCACTGTTCAGAAAACAAGTTAGGCAGGAAAGATGTCAGCCTTTTGGTGCTGGGTGACAGAGCACATAGTATGCTAAGGATCTAAAGTTGGTGTCTGGAGTAAGAATGTCAGCAACTCAAAGAAACTTGTCAGAAGTGCTGATTCTTGCTCTTTTATACACTTTTGACTTCTTTCCTTGTGTGTGCTTTTCGTACTCTTTCAGAAAACCTCTAAGCCTTGCGAAATGCAGCTAAAGTTTAAGTTTACATTCCTTTCTAATATCCATCTGAATATGATGCTTTTGTGACAATTTTCTAACATATTTTTTAGAACAGAACAGCTGTGAGAGGTGTTTTGTTTTGTTTAAATTATGAGACCACATAGTGTTGCCCAAATCCATTTTTAGAAATCGAAACAACAAAAGATCTAAAACCAGATGAAAACAAATGAGAAAATAAAAGAAGAATAAAAGAGATAGGAACTCAGTCATATAATAGATTATACTGTTGAAAGTTTAATAAGGACTGTTCTCACAAAAACATTACAGGTGGAATAATAAGCGCGGGTTCATTAAGGTGTTGTGCCAGTAGATAGTGGATAATAAAAATGAAATGGTGCTAATGATAAAAACAAATAGATTGGGAGTAATTACTTGGAGCACCATGTTGTGAAGTCTTTCAATGGGTTCAACCAGGCAATTCTAATGTGGATTAGTGATACGTGCTCTGAATGAAAAGGCAGAGGTCCATTGCAATGTATTGCTGTGGACACTGGTAGTAAAGCCCATACAGATGACATATGGCAGGAAGTTAAATTAGGTTTTAAAGTTCAAAATTCTAGGTTAAGGAGAGCTCATTTGATAATGCCTACTGTGCAAGTCGACACCCAGCATCTATGTAAAAGTTGGGTGTGACAGTATTACCCCTGAAATAGTAGCAACAGGAATTCCAAAAGAAGAATATCTCTGGGGTATATTGGCCAGACAGCATAGACGAGTCTGTAAGATTATCCTTGTGTGGGTGTTGTGAACGGTCTTCACAGCTTTGTTGAGATCCAATAAAGGAAGCAATTTCTTCAGGGTTATCAATGTTTTGCCAAAACAACTGCCTAGAAAGTGCATGGAGGCAGCAAGCATATATAATCTATAACAGATGTTAGTGCTTTATGTTGTGATAACATTTCAATGGAATCTTGTTTTAAATATACATAAAACTTAAAAATGAAAATAGACTCTTGCACTAGGTGGAGACCCAACATTCTGCTTTGCTGCAAAAATGAGAACTTCACATTCTTTTGTTTCCTCCTTTAATAGTTAACCCAAGTGGTATGGTTCAACTACCTGGCCAAGAGACTATTCTTCAAGTACTTCTTTTTTCTTTTTTTTCCCTCAAGTACTTTAAGCTAATTTTTCTAAAGCCATGTTAAGGCAATAGGAGGAATGATTATCCCTCATTAAGATAATGCCCTCTTATACCTTAACAAAACATTTTTCCCATGCAGATGCTTATAACTCTCATCTCATAGCAGTCTGATGAGAGCAGTAATAAGTACTCAGTAAAGTATAACCATTTTATTTTTAAATATATAATTTTTAAAATTTTATGTATATATGCCATTCTGTTTGAGTATGTGCACTGAGTACAGGGGCTTGCAAAGGTGAGAGGTATCAAATTCTGAATCCCCAGGTTGTTCCATTACAGAGTCTTATGAAATACTTCACATAGAGCTGGGACTGAAATCTGTTCTGCTGCAAGAGCAGCCATTTCTGTAGTCTGCCTCCAAACCTCAACCCCAACCATCTCCATTATTCTTCTATCTGTTTTTTCTTTCAGATATTGTTCAAAGCCAAGCCATGTTTTCCCCAATGCTCTGGGCTTTCTGATGGATTCTCCTATGCTATCCTGTATGCTTCCTGGAGGCTTAGAAATGACAGTTTTCTTTCTTTCTATTCTCCATCATCCTCCTTCTAAAACTGCCAGGTTTTACAGCTTGCCTACCCTGCTTTTTTCCCTCAAACTGTAATAAAATTGTATTTAAACTTTTTCCAAGACTATGTTTAGATTATTTTATTAACAAGACTGAGAACCATATATAAGAGACCCCCAATTTTCTAAGTAATGTACAATACATAACTTTTTACTCTCAAAAAATTTGGGCAACAAACGGGTGAACTTTAGGTTCAGTGAAAGACCTTACCCTAAAAGATAAAATGGAAAATTATCAGCCAGAGCAAGTTTTAGGACAGCCAGGACTACAAAGAGAAACCCTATTTCAGAAAAAAAGGAGAAGTTTCAAAGAGCACTGTGGACCTCTCGTCTATACATACACAGAAACAAAAAAATATATTCTATGCATTCTCTAAACTATACATTTGTACATCAATAGTAGTGAGAAATATAATTTTTTTGTTCTATTTTTAACATAACTTGGAATGTCAAGCCCTTCAAATGAAGTTGTGTGTCACAGATGAATGGCTTAAGTCAGGGTATATAGTTTTCAGTCTTGTGACTCTATGCCCTCTTCTGTTGATTCCCAACCTTTGACAAATATATAACTTATATTTACAGATCCTGGGACTCTGGTAATCAGGAGACTTCATGACACTGTAAACACAGGCTTCTTACCTAGAAACAACAGACAATATGGCTATTTTGGAGAAGTATTATCTCCTTAATGCAATACAGCTGAAATACAGTTCACCATGAATTGTATGCTGTGAATGTTGGAAAATCATCAAAGCTATCCTTTGAAAATATACACTGATTCATTGCATGATCTTACATATCTGGGAAAGACTACTTCTGAACATTTCCTTATCCTTATATCTAGAAATGTAGCTTCCATATTCCTCAGGTAGAAATACAATGGAGTTATGTGACAGCTGCATAAATTGTTCTTGCATCACTGTTTAGGGAATAATGGCAAAAGATGTCTGCACATCTTTAATGTAAGAGCTTTCCACAATATTTTTTTTGTTATTTTTAAGTGTCTGGTTGACTTCTTAAATACTGACAGTACAAACATGCTATTGGACCATCATGTTCTCTGTACTGTGCTTTTCTTTTTTTTTTTTTTTTTTTTTTTGGTTCTTTTTTTCGGAGCTGGGGACCGAACCCAGGGCCTTGCGCTTCCTAGGTAAGCGCTCTACCACTGAGCTAAATCCCCAGCCCCTGTACTGTGCTTTTCTAAACATGCCATATATGGTATGTACTACTAGAAAGCTGACAGCCACATCTACAGAAATAGTACATAATATTATGTCACAAAGCACAGCTACTTTAAATTAATGGTTGTAGGAAAAAAAGTTAGTATTGAAAGTGGATTTCCTCAGACAGAATGGGTAAATAGATGCACAAATGAGGAGACTATAATGAGAAGATCAAACATGAAGGAGGGAGGAAATATGGGGAGGGACAGCTAAAACTAAGGGCCAATTGCAGAGAATATGAAAAACTACTATAATAGATCTTTCCTAAAGTACATACAGGTATGAAAGTGATCTAAATGGAATTTCCAAATGATGGGAGAGATGGAGCCATGACTGAATATCTCTTGTCATCGAATGAAGTTTTTGGGTAAAGGGACCCCTTTCAAATCCTTCCAACATACCCAGGCTATTGCTAAGATTATTGCTTGCTTTCCAGAGCAAGCAAAGCCCTACTACTGAAGACAACACCCACAGAACTCATTTAATATGGATCATTCAAGCTGGTGCCAATCTAGAGCCTTCATCCCTTTGGACTAGCATTCATAGCACTTGAAGGTCCCATACATGCCTCTGGAGTAAAAAGGTAAATACCAACCCAGCTATAACATCTTCAATCTATAATGATTATATGCCTATAAAAAGATTTCTAAAAGGATTAACTGTACATCTGCTTTGAAAATCTGAAAGAATCCTGCCACAAGTCCATCTAGCCCTGGACTCCTTTCTAGGGAAAATTTATTATTATTATTATTATTATTATTATTATTTATTATTAATTATTATTACTATTGCTACTTCACACTTGTTATGGGGCTGTTTGTGTAGTGACTTCCTCTTGCTTTAATTTTGGTATTTTGTTTGAATCTAGATATTTATTTTTTCAGATTTTCCAGCTTAAGAAAATAGAGGTTTTTAAAATATTCCCTTATAATATTCTGAAATACTTAAAAATACAGATATGAGAACTCTAATGCTTACAAACAAAAATTTCTTCATATTGCTGATTTAATAAAATTTATTAAATCATTATTAAAGCATAGCTGAGAATATTCGATCCCAAATTCTGCCTTGAGAATAATATCAGCCAGATATATTTTAGGTTCTTCACTTCAAATCCTTGGTTATTTCCTACAGCATTTCACATCTTACAGATACTCGTTGCTGAAGCTGCCTCATTGACAGTAACAGAAACTACTGTTTAAGATTCAGAGTGGGAGAGAAACATTGCTGTTCCTTTTTTCTCAATCTCTAGAGAATCTTTAACCTTGTTCCTAAGACAATTTAAAGCATAACTAAATTTCATTGCAAGCATACTATCTTCAGAAAAATGGAAATACAGAACATCTATCTATACAGACAGTGCAATAAATTGTGTCTTTTTCCTCAGCTAAAAAGACATCCAAGTAACAAGATGTCCATCTAGAATATTATATGGCTATAACAGGATGGAGTAGTGCAAACTGCTGCAAAAGCAAGAGCTGCAGACTGAACACAGTATAAGCATATCCTTAAAGCTGCATTATTATAAAACACTGAACATAAATGAAAATGCAAAAAATATTGTAGGGTGTACTTTGCCATTATAAAGAATGCAACTGTAGAAATATTAAGTTAAAAAGTTAAAGAAATAGGGAGAGGAGAAAACAGAAGACAAAGTTAAAATAAAGAAAAGGCATAGAAAACAAATTGTCAAGGAGAAAAGTTGATGATTAATATTGATTGTACCTTTGAACAGATTTGTAATCAATTAAGGGGAAAGCTATTAGTGGGTTTGTTAAATACTTGCATGAATAATTGGCTGAATGACAGAGACTGCACATAGGAGTGGGCAATATCTTCCAGTATGAGACCAGATATCAATAGATCTGACGGAAAAACAGTGCTGCTCTTACCTGCCTACCTTCGCTCCTCAGCAGTGAGTATGTCGGTGACGTTTTCATTCAACATGGACTAAAGATGAATGAATCTTTAAGCAGCCCTCAGCCCTTCACCACAAGATTTACTATGAGCTATTGCAGCTTTCCAGCATTCACAAGACCTACTGTTGGACATTCCAACAGTTAGTATGTAAGCTAAACTCATAAATTGTTTTACCTCTAGATGATCCTGGTAAATAAAAATGGCAGTAGAAAGAGCTCTTCTGGAGAATTAGAATTGTGAGGATAAAGTTACCCAGTGGACAAGTGATATGTGAATCACCAAATTTCACTAAACTGACATTTTCTAGAGAATTTCCTAGAAGTGTAAAATCATCATCGATGTTTACCCATTGTGTAAGCTACTGAAAGAATTACATAAGACTATGGATTTGTTGCCATCCCAGATCTGCTTTACCCCTAGGGTTATTCAGGCACCATTGTGCATCAGGCTGGGATTAGGAAGTGAAGCTTGACCAGAAAAGTGAATTAGGCAGGATCTTGGTTGTCATGTGTGTGGGAGAAATGTCATTGGAGACGGTTTTTTAAAAAAAACAGTTCTATTAGAAGCAAGTAAAGGCTATATAAATCTTGAGGAATTTTTAGCAGTTTGGGGAATAAGTATAAATTTCTGGCTTGGGCTGAGATGCTGGAACTGTGTCATTTAGAACAGGTAGAATTCCAGATACTTGCTGGGCATGTCCTTATAAAATGAGGGAAAGTTTAACCTATAACCTGGCCAACATGACTAATTCAAGGGTGGTAGGGTTGTGGAGTCATCTGTGCACTGGGACATGCATAACCAGAGCATGACTTTCTGGTCTCAGTATTTGTGACAATTTTTACTCAGTCTTTGTAAGGAGTTAGAAATGTAGCAACTGTATAAAAAAGTTAACAATTCTGGAAAACCCAGTGTTATAGATGTAAGTGAGAATATAAACTGATTGAATTTTGTGAAGAAGCAAAATACCACAAAATCTCCCTTTGCATAAGCTTTCTCAGAATAGTCCTGAAATTTCTGGAAGCCATGATAAGACCCTGAGGTGGGAAAGCATTAAGTATATCATACCAGAGAACATATACTACCCTCATCATCTGTGTTTATTTTTATACGGATGATTAGACTTTAGGCTCAGCAAACCCATAAACGTAGTATAAAATGTGACTTGTGATAAGGTATACTACATTCATAAGAAGCAAATTGAGTTTTCTAATTCATGCAATCAGAAGCTTAGGAAATATAAGAATGCATTCTAAGGAAACAGGAAGATAAAAGGAGCATACAACTACATTAGATTTTGTTTATTCACCAAAATGGGTCAATTAAGCAAATTTGAGTTTAATGCAATTTGCATAGTTAAAAAGAATGCTAATAGTGCATTTACATATGGATCAATAAATAGCCTACCATGAATGAGCTGATGAATACACTTAAGGACTCAAAGAAATTTGAGTGCTGAAATTGATTTGCTATGCAAAATCTAATGATCCATGATGAAGTGTCCAGATGTGCACATCCGCTAATATTGTAAAAAACAAATTTGTGATCAGGTTTACCTCATTGGAACAGCTTATTTGTCTCTATTCAAGATCTACAGCTATCAAATAGATAATGTACACCTAATGAGCCAAATTAGACTTTAGAATATCAAGAGCAAAGAGCCAAGTGTCAGCAATGGCAATGCAAGTGTACTTATAGTAATGGAAAGCCATTACAGTAAAATTCACTATCTAGCTGATAATGGCATTGACAGAAGTAAAAAGCAAGCCTACTAAATTTTTACTTCACTAATGTAAGCAAAACTTGTTTAGAGCAATGAATATAAGGCTACCTTTAGTTATATCAACAGAGAATCATGGTCTCTCAACCAAAGCCAGAGATGAGTCAGTTTATGTGTTGTAATTCTTAAATGAAGGAAAGATCAGGTTGCCTCTGGAAAGACTTTACTATAACACAGAAAACATCAGTAATTAACCATTCTGCCTTCATTCCCCCCAAAGGATTCTACATCCTCTGATTAGGTAACTGTATGCTGTTATAGGAAAAAAGAGCTTTCATGGTGTACTATACAGTGGTTATAAATTAATATTGATTTCAAGACATGCCAAACATCATTTTGAACCTCCAGCCAAAGTCAGTTCCAATGGAAGTTAGGTGAGAAAGTAATCACAGGATGATTTTAAAAATGTATGCAAACTGTGACTGTTTCTTAGTTCCAGAATGCATGATTGAGATAGATGTACTTAGATGCTGACAAAATCTTCACAATCATTTTTATTTATGCATGTGGACAATTTTAATTTCAAAGGTCAAATGAAAGGCATTAGAGCTACCTTTGCCAGGAAACTTATTTTAGCTGAATCAATCTTGCATTTCTGAAAGGATTACAGAGATTAGTTCCACAGATAAGAATTTTAAAGTTGCATATATTGAGGTTCCATCTAAATGTCTCTTCAGCTGTCTTAATTAACATGTACATAAGAACAACAGAACATGAATAATGACATTTAATTTCCACAAACTTAAACTACTTGCAGTTGCTGGCAAGACATGGTACTCTTACAAAAAAAAAAACTTTTCTGGTACAATCTCCTGGTATTTTGTTTATAGTATTAGTTTTCTAAATTTTCTCTATACCTGTCCATAGGAAAAAAACAGTAGGAATTTTCGCTCATATTACAAGCCACGAGTAATTATTTACTTTCCTTCCTGATCACAGGGAGTTGATCACTATATTTTTCCACAAGGTATCTCATTGACCTAATATATTTTTAATATTATGCTGATTATTCCAATGGAGGAGGACTTAGCAGCCATTCTATAATTGTTGGTAAAGCAAAGGTACAGCAAAGGATAAGATATACATACAGCCAAATTCATAGCCAATAAAATTTCTAAGAGTCTACTTATGTGATATGCAGAGATAGCCCTTCTAAGATTGAAAATTTTTACATATAAGCCCTCCTGCAATCATAAATGAAGCATGGTGCTTAATGGGCCTATTTGAGTTCTGGAAACACCACATTCTCTTGGGTATGTGACTTCAAGCTCTTCAACAAATTACTTTCACACTTCCTAGTTTTCAGTGGAGACTCTTCAGTATGTTCAAGATTCTGTACAGTTCACTTTTTCATGTGGGAATATAATCCAACAGAATCTAGGTATTGATATGTCTGTCAATATTGACTTCAGTAGGCCCCCTTAGCTGAATCACAGTAGAAGCTCTTGAGGTTTTAGGGAAATGCCATGCCACTATCCGCAGTTATCTATCCTCCCTTTGAAAGACAGTCAACAGCAAGTTATTAATCTCTTAGTAGAAACCAAAGTTTTGATGGTGGGCAATAAAATTATATACCCATCTTGAGCTGTCATCTGCTCTATCTAATAATAAAGTTGGATGATCAAAGTAGCAGTTCATCACCAAATAGAAGGGATTCATATGTGATCACTCAAGTCAGTCTTGTAGATATTGGTAAGTAAGAAGTTACCTAAATTCTTTTATTTTCCATACCTATTATTTCTGATCTCTGACACATGCCCTTATGGCCTCATATGGTGTGCCCTGTTTTCCACTGACTGAGGAAAAGAGTACTAGGGTGTGGCTTAAAAAAAGTTCTGCATATTCTCTATGTACCACCAAGATGTAAACTCATGAAGAATTTCAGTTCCCCTAAAAAACCTGGGGACACTGGTACAGGACAATCTTCACTTCTGACACTGAAAAAATATTTGTACATATATCTTGGAAAGTATACTGGATGGTTTTGTGTGTCAACTTGATACAAGCTGGAGTTATCACAGAGAAATGAGCTTCCCTTGAGGAAATGCCTCCAGAGATCCAACTGTAAGGCATTTTCTCAATTAGTGATCAAGGGTGAGAGGGCCCATAGTGGTTGGTTCTATCCCTGGGCTGATAGTCCTAGGTTCTATAAGAAAGCATGAACAAGTCAGGGGAAGCAATCTAGTAAGCAGCATCCCTCCAAGGCTTCTGCATCAGCTCCTGCCTCCAGGTTCCCACCCTGTGTGAGTTCCAGTCTTTTTAGAGATGAAGAGGAATGTGGAAGTAAAAGCTGAATAAACCCTTTCCTCCTCAACTTGATTCTTGGTCATGATGTTTTGTGCAAGAATAAAAACATTGACTAAGACAGATACATGAGCTTTTTGCAACTCTTTGGCTAAATAATTATGGACTTGGAAGAAAAAAGATTGGAAATTTATGAAAAAGAATTTTGATGGAAAGATATATATATATAGCTCTCACCAAATGCCCAATAAAGTATGAAGATATTTGTGTCTTGCACAAATACTAATTAAAGCTGTCTTCTGTAGAGAATAACTTCCAAATCAAATAAATAGAATGACCTTTTCTATTTGTTAGTAGTCATTGTCTTTTCTTGGTCATCTTTGTCATTGCCCAATAGATCTATGATTGATGGCAGAAATGGAACTCAACAATATTGACATACATTCACCAAGTTAAGGTAGCTATGCTTACTACTGAGTGCTAAATCATCCAACAACAGATTCCAACAATGAGATTCTGATATGCCACCATTTCCCAAGGTGACCATTCAGTTACCCAGAGGCAAAATAACTACTTTGGAACACTTTCATTTTCAAAAGGCAGTAAATAGTCCCTCCTGGAATAGACACTTATCCTGAATGCACATTTGCCTTTCCTGCATATCAGGATCATACAGAGACCAGAAAGTGATCATGCGAAGCATCTTTTACTGTTGCCATGACCTGTGATTGAGGTCAGTCAGAAACCACTACAACTCAATCTGAATATGACGATAGATGACCTATATATTTTTGGAATGAGAAATAACTTTCTAGGTAAAAAACTGCAACTAGCAAGTTGCTTCATTAGGGTGGAGGAAACTTAAGATATGTACTTTTAGAAGATAGTTATAAATACTAACTACACTGATGATGATTAAATTTTCCATGAATATTTATCTCCTATTTTTTGAGAATATGCTTTTCTGATTGTATATGAAAAGACTGCCTGCCTTTTTGTGTCTATCCTTGCTCCTCCATCTGGAGGAGTCTTGTGGGAACCCACAAGTGTCCTGACTCCCTGTGAAAACCTTTGGGACCGCAAAACTAACCCTGCCTGACTGCCCATCATAGTTGGATCTGTTTGCCACCCCAGTTGTGTCTGAATAAGACACAGCCTGCACAGTCAGTATGCCTGAGTCACAGCCATCAAAAGAAGGTATCCTGACCTCCATTGTCTGACCTTGGGGCTCCCCCTTCCTTTGAAAAATGTCCTTCTGCCATCATGATTATCTATCCAACCCCAGAAAAAATGTGATTCCTAAAGGACAGCATAAGAACACTGCCAGCAAGCCCTAGGGCAATATGGTACCACTAGAGCCCAGCTATCCTTCTACGAAACCCCTAGATTTCTTATGACACTGAATCATGAAAAGAGGATTGTAATCCCATTTGATAGATGAGAGTCTTTAAAAGATGACATGAATAAATCCCTTAAGGAAGTACAAGAAAATACAATCAAACAGGTGGAGGCATTAAAAGAGTAAACAAATAAATATAAAGAAATACAGAAAAATACAATCAAATAGGTGAAGGGTATGAATAAAACTAAGACCTAAAAAGAGGAATGGAAGCAATAAAGAGAACACAAATTGAGGCAATCCTGGAGACGGAAAACCTAGGAAGCAGGATAGGAAATATAGATGTAAGCATCACCAACAGAATACAGAAGATGGTTGAGAGACTGTCAGGTATAGAAGATAAGATAGAAGAAATCAATCAAATCAGTCAAAGACAATGGAAAAACTAAAAAGTCCATGACAAAAGATATCCAAGAAAATTGGGACACTATGAAAAGGCCAAACCTAAGAACAATAGGAATAGAGAAAGAAGATTCCCATTACAAAAGCCAAGAAATAATCTTTAATAAAATCATAGAAGAAATTTTTGCTAACATAAAGAAAGTGATGCCTCTTAAGGTACATGGAGCTTGTAGAACACTAAACAGTTCGGACAAGTAAAGAAAATATTCCCACCACATAATAATAAACAATTAAATATATAGAACATAGAAAGAATTTTAAAATCAGCAAGGGAAAAAGGCTAAGTAATATATAAAGACAGACTTATGAGAATTACATACAATTTCTCATCTGAGATTCTAAAAGCTAGAAGGGCCTGGACAGATGTCTTGCAAACAGTCAGAGATCACAGATGTTAGCCAAGACTACTATACCCAGCAAAACTTTCAGACACCATAATACAGAAACTAAAATATTTCATGTCAAAACTATATTCAAACAATAACTTTTCACTAACCCAGCCCTACATAGGAAACCAAAATGAAAACTCCATCCTAACGAGGCAAATGATACTCAAGAAAACACAAGAAATAAATAATTTCACAACATTAAAACTGATAGAAGAGAAACACACACACACACACACACACACATACACACACATGACCATCAAAACAAACACACACACAAACACACACACATATACACAAACACATGCATATACACACAGACACACACACACACAACCAACAACAACTACAAAATAATAGGAAGTAACAATCATTGGTTAATAATATCTCTCAATATCACTGGACTCAATTCTCCAATAAAACACCACAGGTTAACAGAATGAATGTGAAAAACAGGATCCATCATTCTGCTGCATACAAGAAACACACCTCGGCAATAAAGCTAGACATTGTTTCAGAGTAAAGGGTTGGAAAAACACTTTCCCAAGCAAACTGATCCAAGGAGCAAGCTAAAATAGGCATTCTAATATGTAATAAAATAAACTTTCAACTGAAAGTTATCCGAAGACAGTGAAGGACACTCCATACTCAAAGGAAAAATCCACCAAGAGGACATCTCAATTCTGAACATATATCTGCAAATGCAAAGGTACCCACATTCATAAAAGAAATATTACTAAAGCTTAAGTCACTCATCAAAACCCACACAACACTAAGACCTCAATACTCCACTCTCACCAATGGACAAGTAATAGAGGCAGAACTGAAAGAATGAAATATTGAAACTAAGAGAAGTTTTGACTCAAATCAATTGAACAGATATCTATTAAACATTTCACCAATGCACAAATGAAGATGTCTTCTCAGCACCTTATGGAATCTTCTCAAAAACTGACAAATTATTCAGTCACTTGGCAAATATCAACTGATACAAAAAGATTGAAACACCCTCATGAATCTTATCATATCACCATGAATTAATGCTTGACTTCACCAACAACAGAAAACCTACATGCTTTCTACACACAACAGACAGAAAACCAACATGAAAACTGAACAGCTCTACTCAAAATGATCACAGTGTCAGTGAAGAAAATAAAAGAAAGAAATGACTTTCTAGAATTAAATGAAAATGAGGGCGCAGTATACCCAAACTTAAGGGACATGATGAAAGTAAGGCTAAGCAGAAAGTACATAGAACTAAATACCATCATAAAGAAATTGGAGAGGTCTTATGCTAATGAATTAAAAGTAAATCTGAAGGTTCTAGGAAAAAGAATCGAAGATACACAAGAGCTGGAGACAGCAGGAAATAATCAAACTCAGTACACAAATCAATCAATTAAAACCAAGACACACACACACACACATACACACACACACACACACACACACACATGCACACACACAGAAAAAAAGAAAGAAGAAAAAGAAAGAGGAAAGCAATGAAAACAAAAACTGACTCATTGAGAAAATCAACAAGACAATCAAATCTGTAGCCAAACTAACTAAAGGGCAGAGAGGCAGTAACCAAATTAACAAAATCAGAAATAATAAGGAAGATACAACAACAGAAACTGAGGAAATTAAAAAAACATTACATCTTACTTCAAAGTCTGTATTCTACAAAATTGGAAAACCTAAATATAATAAATGGTTTTCTAGACAGATACCAATTACCAAGCTAAATGAAGATTAGGTAAACTCTAAGAAAATGAAGCAGTCATTGAATATCGCCCAACCAAAATAAGTCCTGGGCCAGATCATTTTGGTGCATAATTCTCCTAGACTGTCAAAGGAGAGCTAATGCCATTATTCCTCAAAATTTTCCGTGAAATACAAACAGAAGGAACCCTTCCAAAGTCATTCTATGAGGCCATAGTCATCTGGGTACTAAAACCATACAAAGGAAAACAATTTCAAACCATTTTGCCTGATGAACATTGATGCAAAAATAATAAAATACTAACAAAATGAATTCAAGAATACATCAAAGGCATCATCCACTATGAAGAAGTAGTCTTGTCCCAGGGATGCAGGAGTGTTTCAATATACAGAAATTCATCAACACAATCCACCATATGATCATACTGAAAACAACAACAACAAAGACAACATGAGCATCTTACTAGATATTGAAAAAGCATTTGACAAAATCTAATGCCCCTTCATATTAAAAGACCTGGAGAGAGCAGAGATACCAGGGGCCTACCTAAATATAATAAAGACAATATACGGCAAGCCAATAGCCAACATCAAGCTAAGTTGAGAGAAACTTAAAACATTTCCACTAAAATCAGGGATAAGACAAGGCTGTCCACTCTCACATATCTCTCCAATATAGTACTTGAAGTTCTAGCAAAAGCAATAAGACAATAAAGGAGATGATGAGTATACCAATTGGAAGGAAAGAAGTCAAAGTATCCCTGTTTTCAAATGATATGATAGTGTACATAAGTGACTCCAACAGTTCAAACAGAGAACTCCTATACTGGATAAACAATTTTAGCAAAGTGGAAGGATACAAAATTAACTCAAAGAAATCAGGAGCACCCCTCTATACATGCAATAAATGACTGAGAAGGAATCAGAATGTCTAAAATCAAAAACTCAAAGGATAGCACATGCTGGTGAGGTTGTGGAACAAGAGGAACATTTCTTCACTCCTTCTGGGAATGTAATCTTGTATGATTCTGTAAAACCTCTTGGTGGTTTCTCAGAAGACTGGGAATAAGTCTACCTCAAGAACCAGCTATTCAATCTCTCAAAAAATGCTCCAACATTCCAGGTCTCTCAAATGAAGAATAGATACAGAAAAAAAAATGTAGTTTATCAACACAATAGTATAGTTCTCAGCCATTAAAAACAAGGAACTTAATGGATTTCACAGGCAACTGGATAGAATTGGAAAATATTCTGATTGAGATAACCCAGATGCAAAAGAAAAGGTACTCACTTATATGTGAATTTTAGTCATAAAGTACAGAATAACCATGCTATAGCCAACAGACCTAAAGAAGCCAAATACCAAAGAGGGCACAAGGAAGGACATGTGAATCTTTCTCAGAAAGGGAAATAAAGTAGATATTTAAAATCAATTGAAGGAGGAAACTGGGTGGATTAGAAAATGGAGCAGGAAGCAGAGCAGGGGGCTGATCATGTGTAGGAAAGCATGGGAGAGAAATGTGCTGGGAGGGCAATCTAGGAGGGTTGAGGAGAGGCCACAGAGGGTTTGAAGGGGCAACTCTAGTTGAGATTCTAGCAGTAGGGGGATATGGATCCTGAAATAGACACTTCTTATAGACAGAAAGTACGCCCAGTGGAAGGATAAGGTCAGTGACCCATCCACAAAGTCTTTACGAAAGGTTACAAAAGGTGTCCTGCCTACAAGATGTGCAGGGACAAAGATAGAACAGAGACTGGTGGAATGGCCAACCAAAACCTGACGCAAATTGAGACCTATTCCATGGGTAAGAACCAATCCCTGCCATTATTAACAATACGCTTACAGACAGGAACCTAGAATAACTGTCCTCTGAGTGGATCCACCCAGCAGCCAATGACAAAAAGATGTAAACACAGTCTTAGTCAGGTTCCCCAATCCTGCATAAAACGTCATGACCAAGAAACAAGTTTGGGAGGAAAGGGTTTATTCAGCTTATACTTCCACATTGCTGTTCATCACCAAAGGAAGTCAGGACTGGAACTCAAGCAGGTCAGGAAGCAGGTGCTGATGCAGAGACAATAGAGGGATGTTACTTACTGGCTTGCTACTCCTGGCTTGTTCGGTTGCTTTCTTATAGAAACCAGGAATACCAGCCCAAGATTGCCACCACCCACAGTGGGCCGAACCCTCCTGCCTTGATCACTAGTTGAGAAAATGCCTTACAGCAGGATTGTTGGCGCCAGCACCGACACGGTACCGAGAAACTCCCGGGCCACGTGAGCCACAGCCATGGTCGCATTGGTAAGCACCGCAAGCACCCAGGAGGCCGCAGGAATGCTGGAGGCATGCATCACCACAGGATCAACTTTGACAAATATCATCCAGGTTACTTCAGCGAAGTTGGCATGAGGCATTACCACTTGAAGAGGAACCAGAGCTTCTGCCCAACTGTCAACCTGGATAAATTATGGACGTTGATCAGCGATCAGACACAGGTCAATGCAGCAAAAAACAAGACTGGAGCTGCTCCCATCATTGATGTTGTTCGATCAGGCTACTACAAAGTTCTGGAGAAGAGGAAGCTCCCTAAGCAACCTGTCATCGTGAAGGACAAATTCTTCAGCAGAAGAGCTGAAGAGAAGATAAAGGGTGTTGGAGGTCCCACCGAGATTTGAACTTCGAATCCAGCGAACCGAGATCAGAGAAGAGAGATCTCCTGATGGGACATCCCGGGAAGCCGGCGCAGAAGCAGGGACGTATTGGGGTAGATGGGCAAAAACAGGCCTCGGTGATTTGGGCTAGGGTGAGTAAAACTTGTCATAAAAAAGGGACAAGGTAATGGTAAAGTGTTTTTGCACGAATAACCTCTGTGTGTGTGTGTGTGTGTGTGTGTGTGTGTGTGTGTGTGTGTGTGTGTGTGTGTGTGTGTGTGTGTGTGTGTGTGTTTCTTTAATTCCACAGGCTTTCGCCCGATTTTCTGTAGTGTGTCGGTGCTGGCGCCGAAACAGGATCTCATGGAGGCATTTCCTCAGCTGAGGTTCCTTTCTTTGTGATAATTCCTTCTTGTGTCATGTTGACATACAGAACAAGCCAGTACAAATACTCACACCAAAACATGAGATGGAACTTGGAGTCTTAAGGAACAGTTGGGATAAAGACTGAGGGACCAAAAGAAGACAGAGATTCCACATGGAGACCAAGCAACCAAGTCAACTAACTTGGACACCTGGAGATACCAAGAGGCTGAATTACTAACCAAAGAATACGCAGGGGTTATACCTAGCCCTCTGCACATATGAAGCAAATGAGCAGCTTGGTCTTCATACAGATCCCCCAAACAACTAGAGAAGGGACTGTCCCTGAGTCTGTTGTCAGCCTGCCTGCTTGGGTGCCCAAAATGTTCAGCCTTGTCTGGGATGTGCTGGGAAGAGGTTTTGAAACCCAGAGGGGAATTCTTCTTTGATTTCAGGGAGAGGAAAAGGGAATAGTAAAAGAACTTGTGTGAGGGAGTACTGGGAGGAGAGGGAGGGCTGATACTGGATTGCAAAGAGAATAAATAAATTTAATTAAAGATATACTTTTATATACATATATGAAGCAGACATTTGTGTTTGCTGTCTTGTTTTTTTATATTTATGTATTTTTATTGGATAGTTTATGTGTTTACCATCAAATGTTATTCCCTTTCCTGGTTCTCCCCTCTCCCACTCATCCTCCCCCTGCTTCTATGAGGATGTTCCCCTCCAACTTGCTACTAAGCCAGATAAACAACTTCAGCAACATGGCTGGGCATAAAATTAACTCAAACAAATCAGTATTCTTCCTTTACTCAAAGGATAACCAGACTGAGAGAGAAATTATGGAAATTAAAACCTTCACAATAGATCCAAATAATATAAAATACCTCAGTGTGACTCTATTCAGGCATATGAAAGATCAGTATGACAAGAACTTCAGGTCTCTGACGAAGGAAATTGAAAGTGATCTCAAAAAGTAGAAAGACCTCCGATACTCATGGATTGGCAGAATTAATATTATAAAAATGGCCATCTTGCCAAAAGCAATCTGAAGATTCAATGCAATCCTCATCAAAATTCCCATTCAATTCTTCATAGAGTTAGAGAGATTTGCAAACTTGTTTGGAATAACCAAAAACCCAGGATAACAAAAACTATCCTCAGCAATAAAAGTACTTCTGGGAAAATCACCATCCTTAACCTGAATCTGTATTACAGAGCAATCAAGGTAAAAACTGTATGGGATTGATAGAGAGATAGGCAGGCAGATCAATGGAATAGAATTCAAGACCCAAAAATGTACCCACACACCTATGGTCCCTTGATCTTTGAAAAAGGAGCTAAAGCCATTCAGTGAAAAAAATTGCATTTTCAACAAATGGTGCTGGTTCAAGTGGAAGTCACCACATAGAATAATGCAAATCAGTCCATTATTATTGCCCTGTCCAAGCTCAAATCCAAGAAGTTCAAGGACCTCCACATAAAACAGATACTCTCAAACTAGTAGAAGAAAAAAAGCCTTGCACATATGCACACTGGGCATATTTCCTTGAAGAAAACACCAATGACCTATGCTTTAAGATCAAGAATTGACAAATGGACTTCATAAAATTGCAAAGCTTCTGTAAGGCAAAGGACATTGTCATTAGGACAAAACAGCAACCAACAGATTGGGAAAATATCTACCAATTCTACATCAGATAGAGTGCTAATATTCAATATATATAAAGAACTAAGATGTTAGACACAACAGAATCAAATAACCTTATTAAAAATGGGGTACAGAGCTAAACAAAGAATTCTCAGCTGAGAAATATGGAATGGCTGAGAAGCACTTAAATGTTTAACATCCTTAGTCATCAGGGAAATGCAAATTAAAACAACACTGAGATTACACCTCACACCAGTCAGAATAACTAAAATAGAAAACCTCAGGTGACAACAGATGCCAGTGAGGATGTGGAGAAAGAGAAACACTCCTCCATTGTTGGTGGGATTGCAAGCTGGTACAGTCACTCTTGAAATCAGTCTGGAGGTTCCTCAGAAAATTGTACATTGCTCTACCTGAGGACCCAGCTATACAACTCCTGGGCATATATCCAAATGATGCTCCAACATACAACAAAGACAGATGCTCCACTATGTTCATAGCAACCTTATTTATAATAGCCAGAACCTGGAAAGAACCTGGATGCCTTTTGGCAGAGGAATGGATAAATAAAATGTGGTTCATCTACACTCTGGAGCAATCAAAAGCAATGACTTCATGAAATTCATAGGCAAGTGGATGAAACTAGAAAATATCATCCTGAGTGAGATAACCTAATCACAAAAAACATACATGGTATGCACTCACTGTTAAGTGAATATTAGCCCAAAGCTCGAATTACCCATGATACAATCAGCAGACCAAATGAAGCTTAAGAAGAAGGCAGAACAAATATATAGGAGGAAATATGGAGACAGTTTGGAGCAGAGATTGAAGGAATGGCCAATCATTCAGGACCTGCCCCAGAAGGGGATGCAGCCCATGTACATACAGCCAACAAACCCAGAAAATATTTCAGATGCCAAGAAGTGCATGCTGACAGGAACCTGACATAGCTGCTTCCTAAGAGGTTCTGCCAGAGCGAGACAAATACAGAGGCAAATGCTCACAGCCAACCATTGAACTAAGAATGGGGTTCCAATTGAAGGATTTAGAAAAAGGATTGAGGGAGCTGAAGGGGTTTGCAAACCTATAAGAACAACAATACTAACCAAACAGAGTTCCCAGGGACTAAACCACCATCCAAAGAGTACACATAGACAGACCCATGGTTCCAGCTGCATATGTAGCAGAGATGCACACATTGGGCACCAAGGTTGGAGAAGCCCTTGATCCTGTCAAAGCTGAACCCCCAGGGAGGGAATGTCAGAGTGGGGAGGTGGGCAAGGTTTGGTGGATATGTGGGGGAACACCTCATAAAATTGGGGGATGGAGGAGGGGATAGGGAGTTTATGGAAGGGAAACCTGGAAAGGGTTTACAATGAAATGTAATTTACATTTTAAATGTAAATTTAAAGAATTCAGTAAAAAATGTTTAAAAAAGAATAGCTATGCAAATTCATGAGGTCACATTTACCCATTCTTGATCTTACAGCATAAGCCATTGGCATTCTGTTCAGGAAAATTTCACCTGTGCCTATATGTTTGAGGCTCTTCCCCATTTTCTCATCTATTAGTTTGTGTGTATCTGGTTTTATGTGGAGGTGCTTGATTCATGTGGTCTTGTACATTTTACAAAGAGATAAGAATGAATGGAGTTGCAACCTTCTACATGCTGACCACCAGTTGAACTAGCACCATTTCTTGAAACTGAAGTTTCCCTGCCTCCACACTGAATGGTTTAAGTTCCTTTGTCAAATATCAAGTTACCATTCATTGTATGTGATTCATTAATGGATCTTCAGTTCCATTCTCCTGATCTACCTACCTGTCTCTGTACCAATACCATGTAGTTTTTATCTTGATTGCTCTGTAATACAGCTTCAGATCAGGGATGGTGATTTCTCCAGAAGTCCTTTTATTGCTGAGGACAGTTTTTGCTATCCTGTGTTTTTGTTATTCCGAATGAATTTGCAAATTGCTCTTTCTAAGTCTACAAAGAATTGTGTGGAAATTTTTATGGGTATTGCATTGATTCTGCAGATTGCTTTTGCCAAATGGACATTTTTACTATCTCTAATCCATTAGCATGGGAGACTTTCCATCTTCTGAAATCTTCAATTTCTTTTTTCTGAGACTTGAATTTCTTGTCATACAGATTTTCACGTGCTTAGATATAGTCATGACAAGGAAATTTTTATTATTTGTGATTCAGAAATTGTTTTTCCTTAGAATAGAGGAATGTTATTGATTTCTTTGAGTTAATTTTATATCTAGCCATGTTGCTGAAGCTGTTTATCTGATTTAAGTGTACTCTAGTGGAATTTTTGGAATAACTTAAGTATACTATCATATCACATGCAAATAGTTATATTTTGACTTCTTCCTTTCCAATTTGTATCCCACTGACCTCTCTTTGTTGTCTAATTTCTCTGGCTAGGACTTCAAATACTATATTGAATATTTAGGGAGAGAGTAGGCAGCCTTGTTTAATCCCTGATTTTAGTGGGATTGCTTAAAATTTCTCTCCATTTAGTTTGATGTTGGCTACTGGTTTGCTGTATATTGCTTTTACTATTTTAGGTATTAGCCTTGAGTTCCTGATCTTTTCAAGACTTTTACCATGAAGGAGTATTGAATATTGTCAAGTGTTTTCTCATCTTCTTTTTTTGTTTTGTTTTGTTTTTTATTAACTTGAGTATTTCTTATATACATTTCGAGTGTTATTCCCTTTCCCGGTTTCCAGGCAAACATCCCCCTCCTCCCTCCCCTTCCTTATGGGTGTTCCCCTCCCAACCCTCCCCCCATTGCCGCCCTCCCCCCATAGACTAGTTCACTGGGGGTTCAGTCTAAGCAGGACCCAGGGCTTCCCCTTCCACTGGTGCTCTTACTAGGATATTCATTGCTACCTATGGGGTCAGAGTCCAGGGTCAGTCCATGTATAGTCTTTAGGTAGTGGCTTAGTCCCTGGAAGCTCTGGTTGCTTGGCATTGTTGTACTTTTGGGGTCTCGAGCCCCTTCAAGCTCTTCCAGTTCTTTCTCTGATTCCTTCAATAGGGAACCTATTCTCAGTTCAGTGGTTTGCTGCTGGTATTCGCCTCTGTATTTGCTGTATTCTGGCTGTGTCTCTCAGGAGCGATCTACATCCGGCTCCTGTCGGTCTGCACTTCTTTGCTTCATCCATCTTGTCTAATTGGGTGGCTGTATATGTATGGGCCACATGTGGGGCAGGCTCTGAATGGGTGTTCCTTAAGTCTCTGTTTTAATCTTTGATTCTCCCTTCCCTGCAAAGGGTATTCTTTTTCCTCATTTAAAGAAGGAGTGAAGCATTCACATTTTGATCATCCGTCTTGAGTTTCATTTGTTCTAGGGATCTAGGGTAATTCAAGCATTTGGGCTAATAGCCACTTATCAATGAGTGCATACCATGTATGTCTTTCTGTGATTGGGTTAGCTCACTCAGGATGATATTTTCCAGTTCCAACCATTTGCCTACGAATTTCATAAACTCGTTGTTTTTGATAGCTGAGTAATATTCCATTGTGTAGATGTACCACATTTTCTGTATCCATTCCTCTGTTGAAGGGCATCTGGGTTCTTTCCAGCTTCTGGCTATTATAAATAAGGCTGCGATGAACATAGTGGAGCACGTGTCTCTTTTATATGTTGAGGCATCTTTTGGGTATATGCCCAAGAGAGGTATAGCTGGATCATCAGGCAGTTCAATGTCCAATTTTCTGAGGAACCTCCAGACTGATTTCCAGAATGGTTTTACCAGTCTGCAATCCCACCAACAATGGAGGAGTGTTCCTCTTTCTCCACATCCTCGCCAGCATCTGCTGTCACCTGAGTTTTTGATCTTAGCCAATCGCACTGGTGTGAGGTGAAATCTCAGGGTTGTTTTGATTTGCATTTCCCTTATGACTAAAGATGTTGAACATTTCTTTAGGTGTTTCTCAGCCATTTGGCATTCCTCAGCTGTGAATTCTTTGTTTAGCTCTGAACCCCATTTTTTAATAGGGTTATTTGTTTCCCTGCGGTCTAACTTCTTGAGTTCTTTGTATATTTTGGATATAAGGCCTCTATCTGTTGTAGGATTGGTAAAGATATTTTCCCAATCTGTTGGTTTTCGTTTTGTCCTAACCACAGTGTCCTTTGCCTTACAGAAGCTTTGCAGTTTTATGAGATCCCATTTGTCGATTCTTGATCTTAGAGCATAAGCCATTGGTGTTTTGTTCAGGAAATTTTTTCCAGAGCCCATGTGTTCCAGATGTTTCCCTAGTTTTTCTTCTATTAGTTTGAGTGTGTCTGGTTTGATGTGGAGGTCCTTGATCCACTTGGACTTAAGCTTTGTACAGGGTGATAAGCATGGATCGATCTGCATTCTTCTACATGTTGACCTCCAGTTGAACCAGCACCATTTGCTGAAAATGCTATCTTTTTTCCATTGGATGGTTTTGGCTCCTTTGTCAAAAATCAAGTGACCATAGGTGTGTGGGTTCATTTCTGGGTCTTCAATTCTATTCCATTGGTCTATCTGTCTGTCTCTGTACCAATACCATGCAGTTTTTATCACTATTGCTCTGTAATACTGCTTGAGTTCAGGGATAGTGATTCCCCTGAAGTCCTTTTATTGTTGAGGATAGCTTTAGCTATCCTGGGTTTTTTTTATTCCAGATGAATTTGCAAATTGTTCTGTCTAACTCTTTGAAGAATCGGATTGGTATTTTGATGGGGATTGCATTGAATCTGTAGATTGCTTTTGGTAAAATGGCCATTTTTACTATATTAATCCTGCCAATCCATGAGCATGGGAGATCTTTCCATCTTCTGAGGTTTTCTTCAATTTCTTTCCTCAGTGTCTTGAAGTTCTTATTGTACAGATCTTTTACTTGCTTGGTTAAAGTCACACCGAGGTACTTTATATTATTTGGGTCTATTATGAAGGGTGTCGTTTCCCTAATTTCTTTCTCGGCTTGTTTCTCTTTTGTATAGAGGAAGGCAACTGGTTTTTGAGTTAATTTTATACCCAGCCACTTTGCTGAAGTTGTTTATCAGCTTTAGTAGTTCTCTGGTGGAACTTTTGGGATCACTTCAATATACTATCATGTCATCTGCAAATAGTGATATTTTGACCTCTTCTTTTCCGATCTGTATCCCCTTGACCTCCTTTTGTTGTCTGATTGCTCTGGCTAGAACTTCAAGAACTATATTGAATAAGTAGGGAGAGAGTGGGCAGCCTTGTCTATCCCTGATTTTAGTGGGATTGCTTCAAGTTTCTCTCCATTAAGTTTAATGTTAGCAACTGGTTTGCTGTATATGGCTTTTACTATGTTTAGGTATGGGCCTTGAATTCCTATTCTTTCCAGGACTTTTATCATGAAGGGGTGTTGAATTTTGTCAAATGCTTTCTCAGCATCTAATGAAATGATCATGTGGTTCTGTTCTTTCAGTTTGTTTATATAATGGATCACGTTGATGGTTTTCCGTATATTAAACCATCCCTGCATGCCTGGGATGAAGCCTACTTGATCATGGTGGATTATTGTTTTGATGTGCTCTTGAATTCGGTTTGCCAGAATTTTATTGAGTATTTTTGCGTCGATATTCATAAGGGAAATTGGTCTGAAGTTCTCTTTCTTTGTTGTGTCTTTGTGTGGTTTAGGTATAAGAGTAATTGTGGCTTCGTAGAAGGAATTCGGTAGGGCTCCATCTGTTTCAATTTTGTGGAATAGTTTGGATAATATTGGTATGAGGTCTTCTATGAAGGTTTGATAGAATTCTGCACTAAACCCGTCTGGACCTGGGCTCTTTTTGGTTGGGAGACCTTTAATGACTGCTTCTATTTCCTTAGGAGTTATGGGGTTGTTTAACTGGTTTATCTGTTCCTGATTTAACTTCGATACCTGGTATCTGTCTAGAAAATTGTCCATTTCCTGAAGATTTTCAAATTTTGTTGAATATAGGTTTTTATAGTAAGATCTGATGATTTTTTGAATTTCCTCTGAATCTGTAGTTATGTCTCACTTTTCATTTCTGATTTTGTTAATTTGGACGCACTCTCTGTGTCCTCTCGTTAGATTGGCTAAGGGTTTATCTATCTTGTTGATTTTCTCAAAGAACCAACTTTGGTTCTGTTGATTCTTTCTGTGGTCCTTTTTGTTTATACTTGGTTGATTTCAGCTCTGAGTTTGATTATTTTCTGCCTTCTACTCCTCCTGGGTGTATTTGCTTCTTTTTGTTCTAGAGCTTTTAGGTGTGCTGTCAAGCTGCTGAC
This sequence comes from Rattus norvegicus, assembly GCF_021556685.1. Lineage (NCBI taxonomy): Eukaryota > Metazoa > Chordata > Mammalia > Rodentia > Muridae > Rattus > Rattus norvegicus. Next base: position 16,226,644 of record NC_141542.1, read on the forward strand.
ATATGCTCTTTCCTGTTTCTTTCTGCAGGCACTCAGGGCTATGAGTTTTCCTCTTAGCACAGCTTTCATTGTGTCCCATAAGTTTGAGTATGTTGTATCTTCATTTTCATTAAATTCTAAAAAGTTTTTAATTTCTTTCTTTATTTCTTCCTTGACCAGGTTATCATTGAGTAGAGCATTGTTCAATTTCCACGTATATGTGGGCATTCTTCCCTTATTGTTATTGAAGACCAGTTTTAGGCCGTGGTGGTCCGATAGCACGCATGGGATTATTTCTATCTTTCTGTACCTGTTGAGGCCCGTTTTTTGACCAATTATATGGTCAATTTTGGAGAAAGTACCATGAGGAGCTGAGAAGAAGGTATATCCTTTTGCTTTAGGATAGAATGTTCTATAAATATCCGTTAAGTCCATTTGGCTCATGACTTCTCTTAGTCTGTCGACATCACTGTTTAATTTCTGTTTCCATGATCTGTCCATTGATGAGAGTGGGGTGTTGAAATCTCCCACTACTATTGTGTGAGGTGCAATGTGTGTTTTGAGCTTTAGTAAGGTTTCTTTTACGTATGTAGGTGCCCTTGTATTTGGGGCATAGATATTTAGGATTGAGAGTTCATCTTGGTGGATTTTTCCTTTGATGAATATGAAGTGTCCTTCCTTATCTTTTTTGATGACTTTTAGTTGGAAATTGATTTTATTTGATATTAGAATGGCTACCCCAGCTTGCTTCTTCTGACCATTTGCTTGGAAAGTTGTTTTCCAGCCTTTCACTCTGAGGTAGTGTCTGTCTTTGTCTCTGAGGTGTGTTTCCTGTAGGCAGCAGAATGCAGGGTCCTCGTTGTGTATCCAGTTTGTTAATCTATGTCTTTTTATTGGGGAGTTGAGGCCATTGATATTGAGAGATATTAAGGAATAGTGATTATTGTTTCCCTTTATATTCATATTTGGATGTGAGGTTATGTTTGTGTGCTTTCATTCTCTTTGTTTTGTTGCCAAGACGATTAGTTTCTTGCTTCTTCTAGGGTATAGCTTGCCTCCTTATGTTGGGCTTTACCATTTATTATCCTTTGTAGTGCTGGATTTGTAGAAAGATATTGTGTAAATTTGGTTTTGTCATGGAATATCTTGGTTTCTCCATCAATGTTAATTGAGAGTTTTGCTGGATACAGTAACCTGGGCTGGCATTTGTGTTCTCTTAGGGTCTGTATGACATCCGTCCAGGATCTTCTGGCCTTCATAGTTTCTGGCGAGAAGTCTGGTGTGATTCTGATAGGTCTCCCTTTATATGTTACTTGACCTTTTTCCCTTACTGCTTTTAATATTCTTTCTTTTTTTTGTGCGTTTAGTGTTTTGACAATTATGTGACGGGAGGTGTTTCTTTTCTCGTCCAATCTATTTGGAGTTCTGTAGGCTTCTTGTATGTCTATGGGTATCTCTTTTTTTAGGTTAGGGAAGTTTTCTTCTATGATTTTGTTGAAGATATTTACTGGTCCTTTGAGCTGGGAGTCTTCACTCTCTTCTATACCTATTATCCTTAGGTTTGATCTTCTCATTGAGTCCTGGATTTCCTGTATGTTTTGGACCAGAAGCTTTTTCTGCTTTACATTATCTTTGACAGTTGCGTCAATGATTTCTATGGAATCTTCTACTCCTGAGATTCTCTCTTCCATCTCTTGTATTCTGTTGGTGAAGCTTGTATCTACAGCTCCTTGTCTCTTCTTTTGGTTTTCTATATCCAGGGTTGTTTCCATGTGTTCTTTCTTGATTGCTTCTATTTCCATTTTTAATTCCTTCAACTGTTTGATTGTGTTTTCTTGGAATTCTTTCAGGGATTTTTGCGATTCCTCTCTGTTGGCTTCTACTTGTTTATTAATGTTTTCCTGTGTTTCCCTAAGTGTGTTCATGTCTTTCTTGAAGTCCTCCAGCATCATGATCAAATATGATTTTGAAACTAGATCTTGCTTTTCTGGTGTGTTTGGATATTCCATGTTTGTTTTGGTGGGAGAATTGGGCTCCGATGATGGCATGTAGTCTTGGTTTCTGTTGCTTGGGTTCCTGCGCTTGCCTCTCGCCATCAGATTATCTCTAGTGTTACTTTGTTCTGCTATTTCTGACAGTGGCTAGACTGTCCTATAAGCCTGTGTGTCAGGAGTTCTGTAGACCTGTTTTCCTCTCTTTCAGTCAGTTATGGGGACAGAGTGTTCTGCTTTCGGGCGTGTAGTTTTTCCTCTCTACAGGTCTTCAGCTGTTCCTGTGGGCCTGTGTCTTGAGTTCACCAGGCAGCTTTCTTGCAGCAGAAAATTTGGTCTTACCTGTGGTCCCGAGGCTCAAGTTTGCTCGTGGGGTGCTGCCCAGGGGCTCCCTGCAGCGGTAGCAACCAGGAAGACCTGTGCCACCCCTTCCGGGAGCTTCAGTGCACCAGGGTTCCAGATGGTCTTTGGCTTTTTCCTCTGGCGTCCGAGATGTGTGTGCAGGGAGCAGTCTCTTCTGGTTTCCCAGGCTTGTCTGCCTCTCTGAAGGTTTAGCTCTCCCTCCCACGGGATTTGGGTGCAGAGAACTGTTTATCTGGTCTGTTTCTTTCAGGTTCCGGTGGTGTCTCAGGCAGGGGTCCTGCCGCTCCTGGGCCCTCCCCCACGGGAGCCCAGAGGCCTTATACAGTTTCCTCTTGCGCCAGGGATGTGGGCAGAGGTGAGCAGTGTTGGTGGTCTCTTCTGCTCTGCAGCCTCAGGAGTGCCCACCTGACCAGGCAGTTGGGTTCTCTCTCACCGGGTCTGGGAGCAGAGAGCTGCTGCGGGCTGGGATCTGCGGGTGTGGGACTTCCGGTAAACACAGAACGTGCCCGGTCCTAGAGAAATTCTGCTTCCGTGTGTCCCAAGCTCACCAGGCAGCTTTCTTGCAGCAGAAAATTTGGTCTTACCTGTGGTCCCGAGGCTCAGGTTCGCTCGTGGGGTGCTGCCCAGGGGCTCTCTGCAGCGGCAACAACCAGGAAGCGTTTTCTCATCTTCTAATGAGATGATCTTGTGTTTTCTTTCCTTTGCATTTGTTTATATAGTGCATTATGTTTATTACATTGATGGCTTTCCATATTTTGAAGCATCCCTGCATCTATGCGATGAAGCCCACTTAATCATGGTGAATGATCTTTTTAATGGGTTCCTGGATTCTGTTTTTGAGAGTTATATTGAGCATTCAGCATTGATATTCATAAGGAAAATTGTTCTGAAGTTCTCTTTCTTCATTGGGTCTTTGTGTGACTTAGAAAATATATAATTGTGGCTTCAATGAAAGAATTGGGTAATGTTCCTTTTGTTTTGTTTTGTTTTGTTTTGTTGAACACTTTGAAGATTATTGGTATTAGCTCTTCTTTTAAGTTCTGATGGAATTCTGCACTAATATCATCTGGTCCTTAGATATTTTTGTTGGAAGACTTTTAATGATTTCTCTTTCTTTAGGGATTATACGACTGTTTAGATGCTTTGTCTGACCCTGATTTAACTTTGGTCCCTGATATCTATTGAAAATTGTCCATTTTATTTAGATTTTCTAGTTTTGTTGATTATGGGCTTTTTAAAAATAGGATCTGATGATTTTTTTAAGTTTCCTTATTTTCTGTTGTTATGTGTCCATTTTTATTTCTGATTTTGTTAATTAGGATACTCTCTTTGAGTCCTTTGGCTAGTTTGGTTAAGGGTTTATCTATCCTGTTGATTTTCTCAAAGAACCAGCTTCTGATTTTGTTGATTTTTTTGTATACTTCTCTTTGTTTCTACTTGGTTGACTTTTCTCTTAGTCTGATTATTTCCTGTTGCCTACTCCTCTTTGGTGTATTTTCTTCCTCTTTTTTTTTCTTTCTAGAATGTTCAGATGTATCGTCATACTGCTAGTGTGTGATCTCACCAGTTTCTTTTTGGAAACATTCAAGGCTATGAGCTTTACTCTTAGCACTGATTTCTTTGTGTCCCATAAGTTTGGGTATGTTGTGCCTTCATTTTTATTAAATTCTCGAGACCCCATAGGTACAACAATGCCAAGCAACCAGAGCTTCCAGGGACTAAGCCACTGCCTAAAGACTAAACATGGACTGACCCTGGACTCTGACCTCATAGGTAGCAATAAATATCCTAGTAAGACCACCAGTGGAAGGGGAAGCCCTAAATCCTGCTAAGACTGAACCCCCAGTGAACTAGATTGTTGGGGGGAGGGCGGCAAGGGGGGGAGGATGGGGAGGGGAATGTCCATAAGGAAGGGGAGGGGGGAGGGGGATGTTTGCCCAGAAACCGGGAAAGGGAATAACACTCGAAATGTATATAATACTCAAGTTAATTAAAAAAAATTCTACAAACTCTTTAATTTATTTCTTCCTTGAAAAACTTGTGCTCTTGGATTCGGTTTGCCAGAATTTTATTGAGTATTTTTGCATCGATATTCAAAAAAGGAAATTGGTCTGAAGTTCTCTTTCTTTGTTGGGTCTTTGTGTGGTTTAGGTATAAGAGTAATTGTGGCTTCATAGTAGGAATTTGGTAGCTCTCCATCTGTTTCAATTATGGGGAATAGGTTGGATAGTATTGGTATGAGGTCTTCTATGAAGGTCTGATAGAATTCTACACTAAACCCGTCTGGACCCGGGCTCTTTTTGGTTGGGAGACCTTTAATGACTGCTTCTATTTCATTAGGAGTTATGAGGTTGTTTAAATGGTTTATCTGTTCCTGATTTAACTTTGGTACCTGGTATCTGTCTAGGAAATTGTCCATTTCCTGCAGATTTTCACGTTTTGTTGAATATAGGGTTTTGTAGTAGGATCTGATGATATTTTGAATTTCCTCTGATTCTGTAGTTATGTCTCCCTTTTCATTTCTGATTTTGTTAATTTGTACACTCTCTCTGTGTCCTATTCTTAGTCTGGCTAAGGGTTTATCTATCTTGTTGATTTTCTCAAAGAACCAACTTTTGATTCTGTTGAATCTTTCTATTGTCTGTTTTGTTTTGCTTGATTCATTTCAGCTCTGAGTTTGATTATTTCCTGCCTTCTACTCCTCCTGGGTGTATTTGCTTCTTTTTGTTCTAGAGCGTTTAGGTGTGCTTTCAAGCTGCTGACATATGCTCTCTCCTCTTTCTTTCTGCAGGCACTCAGAGCTATGAGTTTTCCTCTTAGCGCAGCTTTCATTGTGTCCCATAAGTTTGGGTATGTTGTACCTTCATTTTCATTGGATTCTAAGAAGTCTTTAATTTCTTTGTTTATTTCTTCCTTGACCAGGTTATCATTGAGTAGAGCATTGTTCAACTTCCATGTATATGTGGGTGTTCCTCCCTTATTGTTATTGAAGACCAGCTTTTGCCCGTGGTGGTTTGATAGGACGCATGGGATCATTTCTATCTTTCTGTATCTGTTGAGGCCTGTTTTATGACCAATTACGTTGTCAATTTTGGAGAAAGTACCATGAAGTGGTGAGAAGTTATATCCTTTTGTTTTAGGATAGAATGTTCTATAAATATCTGTTAAGTCCATTTCGTTCATGACTTCTCTTAGTCTGTCTCTGTCTCTGTTTAATTTCTGTTTCCATGATCTGTCCATTGATGAGAGTGGGGTGTTGAAATCTCCTACTAGTATTGTGTGAGGTGAAATGTGTGTTTTGAGCTTTAGTAAGTTTTTTTTTTTTTTATGTATGTAGGTGCCCTTGTATTTGGAGCATAGATATTTAGGATTGAGAGTTCATCTTGGTGGATTTTTCCTTTGATGCATATGAAGTTTCCTTCCTTATCTTTTTTGATGACTTTTAGATGAAAATCAATTTTATTCAATATTAGAATGGCTGTTCCCGCTTTCTTCTTCAGACCATTTGCTTGGAAATTTGTTTTCCAGCCTTTCACTCTGAGGTAGTTTCTGTTTTTGTCTCTGAGGTGTGTTTCCTGTAGGCAGCAGAATACAGGGTCCTCATTGCTTATCCAGTTTCTTAATCTATGTTTTTTTATTGGGGAGTTGAGACCATTGATGTTGAGAGATACTAAGGAATAGTGATTATTGCTTCCTGTTATATTCATATTTGGCTGTCACATTATGTTTTTGTGATTTTCTTCTCTTTTTTTTTTTTTTTTTTTGTTGCCAAGATGATTAGTTTCTTGCTTTTGCTAGAGTGTAGCTTGCCTCCTTATGTTGGGCTTTACCATTTATTATCCTGCAGCGCTAGATTTGTAGAAAGATATTGTATAAATTTGGTTTTTACATGGCATATCTTCGTTTCTCCTTCTATATTAATTGAGAGTTTTGCAGGAAACAGTAACCTGGGCTGGCATTTGTGTTCTCTTACGGTCTGTATGACATCTGTCCAGAATCTTCTGGCTTTCATAGTCTCTGGCGAGAAGTCTGGGGTGATTCTGATAGGTCTGCCTTTATATGTTACTTGACCTTTTTTCCTTACTGCTTTTAATATTCTTTCTTTATTTTGTGCATTAGTGTTTTGACTATTATATGAAAGGAGGAGTTTCTTTTCTGGTCCAATCTATTTGGAGTTCTGTAGGCTTCTTGTATGCTTATGGGCATCTCTTTCTTTAGGTTAGGGAAGTTTTATTCTATTATTTTGTTGAAGATATTTACTTGTCCTTTGAGCTGGGAGTCTTCACACTTTTCTATACCTATTATCCTTAGGTTTGATCTTCCTGGATTTCCTGTATCTTTTGGACCAGTAGCTTTTTCTGTTTTACATTATCTTTGACAGTTGTGTTGATGATTTCTATGGAATCTTCTGCTCCTGAGATTCTCTCTTCTATCTCTTCTATTCTGTTGGTGATGCTTGTACCTGCGGCTCCTTGTCTCTTCCTTTAGTTTTCTATATCCAGGATTGTTTCCCTGTTTCTTTCTTGATTGCTTCTATTTCCATTTTTAATTCCTTCAACTGTTTGTGTTTTCCTGGAATTCTTTCAGGGATTTTTGTGATTCCTTTCTATATGCTTCTACTTGTTTATTTATGTTTTCCTGTGTTTCTCTAAGGGAGTTCTTCATGTCTTTCTTGAAGTCCTCCAGAATCATGATCAAATATGCTGTAGACCTGTTTTCCTGTTTTCTTTCAGCAAGTTATGGGAACAGAGTGGTCTGCTTTCAGGCATGTAGTCTTTCCTGTCCACTGGTCTTCAGCTGTTCCTGTGGGCCTGTGTCCTGAGTCCACCAGCAGGTCACTTGTAAGAGAAAAGTTGGTCTTACCTGTGGTCCCGCAGCTCATGTTTGCTGGTGGGGTGCTGCTTTTGAGATCTTGGTGAGGGTGGCAACCAGGAGGGCCTGCACTGCCTTTTCCGGGATCCCCCATGCACCGGGGTCCCAGATGGTATTAGTTGTTTTCCTCTGGAGTCAGAAATTTGGGCAGAGTGTAGTCTCTTCTGGCTTCCCAGGCATGTCTGCCCCTCTGAAGGTTTAGGTCTCTGTTCCACGGGATTTGTGTGCAGAGAACTGTTGATCAGGTCCTTTCAGGTCCGGGTAGTGTCTGTAATGCAGGGGACCTGCAGTTCCAGGGACCCTATCTTGCAGTTCCCAGAGGCCATATACAATTTCCTCTTGGGCCAGGGATGTGGGCAGTATTGGTGGTCTCTCCTGCTCTGCATTCTGAGGAGTGCCTACCTGTCAAGGCTGTGAGCTCTCTCGGAATTATTATTTTTTAATTTGATATCTCTTTATTTACATTTCAAATGTTATTCCCTTTCTTGGTTTCCTGTCCATAAGGCCCCTATCCCATCCACTTCCCCTTAGTCCATAAGGTGTTCCCCTCCACAGCTGCCACTCACACCTGACAATTCCCTACCCTGGTGATCCAAACTTGGCAGAACCAAGGCCTTCTTTTTCCATTGGTGTGCAACAAGGCCATCTTTTGCTACATACGCAGCTGGAACCATGGGTCAGTCCATGGTAGTCTTTGGGTAGTAGTTTAGTCCCTGGAAGCTCTGGTTGGTTGGCATTGCTGTTTTTATTGGGATGCAAGCTCCTTAGCTCTTTCAATTCTTTCTTTAATTCCTCCAATGTGAGTCTCATTCTCAGTTGAGTGGTTTACTGCTAGCATTCGCCACTGCATTTGACATGTTCTAGCTGTGTCTCTCAGGAGATATCTATAGCCACTTCCTGTCAGCATGCACTTCTTAGCTTCATCAATCTTATCTAGTTTTGGTGGCTGTATATATACGGACCACATGTGGGGCAGGCTCTAAATAGCTGTTCCTTAATTCTCTGCTCTAAATTTTGCCTCCATATGCCCACCTATATATATTGGTTCCCACATTTAGGAAGGAGTGAAACATCTGCATTTTGGTCATACTTTTTGAACTTCATGTGGTCTGTGGATTGCAGCTTGGGTAACTCAAGATTTTGGGCTAATATCCACTTATCAGCAAGTGCACAACCATGTGTGTTTTACTGTGATTGAGCTACCTCATTTAGGATGATATTTTCTAGTTCATTCCATTTGCCTATGAATTTCATGAAGTCATTGTTTTTGATAGCTGAGTAGTACTCCACTATGTAAATGTACCACATATTTTGAATCCATTCCTCTGTTGAAGGGCATCTGGGTTCTTTCTATATTCTGGCTAAAGATAAATAAGGCTGCTATGAACATATTAGATCATGTGTCTTTGTTGTATGTTAGAGCACCTTTTCGGTATATGCCCAGGAGAGGTATAGCTGGGTCCTCAGGTAGTGGAATGTCCAATTCTCTGAGGAATCTCCAGACTGATTTCCAGAGTGGGTATACCAGTTTGCAATCATACCAACAATGGAGGAGAGTTCCTCTTTCTCCACATCCTTGCCAGCATCTGCTGTCGCCTGAGTTTTTGATCTTAGACGTTCTGATTGGTGTGAGGTGGAATCTCAGGGTTGTTTGGATTTGCATTTCCCTGATGTCTAAGGATGTTGAACATTTCTTTAGGTGATTCTCAGCCATTCGATATTCCTCAGCTGAGAACTCTTTTTTAGCTCTTTACCCTACTTTGAATAGGGTTATTTGGCTCTAACTTCTTGAGTTCTAAGTTCTTGAGTTCTTTGTATATTTTGGATATTAGCCCTCTATCAGATGTAGGATTGGTAAAGATCTTTTCCCAATCTGTTGGTTGCCATTTTGTCCTAATGACAATGTCCTTTTTCTTACAAAAGCTTTGCAGTTTTATGAGGTCCCATTTGATGATTCTTGATCTTAGAGTATAAGCCATTGGTGTTTTGTTCAGGAAATTTTCCGTAGTGCCCATGTGTTTGAGACTCTTCCCCACTTTTTCTTCTATTAATTTGAGTGTATCCGGTTTGATGTGGAGGCCCTTGACCTACTTGGACTTAAGCTTTTTACAGGGTGATAAGAATGGATCGATTTGCATTCTACATGCTGACCTCCAGTTGAACCAGCACCATTTGTTGAAAATGCTATCTTTTTTCCATTGGATGGATCCTTTGTCAAAGATCAAATGATCATAGGTGTGTGGGTTCATTTCTGGGTCTTCAATACTTTTCCACTGATCTATCAACCTGTCTCTGTACAAATACCATACATGTTTGATGACTGTTGTTCTGTAATACTGCTTGAAGTCAGGGATGGTGATTCACCCAGAAGTTCATTTATTGTTGAGGATAGTTTTTGCTATCTTGGGTTTTTTTCTTATTCCAAATGAATTTGCAAATTGCTCTCTTTATCTCTATAAATAATTGAGTAAGAACTTTGATGGGGATTACATTGGATCTGCAGATTGCTTTTGGGAAAATGACCATTTCTACTATATTAATGCTACCAATCCATGAGCTTAGGAGATCTTTCTGTCTTCTGAGATCTTCAACTTCTTTCTTCAGAAACTCGAACTTCTCGTCATACAGATCTTTCACTTGCTTTGTTAAAGTTACACCAATGTATTTTATTTTCTTTGGGACTATTGTGAAGGGTGTCATTTCTCTAATTTCTTTCTCAGTCTGTTTATCCTTTGAACAGAGGAAGGGTACTGATTTTTCTTTTAATTAATTTTATAGCCCAAACCTTTTCTGAAGTTGTTTATCAGGTTATGTAGTTCTCTAGGGAACGTTTGGGGTTACTTAATTATACTATCATATCACCTGCAAATAGTGATATTTTGACTTCTTCCCTTCCAATTTTTGTACCTTTGACCTCCTTTCTTTTTGGGATTGCTCTGGCTAGAACTTTGAGTACTATATTGAATAAGTAGGGAGAGAGTGGGCAGCCTTGCCTAGTCCCTGATTTTAGTGGGATTTCTTCAAGTTTCTCTCCATTTAGTTTGATGCTCGCTACTGGTTTGCTATATATTACTTTTATTATGTTTAGATATGGGCCTTGAATTCCTGATCTTTCTAGGACTTTTATCATGAAAGGGTGTTGAATTTTGTCAAATGCTTTCTCAGTATCTAACAAAATGATTATGTGATTTTTATCTTTAAGTTTGTTTATATAGTGGTTTATGTTGCTGGATCATCCTATATTGAACCATCCCTGTATTCCTTGGATGAAGTCTACCTGATCATGATAGACGATCATTTTGATGTGTTCTTGGATTCAGTTTGCAAGAATTTTATTGAGTATTTTTGCATTGATATTCATAAAGGCAATTGTTCTGAAGTTCTCTTTCTTTGTTGGGTCTTTGTGTGTGGTAGTGCTCCATCTGTTTTTCCTGGCCCTTTTTGTTTGGAATATTTGCTCTCTTCTGTAGTTTGGTTTTTTCATTGTGTCCTGAAATTCCTGGATGTTTTGCGTTAGGAGCTTTTGGTGTTTTGCATTTTCTTAGGCTATTATATCAATGTGTTGTATCAATGTTTCCTTTGGTATCTTCTCTTCTATCTCTTATATTCTGTTGGTCATACATGTATCTATGACTCTTAAACTTTTTTTCAGATTTCCTATCTCAGGGATTTTCTCTCCTTGTGATTTCTTTGTTGTTCCTATTTCCATTTTTAGATCATGGATGGTTTCATTCAATTCCTTCACTTGTTTGTTTGTGTTTTCCTGTAATTCTTTTAGGAAGTTAATTCTGTATTTCTAAAATTCTTCTATCATCATCATGATATGTGATTTAAATCAAAAACTTGCTTTTCCCATGTGTTAGGGTATCTAGGACTTGCTGTGTTGGGTGAACTAGGTTCTGATGATGTCAAATAGCCTTTGTTTCTGTTACTTAGGTTCTTGGGCTTGCCTTTCATCATCTAGATATCGCTGGTATTAATTGGTCTCACTGTCTCTTACTGGAGCCTGTGGTCTTAGAAATGAAAGCACTCCTGGGAGACCAGCTCGCTCAGTGAGTTATTTTGGGTAGGGAGGACTATAGGACAGCATTATCTCTGTGCACAGATGGAGACTGGAAAGGTCCTGCCCCTGGCTGCTCCATGGTTCCTTTGCCCTGTGTGCTTTTGGCAGGACCCTCTTCAGATTTTAGAGCAAAAGTGGGATCTCACTTGCGGATAGGATTTTGTTATGGAGAGCTTTAGGACAAACACAGCTCCAGTATACAGATGAACACAATGTCTTCTTATTTATTTGTCATGCAATGTATTATCCATTGATAAAGTACTTTTTCATCTGTTACTGGGATGATATACTGGGAAAGTAAAGTATATTGTTTTTAGTTGTATATGAGAGAATTTTATCTTGGTGCATTCCAAGACATCTACATAGCTATATAGAGAGTCCCTGTTTCAAAAACCTGAAAGGAACAAAGAAAACTGAAGAAGATCAGAATACAAGTTTGAACAAACAAGAACAAGCACCCCAAAACTGTAATTAAATCTTAATATATAGTTTTTAAATAACTTTTAAGTGCTTAATATATTTTAGAAATATAACCACTATAATGTGTTTGATTTCTTGAATTTATTCTTGTTTTCTAATCCAACAACTACATTGATGATTTTCATTCTAAGTTGGAAATGAGGTAAAAATATGTTTTTACCATTTCTATTCACTCTATCTCTACTAGTTTGTAAATGAAAATGAATTTTATAACTAAATTTCAGGCGGGTGTAATGGTATGTACTTCACATTTGAGCACTTTAGACACTGGACTGAAAAATAAACTCAAAGACACTCAATTTATTCCCATAGACTATCTAGTAAACAAACATGGAAAGTAAAATTTAAATAGTAAGAATTGAATATTGACTGAAAGAATAGTGTCTAGCATTATGATCAAAACCACATGAGAACAATTTACTGAAAACTAAAATCTTTGGACAACATAAAATGTATCATATGAAGTGACATGTTCAATAACACGAATATTACTATTACTCACATATTGATATTTATGTCACCATTGTCACAAGTTCTAAACAAATACCTTTAACTGATACAGTCAAGTCATAATTGAAACTGATACATCCAGAACATTTTAAAATATTGTTGAACCTATAAGACCAAGTTTTGTTGAGGACAAAGATATATAAATAATTGAGACAGTGGGAAATTCTTAGAAAGACACATCAATTAAAAGGAATAACAGAGTAAAAACAAATACACACAGTACACTGTGCTTCCTTTAGACAGATATAAGAATAAACTTTTATATGTAAAGTCTTTCATTAGAAATGCCCAAACTATTATCTATATCAATATTTTAACACTGACTCAACTCATTCCAGGTATTTATATAATATAACTTGACATTGGTCATAGGCTAAAATATAAAAATATAACAGTACTTTTTGCAAAATTTCTGCAGACAAATGTAATTAGACTTTGAGAATTTAAATAAATAAACTAACCATCAAAAACAAAAAATTTTGATATAAATATAATTTTTCTCACCAAATATGCTGCCAATAATATATAAAATCCAAGCTGTAGGCCTGGAAAAAGTATTAAAAACACAAATCGAGCAATATAATGCGCTTACCAATCAATAATAGAAGAGCAAGTAATTTTACTTTTTAAAATAACTGAAAAGGTTGAAAAGATACCTATGCCTTAGCATAGGCATTCAAATAGCTATCTATTGTCATGAGAAAAATCACCAGATATCTACAGATGCTAGTAAAGAGCATAATGAATACTTCCTGCCCATTAGAACAGCTATAATCTAAAACAACAAGAATTACAACAACAATGCTTAATATGAGTCAAGTGATAGAGGTATCCTTTAGAAGCTGAAATCTCCTCATATTGCAGGGAGAATTAGAAAATTTGACCTATCCCCTCCTAACTACTCTAATCTTAACCTACATAATTTTTTTTCTAAGTAATATAAAACAACATACCTGCCAAAAACCTGTGTAACTAAAATTGAAAAAAAAAATCCAATTTCACTATGCATTAGGAGAAAGACCTAGAATTAGTATGAGATTCACAGGGCTTGACAATGCTTATCAGTAAAGAGAAGCTCACTAGTTCCTTGAGTCACAAACAACTCCCAAGAATTGTTTTACGTGAAGCAGCTGCCATATACACTTTTATATTAGGCAGCTGCTCACAATATACTTCAACCCACACAGCTGACAAAACTTTAATCTGTACATTTACAGCCTTTAAATTTATTTTGTGTAAACTACCTACTCTTTTTAAAATGTGTAAGAAATCAAAACTATTTATTACCTTTTTATCCTATTACCAATTAAATTAATGGGTTTCTTTAACACTTTGTTTTTCAATTTTCAAAAGATGACTTCTAGAATAAAAGTAACTGAACCTTCAACAGATGTAACAGCAAACAGGAAAAATAGTTGATTTTCAAGAGTAATATTGTAATGGTACATGATTCACTGAAAAATGATACTTTGGACTCAAATAATACACAAAAGCAAAGAACATATTAGTCTTCAGAAGTCCAGCATTCTGTGATCTACCATTTATCAAGATGGAGACACCCAAGTGAGCTCACAAGTCCAATTTAAAGCACATTAAGAAAATTTTAAAGAGGAGTAGGTAAGTGACCTTTATTTCAATTGGTTGGCTGTATATCTATGGGCACTCCAGAACCATAGCTGGGGGACAGGAGTCTGGAAAGTGTTGCTGTAAAAGCCCGGAAACTGTTGCTGAACCAGTTCAGGTGATGGGGTAATTTCTGATTTGCTTCTCGAGGCCTGTTTTTTGTTTTTGTTTTTGTTTTTTTCAATAACTGACTTGCCTGGACAAGTCCAGTTTTTGGAAATAGAGATCTAGGCCTAGTTTCATGACCGGCCAGTATGAAGTCTGTCATGGAATCATCCTATTTCAGTCCTCTCAGTATGTCCAGTTCTGTGCTAGTTTCTCTCAATCATATATTTTTAAATGAATCTTTTAAAGATTTCTTCTTTAATATTAATAGACAATAAGTTCATGAAACAAAGAAGCATTCTGAGTTTTGCTACATCACAGCCATATTGATTGTGTCCAACTAATTTTGATATGAAGAGGATGACACCTTATCACTGAGGTCTGGCAGAAAACTTGAACAACTTTTAGATACCCCAGAACAATAACAACCATAGTTACTATAAGGATAGGTTCTTGAAATAAAATTATATGCTAAGTCTTATGCTCAACTTACAGGAAACATTATGCTTTATATGGTTTGATAATTCCTTATTAAATATGTTGGCTTTTTATCAGAAAATATTCCAAAGATGACTGCAATGAGTCTGAAGGCACAAACCCTAGTCTAGCAGAGCATGGAAGTCTATGCAGGTGAACATTCAGATGACTGATATTATGTTTAAAAATAGATTTCTTTGAAGTAGTTCTTAAAATTCATGAGTAATTTACTTGTTTGATTGAGGATTATTCACTACAGTAAATTTTACTCTGTCAAGTACATCTCAGTGATTTTGAACAAGCGTTTAACCAGCACCATAACTAACACACGGATTTTTATCCAAAGAAAAAATCCAAAATTTTTTCTTTCATTCTCTTTGATATCCATCTCTGCTCTCTGCTCTCATCCCTAAAACAACTGGTCTTCTGTTGTCTCTGTAGTTTACATATTGTTTGAGGCTGGCAGGTCACTAGAATCGTTCAGTTACTTTGACTTTGGTATATTAATTCAGCAATGTGCATCTCAAGTCTGTGTATATTTAATGCATGTGAAAGTCTAATTCTTTTTGTGGCAATTATTTTAAACAAAATGTTTACCAACATAATACTTGTGTTTGTTGACAACGTTTATATAGAATCACTTTGGACAGCATTCATAATTACCTTTGGCTTCTGTTAGACATATGAAGGATGTTGTGAAATTATAACAAATGGTTTTCTTTCCACGCACTAGATCCAACACTGCAGTGCCCCAAGATATCTGTTAGACATCTTGCCAGAAATACACGTCCTAACTCCGTGGCAGCCCACTGTCTCTGCCACCATACACTCTCTAAAATTCAATCCTCCAAAAGAAAGAACACACAACCTAATAACCTTTGATCACATTGATAAGATATTATTGCCCACCTAAGCATACAAAGCCCAGCACACATCCATCCCTTAAGAACATTCATAACAACCTGTAAAGGTACAGCATGGAATCTTAACATTAGCCTCCATGTTCTTTCTGTGGCTTCTCTGGTCTTCCCCAGTCTCCCGTTCTTCCCGTTCCAGTCTCCTCCTCTTCCCTTAAACTTTTCTCTCACCCATCCTTCCTTCTCATCCAATGACAGGCCTCATTTTATCTTGTACCTGCCTCACCTCTATGATATCATCCCACATTTCACCCTTTTTGTCTAATTTAAAAAAAAAAAGTTTCTGGGGAGGGAGAGCTAAACCTTCAGAGAGGCAGACACGCCTGGGAAACCAGAAGAGAATGCACTCTGCACACATCTCGGACGCCAGAGGAAAACACCAAACGCCATCTGGAACCCTGGTGCACTGAAGCTCCGAGAAACAGCGGCGCAGAACTTCCTGGTTGCTGCCACCGCAAAGAGCTCATGGGCAGCACCCCGCGAGCAAACTTGAGCCTCGGGACCACAGGTAAGACCAACATTTCTGCTGCAAGAGACCTGACTGGTGAACTCGGGACACACAGAGGCAGAATTCCTCTAGGACCGGGCACTTCCTGTGTTTACCAGGAGTCCCACACCCGTGGATCCTGGTCCAAAGCAGCTCTCTGCTCCGAGACCCCGTGGGAGAGAGACCTCACCGCCTGGTCAGGTGGGCACTCCTGAGGCTGCAGAGCAGAAGAGACCACCAACACTGCCAACCCCTGCCCACATCCCTGGCCCAAGAGGAAACTGTATAAGGCCTCTGGGTTCCCGTGGGGGATGGCCCAGGAGCGGCAGGACCCCTGCGCCCGAGACAACACCGGAACCTGAAGGAACAGACGGGATAATCAGTTCTCTGCACCCAAATCCCGTGGAAGGGAGAGCTAAAACTTCAGAGAGGCAGACACGCCTGGGAAACCAGAAAAGAATGCACTCTGCACACATCTCGGACGCCAGAGGAAAACACCAAACGCCATCTGGAACCCTGGTGCACTGAAGCTCCCAGAAAAGGCGGCGCAGATCCTCCTGGTTGCTGCCGCCACAGGGAGCTCAAGGGCAACACCCCGCGAGCAAACTTGAGCCTCGGGACCACAGGTAAGACCAACTTTTCTGCTGCAAGTGACCTGCATGGTGAACTCAAGACACAGGCCCACAGGAACAGCTGAAGACCTGTAGAGAGGAAAAACTACACGCCCGAAAGCAGAAAAATCTGTCCCCATAACTGGCTGAAAGAAAACAGGAAAACAGGTCTACAGCACTCCTGACACACAGGCTTATAGGACAGTCTAGCCACTGTCAGAAATAGCAGAACAAAGTTACACCAGAAATAATCTGATGGTGAGAGGCAAGCACAGGAACCCAAGCAACAGAAACCAAGACTACATGGCACCACCGGAGCCCAATTCTCCCATCAAAACAAATATGGAATAGCCAAACAAACCAGAAAAGCAAGATCTAGTTTCAAAATCATATTTGATCATGATGCTGGAGGACTTCAAGAAAGACGTGAAGAACTACTTTAGAGAACAAGTAGAAGCCTACAGAGAGGAATCGCAAAAATCCCAGAAAGAATTCCAGGAAATCATAAATAAACAAGTAGAAGCCCATAGAGAGGAGTCACAAAAATCCCTGAAAGAATTCCAGGAAATCATAAATAAACAAGTAGAAGCCCATAGAGAGGGGTCACAAAAATCCCTGAAAGAATTCCAGGAAATCATAAATAAACAAGTAGAAGCCCATAGAGAGGAGTCACAAAAATCCCTGAAAGAATTCCAGGAAAACACAATCAAACAGTTGAAAGAATTTAAAATCGAAATAGAAGCAATCAAGAAAGAACACATGGAAACAACCCTGGATATAGAAAATCGAAAGAAGAAACAAGGAGCTGTAGATACTAGCTTCACCAACAGAATACAAGAGATGGAAGAGAGAATCTCAGGAGCAGAAGATTCCATAAAAATCATTGACTCAACTGTCAAAGATAATGTAAAGTGGAAGAAGCTACTGGTCCAAGACATACAGGAAATCCAGGACTCAATGAGAAGATCAAACCTAAGGATAATAGGTATAGAAGAGAGTGAAGACTCCCAGCTCAAAGGACCAGTAAATATCTTCAACAAAATCAGAGAAGAAAACTTCCCTAACCTAAAAAAAGAGATACCCATAGGCATACAAGAAGCCTACAGAACTCCAAATAGATTGGACCAGAAAAGAAAAACCTCCCATTCACATAATAGTAAAAAGACCAAACGCACAAAATAAAGAAAAAATATTGAAAGCAGTAAGAGAAAAAGGTCAAGTAACATATAAAGGCAGACCTATCAAAATCACACCAGACTTTTCGCCAGAAACTATGAAGGCCAAAAGATCCTGGACTGATGTCATACAGACCCTAAGAGAACACAAATGCCAGCCCAGGTTACTGTATCCTGCAACACTCTCAATTAACATAGATGGAGAAACCAAGATATTCCATGACAAAACCAAATTTACACAATATCTTTCTACAAATCCAGCACTACAAAGGATAATAAATGGTACAGCCCAACATAAGGAGGCAAGCTATACCCTAGAAGAAGCAAGAAACTAATCGTCTTGGCAACAAAACAAAGAGAAGAAAAGCACACAAACATAACCTCACATCCAAATATGAATATAACAGGAAGCAATAATCACTATTCCTTAATATCTCTCAACATCAATGGCTTCAACTCCCCAATAAAAAGACATAGATTAACAAACTGTATATGCAATGAGGACCCTGCATTCTGCTGCCTACAGGAAATACACCTCAGAGACAAAGACAGACACTACCTCAGAGTGAAATGCTGGAAAACAACTTTCCTAGCAAATGGTCAGAAGAAGCAAGCTGGAGTAGCCATTCTAATATCAAATAAAATCAATTTCCAACTAAAAGTCATCAAAAAAGATAAGGAAGGACACTTCATATTCATCAAAGGAAAAATCCACCAAGATGAACTCTCAATCCTAAATATCTATGCCCCAAATACAAGGGCACCTACATACGTAGAAGAAACCTTACTAAAGCTCAAAACACACATTGCACCTCACAAAATATTAGTAGGAGATTTCAACACCCCACTCTCATCAATGGACAGATCATGGAAACAGAAATTAAACAGAGACGTAGACAGACTAAGAGAAGTCAAGAGCCAAATGGACTTAACAGATATTTATAGAACATTCTATCCTAAAGCAAAAGGATATACCTTCTTCTCAGTTCCTCATGGCACTTTCTCCAAAATTGACCATATAATTGGTCAAAAAACGGGCCTCAACAGGTACAGAAAGATAGAAATAATCCCATGCGTGCTTTCAGAACACCATGGCCTAAAACTGGTCTTGAATAACAATAAGGGAAGAATGCCCACATATACGTGAAAATTGAAAAATGCTCTACTCAATGATAACCTGGTCAAGGAAGAAATAAAGAAAGAAATTAAAAACTTTTTAGAATTTAATGAAAATGAAGGTACAACATACCCAAACTTATGGGACCCAATGAAAGCTGTGCTAATAGGAAAACTCATAGCTCTGAGTGCCTGCAGAAGGAAACAGGAAAGAGCATATGTCAGCAGCTTGACAGCACACCACAAAGCTCTAGAACAAAAAGAAGCAAATACATTCAGGAGGAGTAGAAGGCAGGAAATAATCAAATTCAGAGATGAAATCAACCAAGTATAAACAAAAAGGACCACTGAAAGAATCAACAGAACCAAAAGTTGGTTCTTTGAGAAAATCAACAAGATAGATCAACCCTTAGCCAGACTAATGAGAGTACACAGAGAGTATGTCCAAATTAACAAAATCAGAAATGAAAAAGGAGACATAACTACATATTCAGAGGAAATTCAAAAAATCATCAGATCTTACTATGAAAGTCTATATTCAACAAAACTGAAAATCTGCAGGAAATGGACAATTTCCTAGACAGATACCAGGTACTGAAGTTAAATCAGGAACAGATAAATCAGTTAAACAACCCCATAACTCCTAAGGAAATAGAAGCAGTCATTAAAGGTCTCCCAACCAAAAAGAGCCCAGGTCCAGACGGGTTTAGTGCAGAATTCTATCAGACCTTCATAGAAGACCTCATACCAATATTATCCAAACCATTCCACAAAATTGAAACAGATGGAGCACTACCGAATTCCTTCTATGAAGCCACAATTACTCTTATACCTAAACCACACAAAGAACCAACAAAGAAAGAGAACTTCAGACCAATTTCCCTTATGAATATCGACGCAAAAATACTCAATAAAATTCTGGCAAACCGAATCCAAGAGCACATCAAAACAATCATCCACCATGATCAAGTAGGCTTCATCTCAGGCATGCAGGGATGGTTTAATATACGGAAAACCATCAACGTGATCCATTATATAAATAAACTGAAAGAACAAAACCACATGATCATTTCCTTAGATGCTGAGAAAGCATTTGACAAAATTCAACACCCCTTCATGATAAAAGTCCTGGAAAGAATAGGAATTCAAGGCCCATACCTAAACAAAAAAAGCCATATACAGCAAACCAGTTGCTAACATTAAACTTAATGGAGAGAAACTTGAAGCAATCCCACTAAAATCAGGGACTAGACAAGGCTGCCCACTCTCTCCCTACTTATTCAATATAGTTCTTGAAGTTCTAGCCAGAGCAATCAGACAACAAAAGGAGGTCAGGGGGATACAGATCGGAAAAGAAGAAGTCAAAATATCACTATTTGCAGATGATATGATAGTATATTTAAGTGATCCCAAAAGTTCCACCAGAGAACTACTAAAGCTGATAAACAACTTCATCAAAGTGGCTGGGTATAAAATTAACTCAAATAAATCAGTAGCCTTCCTCTACACAAAAGAGAAACAAGCCGAGGAAGAAATTAGGGAAACGACACCCTTCATAATAGACCTAAATAATATAAAGTACCTCGGTGTGACTTTAACCAAGCAAGTAAAAGATCTGTACAATAAGAACTTCAAGACACTGAAGAAAGAAATTGAAGAAGACCTCAGAAGATGGAAAGATCTCCCATGCTCATGGATTGGCAGGATTAATATAGTAAAAATGGCCATTTTACCAAAAGCGATCTACAGATTCAATGCAATCCCCATCAAAATACCAATCCAATTCTTCAAGGGTTAGAACAATTTGCAAATTCATCTGGAATAACAAAAAACCCAGGATAGCTAAAACTATCCTCAACAATAAAAGGACTTCAGGGGGAATCACTATCCCTGAACTCAAGCAGTATTACAGAGCAATAGTGTTAAAAACTGCATGGTATTGGTAAAGAGACAGACAGATAGACCAATGGAATAGAATTGAAGACCCAGAAATGAACCCACACAGGTATGGTCACTTGATTTTTGACAAAGGAGCCAAAACCATCCAATGGAAAAAAGATAGCATTTTCAGCAAATGGTGCTGGTTCAACTGGAGGTCAACATGTAGAAGAATGCAGATCGATCCATGCTTATCACCCTGTACAAAGCTTAAGTCCAAGTGGATCAAGGACCTCCACATCAAACCAGACACACTCAAACTAATAGAAGAAAAACTAGGGAAGCATCTGGAACACATGGGCACAGGAAAAAATTTCCTGAACAAAACACCAATGGCTTATGCTCTAAGATCAAGAATCGACAAATGGGATCTCATAAAACTGCAAAGCTTCTTTAAGGCAAAGGACACTGTGGTTAGGACAAAACGACAACCAACAGATTGGGAAAAGATCTTTACCAATCCTACAACAGATAGAGGCCTTATATCCAAAATATACAAAGAACTCAAGAAGTTAGACCGCAGGGAGACATATAATGCTATTAAAAAATGGTGTTCAGAGCTAAACAAACAATTCACAGCTGTGGAATGCCGAATGGCTGAGAAACACCTAAAGAAATGTTCAACATCTTTAGTCATAAGGGAAATGCAAATCAAAACAACCCTGAGATTTCATCTCACACCAGTGAGAATGGCTAAGATCAAAAACTCAGGTGACAGCAAATGCTGGTGAGGATGCGGAGAATGAGGAACACTCCTCCATTGTTGGTGGGGTTGCAGACTGGCACAACCATTCTGGAAATCAGTCTGGAGGTTCTTCAGAAAATTGGACATTGAACTGCCTGAGGATCCAGCTATACCTCTCTTAGGCATATACCCACAAGATGCCCCAACATATAAAAAAGACACGTGCTCCACTATGTTCATCGCAGCCTTATTTATAATAGACAGAAGCTGGAAAGAACCCAGATGCCCTTCAACAGAGGAATGGATACAGAAAATGTGGTACATCTACACAATGGAATATTACTCAGCTATCAAAAACAATGACTTTATGAAATTCGTTGGCAAATGGTTGGAACTGGAAAATATCATCTTGAGTGAGCTAATCCAATCACAGAAAAACATACATGGTATGCACTCATTGATAGGTGGCTATTAGCCCAAATGCTTGAATTACCCTAGATGCCTAGAACAAATGAAACTCAAGACAGATGATCAAAATGTGAATGCTTCACTCCTTCTTTAAAAGGGGAACAAGTATACCCTTGGCAGGGAAGAGAGAGGCAAAGATTAAAACAGAGACTGAAGGAACACCCATTCAGAGCCTGCCCCACATGTGGCCCATACATATACAGCCACCCAATTAGACAAGATGGATGAAGCAAAGAAGTGCAGACCGACAGGAGCCGGATGTAGATCGCTCCTGAGAGACACAGCCAGAATACAGCAAACACAGAGTCGAATGCCAGCAGCAAACCACTGAACTGAGAATAGGACCCCCGTTGAAGGAATCAGAGAAAGAACTGGAAGAGCTTGAAGGTGCTAGAGACCCCATATGTACAACAATGCCAAGCAACCAGAGCTTCCAGGGACTAAGCCACTACCTAAAGACTATACATGGACTGACCCTGGACTCTGACCTCATAGGTAGCAATGAATATCCTAATAAGA
The DNA here is from genome assembly GCF_021556685.1 of Rattus norvegicus. Lineage (NCBI taxonomy): Eukaryota > Metazoa > Chordata > Mammalia > Rodentia > Muridae > Rattus > Rattus norvegicus. The sequence goes on from NC_141542.1 coordinate 16,249,023, forward strand.
GCACCAGTGGAAGGGGAAGCCCTGGGTCCTGCTAAGACTGAAACCCAGTGAACTAGACTGTTGGGGGGAAGGCGGCAATGGAGGGAGGATGGGGAGGGGAACACCCATAAGGAAGGGGAAGGGGGAACGGGGATGTTTGCCCGGAAACCGGGAAAGGGAATAACACTCGAAATGTATATAAGAAATACTCAAGTTAATAATAAAAAAAAAGTTTCTCTTAAATACAAATTGAGTACACTATTATCATTTCGTAATTAAAAGCATAAAATATATCTAACACACAGTACAACACTTTATCAGTTTAATAGAACATTTAGTTATCCATTCCAGCTTAAGAAAGGCTTAAAATATGATATATTCTGGCCAACTCGTATATTATCTGATAACTATCTAATAAAATATATATTTTCAGAGTTAAACAGTCTGAGACTATAATCAATCTTCAACCCCATCAGAAATCTGAGAATGATTAATATTACCTGAAATTATGAGAAGTCCAAAACATAGTTTCCAAACTTGGGAAATTTAGAGACTGCTGATCACTTGGACAATCTCCTATTCTTCAAAATGTTCAGTATCAGTCTTCAGCCTTCTGGCCCAGGATCATCCGACAAACCTTTGTAACACAGATTTTTGAAGGACTGATTTCTATGTCTTGGCAGACTTTATCAGTAAACAATTCTGCATAATTTGTCCTTTTATGGACAGTATTTTGTCTGTAGATGAATTAAAGCAATTTTTGCCTAGTGGCTGTCTCACCACAATTGTAGCAAATCCATTAGTGATCAATTTCTTCTTAGAGTCCAAGAAGGGGTCCTATCAGGAGTAGATATGTCTCAACAGAAGGTAAATAACTTTAAATTTCATATTGTGTGGATTTCTGACTACTCATAAAGAAGCAGCAGCGAAAAACATTAGAATATTGTTTTTCAACTTGTCACTTTAAAGATAAAGTTAAACAAATTGGTTTTATTTTTAGCTTGATATGCTTGAAATGGTGGTGTCTTATGGAATACAGATTAAAATGTATTTTTCTTTTTTAGATTAATGCTTAAATAAAAATTTAAATCGGAATCATCTGCAAATGCACACATAAATATTGATTCACACAAATCTACATATGCAGAGAGAGATATAGTCAGAGAGACAGAGACAGAGAGACAAAGAGACAGAGATTGAGATAGAGAGAGCTTTTGTGAACAAAGTGGAAAATTCTATGGTTGAATGATTGACTTTATCTGAGATATAGTAGTCAAGATAGCAAAAGAGCTGAGCATCACATTTAGAACTTTGTTTAGTAATTAATGGTTATAATGTATTTTAAAACATTGGAAAAATTTTAAAACCTTGAAAGTCTCCAAAATTTCTCTCCATAACACATTTCTCCTGCTTTAGACAGTTAATCTTAAGTGTCAACTTGAAACAACCCAGAATCTTCTGAGAAGGGAATCTTGGTTAAAGAATTTCCCAAATCAGATTGCCGGTACACATGTCTATGGGTAGTTATAACAACTGTTATTTAAGGGAACCTATCCTATTGTTGGTGGCACTATTCCCTAGGTAGATAGCCCCTGATTATATCAGAAAGTTAACTGATCCTTGTGTTGGTAGTACAAACCTTTAATGCCAGTACTTGGGAGAGAGAGGAAGAGGCAGGCAGATCCCTGAGCTATAAGCCACCCTATTCTATATCATGACTTCCAGGACAGTCAGAGCTACACAGAGAAATCCTGTCTAAAAAAGGGAGGGGTATTTCTACCCCAAGACCCAGCTATTCCATACCTAGGCATATAGCTAGAAGTGGTAGAAGTTGAGTAACTATATAGCAAGTTCATGTGCTGAACTGTGTTCATACCAACTTTGTTTTTAATAGCCTGGAACTGGAAACAACCTAGATGTCCTACAACTGATGAAAGGAAAAATAAAATGTATAGAATACTATACAGCTATTAAAAGCAAAGACATCATGAAATTTGAAAGCAAATGGATGGAACTAGAAAATATTATCCTGAGTGAAGTAACACAGACCCAGACAGACAAGCATAGTATGTACTGACTTATAAGTGTACATTAGCCATAATGTACAGGATAAGCATACAACATTCAACAAAACCAAAGATACTAAGTAATAAGGAAAGCCCAATAGAGGATGCATGAATCTCACTCAGAAGGGGTAACAAATATCACTGGACGTGGAGGGAGGGAATTGGATAGGAGAAGAGGTGAGGAGGGGAATGGTGATGGGGATAATGTGTAAGGAGGGAGGCAGAAAAGGATTCTGGAAATGGGTGGAGGGCTGGAGTCCTGGGATAGGGAAGTCTGTGGGAGTGGCTAAGGTTCTTATCAGCAAGTTATATGGGGACTGGATTGGCCACCTCCTCTGACAGGCAAGACTTCAAGTGGAGAAAGGAGGATATCAACCCACTCACAAAACTGTTAACACAAATTTGTCCTCTCTATAAGATGTGCAGGGATAAAGATTGACTAAAGACAAGGAACAGTCAACAAATGACTGACCAACTTGAGACCCAGGCTATGGAAGAGAATAAACCCTTGACACTATTAATGATACTCTGTTATGCTTGCTGACAGGAACACAGCATAACTGTCTCTTGAGAGACTTCATCCAGCAACTGATGGAAACAGGTCCAGAGACCCACAGCCAAACATCAGGTGGAAAAATGAAGGGGAGAATTGAGTAAACCAGAGGGGTCAAGGATAGCATATGAAGACTTCAGAATCAACTAACCTTGGCCTGTGAATAATTGCAAAGACTGGACCACCAACTGCGAAGTATGTAACGACTTGTTCTAGACCCGCCTGCATGTTTGTAGCTGATGTGAGGCTTGGTCTTTATGTGGATACCCTAAAAATTGTAGCAAAGGCTGTCTTTGACTCTGTTCCCTAGATGGACTATGTGGTTGGGCCTCTGCAGGAAAAGGTATTCTTTGTCCTACTATAACTAGATGCCCCTACTAAAGTATTATTCAAGAGAAGCTTCCCATTTTCTGAAGGGAAGGAGAGGGGAAATGGTTTGAGGGATTTGCAAGGGTGGAATGAGAAAAAAAGAGCCTGGGGTGGGGCTGCGATCTGCATATAAATAAATGAATGAAAAACAAAAACCAAACTAAACCAAACAAATAAACCAAAACAATAGCAGAAAGGAAGGAAGCAAGCAAGAATAAAAGGAAGGAAGGAAGGAAGGAAGGAAGGAAGGAAGGAAGGAAGGAAGGAAGAGAGAAAGAAAAAAGAAAGAGAGAAAGAAAGAAAGGAAGAAAGAAAGCTAACTGAATATAGGCAGCTAGCAGCACGCCTCAATGTTTTCTGCTTCAAGTTCCTGACCTGCCCTCCCTCAGGGATGGACTTACTTGAAACAGTGTATGCCAAATTAAGTTAGAGTAGTGTATTATTGAGACAGGAAACTAGGACAATGTATATGTGTTACATATGTTATGAGAAATGAGTAAGAACTATCCCATTGAAATTAAATTATTTCTGTTTTGACTCCTAGGAGCAACATTTTGAGAATTCAAATGGTTGAAAAACATGAGGCTTTCTGATTGAAATATAATATGTAAACAGAAAATGTTGGAGTGCACTGGGAGAAGACTTCTGGGAGCAGCTCTCTCTCTCTCAGATGCACTTGCCTGGGATCACAATGTTTGTCCTTATATTGCAAATGGCTGAATTTCTTGGAACCTGTTTCTGATTTTTAACTGCCAGGTGCCCCTCCATTTGATCCATTTGGGCAAAGGTTGGGCCTCCAAGTATATTCCAGGCATGCTCCCTTCTGAGTAACACAGTGTCAGCTTGCCAGCTGGTCAGCTTTCCAGTCTCAATGGGGGCATTTGTTAAAACTCAGCTTCTGGCCCAATTCTCCGTAATTTCTGACTATGTATATTTGAGTACAGAGCCCGTTATTTTCCTTTTTGTAAGTTCCCAGAAACTCATGACTCTGGAGCCATATTATATAAATAGCCTAATTCATATTCCTAATCCATCTAATTGGGATATAATGAGTAAACTGTTTAATATGTTTACCTTGATTTCCTTATTAGAAAACAGTAGTATCTACCCCAATAAAGATAAAAGGTACTGTTAAACTTGGGTCAAATCTGGATCGTGGTTTGTGTTCACACAGGCTTCAGTTACAATTGATTTGTACTTTGTTAAGGGCTCTGAAGACAGGAATGATGAAAGGTGGAGGAAGGGAAGGGAGAAATAGAGAAAAGAAGGAAGGGGAGAGGTAAAAGGCAAGATAAAGAAAGGAGAAAGAGGAGGTAGAATAAGAAATGCAGAGGCAGTGTAATGAAAACTGTGACAGCAAGGAAGAAGCACTCAGTGACCAGAATTTACAGAATCAACCCATGTTATGGCCCAGAGGCATGGAGAACTTACCAATAACATTACTAGGACTTGAGGAATGTTAGTTGTCATGAGAAGTGTAGTGAGGGTACAGTGAATCCACCAAACCAGACAGCCCTAGGAAATAAAGGAGAGGTTTACTGTGGTTCAAACTGCTAAGGTTGTCTCCCAGGAGGCAGAAAGAAAAACATTGCCAAAAAATAAGCAGATTTTATATGACATTCAACAGGATGGGATCTTTGAATTGATTCAGACTGAACAGGTAGACTAGGGGAATAGATACACCTGAGAGAGGCCTTTGAGGTAGATTTAGGAAAGTTCTAAGTGGCTTAAGGGAGATTTCCGGCAAACAAAAACCCACTTTGTAAGCTCTGTTTTGTAAACAGAATCCACTTTAAGGTGTCTAGCTATCCAACAATGATCCTTTTGTTAATCCTAACAATCTCTTCTGTTTAGCACAATCTCACAAACTCTGTCAATGTTGAATGTCCACTTTAAAACTAACAATAAGAAATGGCCTTTGTTTAATTAATGAGTCTCAGTTTCTTCAAGTTCCTTGACTGTACTTAGCAAAGTAGCCTTTGAAAAGGAGGGGACTGGCCTGGTAGAGCATGTATGAATAGCTAGAATGACTTCAGTGCTGTTTTTTTTGTTTGTTTGTTTGGTTGGTTGGTTTTTTTTTTTTTTTTGGTTTTTTTGTTTTGTTTTGTTTTGATATAAGAAACAAAGTTACTACTTTTAGATATCTTCCCTGTTTCAAAAATTTACCATCACCTCTTGTGATCTTGTCAATCCTTCTGTGTTTCATGCATAAAATTAATTTGATAGTTGTCCACAAGCATTTGGGTTGTGCTTTCTGATACCATCAACATTGATCTATCTCCCTGTCTGGAAGAAGAATGAGGCATCAAGAACAAATTAATGAGCTCCATAGAATCAAGTTAATAACATAATTGTGTGAGCAAATGTGTGAAAATATCACAAAAACTAAGTAACTGTCAAAACGGTTAAAAACTGGCTTATGTCCTAGCCACTGACTGGAAATATTCGTGTGGTCTCCCAGTGGCAATGTGAGGCTCAGCCCTTGTATCAGAACAGGCAGCCACATCCATTTGTTTAACCTTGCAGTCATCATTAAACTATTCATTAAGCCTTTTATTAATATTTTCTCCACTCTTCCATGGAAACAGTATCTAATAAAAAATATGCATGCAAACATAAACATATGTGCATATATGTTCATGCATATACGAATGTTTATATATGTACTACATTTCATACATTCACATACATATGTATATGAGCACTTATGTTCATGAATATATGTAGTCATATCTGTCCATATATGTATTTTATATATGTATGTACGTAAGTCAACATATATGCATGGATAGATAAAAAGAAATCCTAAAGAGATTTCATGGAAACTGAAAAAATTCAAAATATTCAGGGTGACCCATTTAACTGGAGACCCGGGGATATCCAGGGTTCCAGGTCAGGTCATGATGACAGAATTTCCTGCTGCTCCAGCAAGACTTCTATTTTGAATGTTATGCCTAAAACGTATTAGATGCCACACACCCCCATTATTAGAGAAGGCAGTCTGCTTCACACAATATTAATAGTATCAATAGGAAACATGCTTCCAAAAACATTTATAATAGTCTACCAAATATCTAAGCAATATGGCCCAGCAGAGACACATATGTGCTGTGACAGAACCTGTACTTGCCAGGAACAGAATTACAGTAATGAGTAAAATACAACTGTTAAGGTTAAATCCCATCTTATCTTTCAGGAGAATTTGCATCTTTTTGATGTACAAGGGGAATTATAATTCTTTATTTTGAAGAGAAATATTTAGATAAGTATGACCTCAGAAGCTTATCATTAGCATTGACATGTCCATATTAAGGAGTGAATGATGTAACCTCTGTCCCCACAGCCACGTGGATTCTTATATGAGGCATGCTAGTGAGAGATCATAGGATCTCAAAAAGAGACAAAGGGCTCCCTTTCTGACTAGCATCCAAAGAAGAATCTAAAATAAGTAAAGGTGTCTATAATGGATTTAATATTTCTAAAATCCTCAAGTATTTGTGAAACAAAAAAGGGATAATGCCATTTTCCGATACTGCTATCTCACTTTAAATAAATCTCAGGTCTTATGACTTCTCTTGTAATTTAGCAATAGTCTATCTGTTAAAGACACTTTTAATATTTGCTATACATTAGATAAATAGGTGTAGTGTTCTCATAAAAAGGTTCACTAAATATTTAAACTCATATAGTTATATTTTGAAAGAGTATTTTATTTACTAAAGCATGGCCTGATTAATTGGAAAGATATATTTCTATAGTCTTTGTATTTTCCTTTTCTATTTTAAGCATTTTCTTTTTTTTTTCCTCCACCTTTATTAACTTGGGTATTTCTTATTTACATTTCAATTGTTATTCCCTTTTCTGGTATCCAGGCCAACATCCCCCTAACCCCTCCCCTTCCCCTTCTATATGGGTGTTCCACTCCCCAACCTCCCCCCATTACGGCCCTCCCCCGAAAAAGTCATGATGATAGGGGGTTCAGTCTTGGCAGGACCAAGGGCTTCTCCTTACAATGGTGCTTTTCCTAGGCTATTCATTGCTGCCTATGCAGTTGGAGCCCAGGGTCAGTCCATATATAGTTTTGGGTAGTGGCTTAGTCACTAGAAGCTCTGGTTGGTTGGCATTGTTGTTCATATGAGGCCCCAAGCCCCTTCAAGTTCTTTTGTTCTTTTCTCTGATTCCTTCATCAGGGGTCCCGTTCTCAGTTCAGTGGTTTGTTGCTGGCATTCGCCTGTGTATTTGCTGTATTCTGGCTGTGTCTCTCAGGAGAAATGTACATCTGTTCCTGTCAGCCTGCACTTCTTTGCTTCGTCCATCTTACCTAGTTTGGTGGCTTTATATATATGGGCCATGTGTGGGGCAGGCTCTGAATGGGTGTTCCTTCAGCCTCTGTTCTAAACTTTGCCTCCCTATTCCCTCCAAAGGGTATTCTTGTTCACTTTTTAAAGAAGGAGTGAAGCATTTACATTTTGGTCATCCCTCTTGAGTTTGATGTGTTCTGTGCATCTAGGGCAATTTAAGCATTTGGGCTAATAGCCACTTATCAATGAGTGCATACCATGTGTGCTTTTCTGTGATTGGGTTATCTCACTCAGGATGATATTTTCCAGTTCCATCCATTTGCCTATGAATTTCATAAAGTCATTGTTTTCATAGCTGAGTAGTATTACATTGTGTAGATGCACCACATTTTCTGTATCCATTCCTCTGTTGAAGGGCATCTGGGTTCTTTCCAGCTTCTGGCTATTATAAATAAGGCTGCTATGAACATGGTGGAGCATGTGTCTTTTTCTATATGTTGGGGCATCTTTTGGGTGTATGCCCAAGAGAGGTATAGCTGGGTCCTCAGGTATTTCAATATCCAATTAGCTGAGCAACCTCCAGAATGATTTCCAGAATGGTTGTATGAGTATGCAATCCCACAGACAATGGAGGAGTGTTCCTCTTTCTCCACATCCTTGCCAGCATTTGCTGTCACCTGAGTTTTCAATTTTAGCCATTCTGACGGGTGTAAGGTGGAATTTCAGGGTTGTTTTGATTTGCATTTCCCTTATGACTAAAGATGTTGAACATTTCTTTAGGTGCTTCTCATCCATTCGGCATTCCTCAGCTGTGAATTTTGTATTTAGCTCTGAACCCCCTTTTTAATAGGGTTATTTGTCTCCCTGCAGTCTAACTTTGTGAGTTCTTTGTATATTTTGGATATAAGCCCTCTATTAGTTGTAGGATTGGTAAAGATCTTTTCCCAAACTGTTGGTTGCCATTTTGTCCTAATAACAGTGTCCTTTGCCTTACAGAAGCTTTGTAGTTTTATGAGATCCCATTTGTCGATTCTTGATCTTAGAGCATAAGCCATTGGTGTTTTGTGCAGGAAATTTTCTCCAGTGCCCATGTGTTCGAGATGCTTCCCCCCTTTTTCTTCCATTAGTTTGAATGTATCTGATTTGATGTGGAGGTCCTTGATCCACTTGGACTTAAGCTTTGTACAGGGTGATAAGAATGGATCAATCTGCATTCTTCGACATGCTGACCTCCAGTTGAACCAGCACCATTTGCTGAAAATGCTCTCTTTTTTCCATTGGATGGTTTTAGCTACTTTATCAAATATCAAGTGAACATAGGTGTGTGGGTTAATTTCTGGGTCTTCAATTCTATTCCACTGGTCTCTCTATCTGTCTGTCTCTTTATGAATACCATACAGTTTTTACCACTGTTGCTTGAGTTCAGGAATAGTAATTCCCCTGGAAGTCTTTTTATTGTTGACAATAGTTTTAGCTATCCTGGGTTTTTTTGTTATTCCAGATGAATTTGACAATTATTCTGTCTAACTCTATGAAAAATTGGGTTTGAATTTTAATGGGGATTGCAATGAATCTGTAGATCACTTTTGGTAAAATGGCCACTTTTACTGTATTAATCCTGTCAATGCATGAGCATGGGAGATCGTTCCATCTTCTGAGATCTTCTTCAATTTCTTTCTTCAGAGGCTTGAAGTTCTTCTCGTACAGATCTTTCACTTACTTGGATAAAGTCACACCGAGGTATTTTATATTGTTTGGGATTATTATGAAGGGTGTCATTTCCCTAATTTCTTTCTCGGCTTGTTTCTCTTTTGTGTAGACGTAGGCTACTGATTTACTTGAGTTAATTTTATACCCATCCACTTTGCTGAACGCGTTCACCAAGTTTAGTAGTTCTTTAGTGGAATTTTGGGATCACTTAAGTATACAATTATATCATCTGCAAATAGTGATATTTTGACTTCTTCCTTTCCAATCTGTACCCCTTTCATTTCCTTTTGTTCTCTGATTGCTCTGGCTAGGACTTCGAGACCTATATTAAATAAGTAGGGAGAGAGTGGGCAGCCTTGTCTAGTCCCTGATTTTAGTCGGATTGATTCAACTTTCTCTCCATTTAGTTTAATATTAGTTACTGGTTTGCTGTATATGGCTTTTATTATGTTTAGGTATGGGCCTTGAATTCCTGTTCTTTCCAGGACTTTTATCATGAAGGGGTGTTGAATTTTGTCAAATGCTTTCTCAGCATCTAATGAGATGGTCATGTGGTTTTTATCTTTCAGTTTGTTTATATAGTAGATGACGTTGGTGGTTTTCCATATATTAAAGCATCCCTGTGTCCCTGGGATGAAGCCTACTTGATCATGATGGATGTTTGTTTTGATGTGCTCTTGGATTCTGTTTGCAAGAATTTTATTGAGTATATTTGCATCGATATTCAAAAGGGAAATTGGTCTGAAGTTCTCTTTCTTTGTGTGGTTTAGGTATAAGAGTAATTGTGGCTTCATAGAAGGAATTCTGTAGTGTTCCATCTGTTTCAATTTTGGGGAATAGTTTGGATAGTATTGGTATGAGGTCTTCTATGAAGGTCTGATAGAATTCTGCACTAAACCCTTCTGGACCTGGGCTCTTTTTGGTTGGGAGACTTTTAATGACTGTTTCTATTTCTTTTGCAGTTATGGGTTTGTTTAAATGGTTTATGTGTTCCTGATTTGACTTCCATATCTGGTATCTGTCTAGGAAATTGTCCATTTACTACAGATTTTCATGTTTTGTAGTAGGATCTGATGATTCTTTTGAATTTCTTCTGGCTGTATTGTTATGTCTCCCTTTTCATTTCTGATTTTGTTAATTTGGATGTACTCTCTGTGTCCTCTGGTGGTAGGTGAGGGAAGTTTTCTATCTTCTTGATTTTCTCAAAGAACCAGCTTTTGGTTCTGTTGCCTCTTTTTAGTCTTTTATTGTTTCTACTTGGTTGATTTCAGCTCTGAGTTTGATTATTTCCTGCCTTCTACTCCTCCTGTGTGTGTTTGCTTCTTTGTGTTCTAGAGTTTTTAGGTGTGCTGTCAAGATGCTGATATATGCTCTCTCCTGTTTCTTTCTGCAGGCACTCAGAGCTATGAGTTTTCCTCTTAGCCGAGCTATCATTGTATCACATAAGTTTGTGTACGTTGTACCTTCACTTTCGTTGGATTCTAAGAAGTCTTTAATTTCTTGTTTATTTCTTCCTTGACCTGGTTATCATTGAGTAGAGCATTGTTCAACTTCCATGTATATCTGGCGTTCTTCCCTTATTGTTATTAAAGACAGCTTTAGCCTGTAGTGGTCTGATAAGATGCAAGGGATTATATTTATCTTTCTGTGTCTGTTGAGGCCTGTTTTATGACAGATTATGTGGTCTACTTTGGAGAAAGTACCATGATGTGGTGAGAAGAAGGTATATCCTTTTGTTTTAGGATAGAATGTTCTATAAATATCTGTTAAAACCATTTGGTTCATGACTCCTCTTAGCCTGTCTATGTCTCTGTTTAATTTCTGTTTCCATGATCTGTCCATTGATGAGAGTGAGGTGCTGAAATATCCTACTCTTATTTTGTGAGGTGCAATGGGTGCTTTGAGCTTTAGTGAGGTTTCCTCTATGTATGCAGGTGCCCTTGTATTTGGAACATATATATTTAGGATTGAGAGGTTATCTTGGTGGATTTTTCCTTTGATGAATATGAAGTGACCTTCCGTATCTTTTTTGATGACTTTTGGTTGAAAATAGATTTTATTCGATATTATAAAGGATACTCCAGTTTGCTTCTTCAGACCATTTGCTTGGAAAGATGTTTTCCAGCCTTTCACTCTGAGGCAGTGTCTTTCTTTGTCTCTGAGGTGTGTTTTCTTGAGGCAACAAAATATTGGGTCCTCATTGTGTATCCAATTTGTTAATCTGCATCTTTTTATTGAGGAAGTGAAACCATTGATGTTGAGAGACATTAAGTAATAGTGATTGTTGCTTGCTGTTATATTCGTGTTTGGATCTGAGATTATATTTGTTCTTGTCTTCTCTTTGTTTTGTTGCAAAACCAAAAGTTTCTTTCATTTTCTAGGGTGTAGCTTGCCTCCTTCTGTTGGGCTTTACAATTATTATCCTTTGTAGGGCTGGATTTGTAGAAAGATATTGTGTAAATTTGGTTTTGTCATTGAATATCTTGGTTCCTCCATATATGTTACTTGAGAGTTTTGCGGGATACAGTAACCTGTGCTGGCCTTGTGTTGTCTTCGCCTCTATATGACATCTGTCCAGGATCATCTGGCTTTCATAGTCTCTGATGACAAGTCTGGTGTAATTCTGATAGGTTTGCCTTTATATGTTACTTGACCTTTTTCTCCTACTGCTTTTCATATTCATTCTTTGTTTTGTGCATTTGGTGTTTTGACTATTATGTGATGGGAGGAGTTTCTTTTCTGGTCCAATCTATTTGGAGTTCTGTAGGATTCTTGCATGTTTATAGGCATCTCTTTCTTTAGGTTAGGGAAGTTTTCTTCTATGATTTTGTTGAAGATATTTAGTGGTCCTTTGAGTTGGGAGTCTTCACTCTTCTATACCTATTATCTTTAGGTTTGATCTTTTCATTGTGTCCTGGATTTCCTGTATGTTTTAGGCCAGTATCTTTTTCCGTTTTACATTATCTTTGACAGTTGTGTTGATGATTTCTATGAAATTTTCCGCTCCTGAAATTCTCTTTTCTATCTCTTGCATTCTGTTGGTGATGCTTGTATCTATGGCTCCTTGTCTCTTCCTTTGTTTTTTTTTATATCCAGGGTTTTCTCCCTTTATGCTTTCTTTATTGTTTCCATTTCCATTTTTAATTCCTTCACCTGTTTGATTGTGTTTTCCCATAATTCTTTCAGGGATTTTTGTATTTCCTCTGTATGAGCTTCTGCTTGTTTATTTGTCTTTTCCTGCATTTCTCTAAGGGAGTTCTTTATGTCTTTCTTGAAGTCCTCCATCATCATGATCAAATGTGATTTTAAATCTAGATCTTGCTTTACTGGTGTGTTTGCTTTGGTGGTAGAATTGGGCTCTGATGATGCCATGTAGTCTTGGTTTCTGTCGCTTGGGTTCCTGTGATTGCCTTTTGCCCTCAGGTTGTCTCTGGTGTTACCTTGTTCAGCTATTTCTGACACTGGTTAGACCATCCTATAGGCCTGTGTGTCAGGAGTGCTGTAGACCTGTTTTCCTGTTCTCTTTCAGCCAGTTATGGGGACAGAGTGTTTTGCTTTCAGGCATGTACTCGTTCCTGTCTACTGATCTTCAGGTGTTCCTGTGGCCGAGTGTCCTGAGGCCACCAGGCAGGTCACTTGGAGCAGAAAAGTTCGTCTTACCTCTGGTCTTGGTCCTGGAGTCGCTTTTTAGAGCCCGGTTTCAGCTCTCCCTGAGGGAAGAAACCAGAAGGGCCTGCCCTGCGTTCGCTCAGGACCCTGTGTACAGAGAGCCCAGATGGCGTTAGGTGTTTTCCTCTAGAGTCAGAAATGTGGGCAGAGAGTAGTCTCCTCTGGCTTGCCAGGTGTGTCTGCCCCTCTGAAGTTCTAGCTCTCCCTCCCCTTCTACAGTCTTTTCACTATAAGTTAGAGGGTATATGCAGGGCAGTATTGACTAAAGCTTCTTTCCCACTGTGTATTATTACATTTGAAATACTATTTCAGTTAATTATGATTTGAATGTAACTGTTTGTAAGTTCTAAGGTCTTTATTAAGGAACCCTGATAAGGATGTACACATTTTTCCTGTGCACAACACAAGTGTACAAAAACATATATATATATATATATATATATATATATATATATATATACATATACATATATATACACATACACCTATATATCTATATCTGTGTGTGCGTGTGTGTTTGCTTTGCTTTACTCTTGTTTTAATTTCTTTTCCTTACAAAACTCCTGACAAGAACACCTTCATGGTATAGAAAGAGTGGGCTATGCAAGGGGTCAAGGCACAATTGGGAGACAGAGAGAGATGAACACATGCTGTTGCTCAGTTCCCCTTTTCTCTCAGACAGTCCATAATTAAAGCTGGGAAATGGCACCCCCTCTTTGGCAGGAATTCCACCTTCATTTAGATACTGAATATAGCCCCCACAGAATGCCCAGAAGCAGAAGTGTACATAGGCCTATTTGGTGATTCTAGTTTCAAAATTCTGACTATTGATATTAAGTATTACCACTATATTTGCTTTCACAGATCCAGCTCCGTTTACAACTGTTCCTGTTGTAACAGCAGACTGGCACATGGATTACTGTGGCAAAGTGGGGTTATTATATTGTTGTCCCTTTATTCTATGATTTGTTGTTACTCTACTAACATGCACAGGTTGTGTCTGGAAAGTGTGTGCTTTTCAGTATGTGAATGCAGGTTTCTGGACCCAAATAAGTATGTGAGAACTGATAAGAATAGGAAAAAATCTATACAGTCTTCTTCAGATTCCTTTAGTTGATTAAAACCACCTTTACACCTAATGACAGGGGATCAGGGGATCTGCTTGAGTGCCCAGCTTTCTCCCCAAAGGAGAGTTTGTGTTCTAATGGGAATACACTCTTGATTCAGCAGTTAGGGCCTTTTCCAATCAAATGCCTTCACTGTAGTTTCTAGTGATTAACAATTAGTGTGTGAACTCCCCAAGCTCTTTGAGAAGATTAAGGGCCCAGGTGCTACTTTTCACCAGTGAAATATCCAATTAGATTTATAGGTGATGGCTCTCATCCAACTTGTTTCAATGAAAGCTCACTTTATTACAACATGTTTCATATTTTCTGATGTAGTCTTCTGTGTAAAGTACAGACAACATAAGCAGTTGGCAACATTCCAGCTTTTCAGATTCTCAGGTAACATTGGTCACATATACATTGCATATGTCTTAGCTAAAGAAAGAGGGTAAATGTGTCCTGCTTAGCTGATAGGATCAGGGAATCAGGAGATATTGTTCTAAAAGGAATAAGTTGAAAGATGAAGCTTATGGATCTATTCAGATTCTTTCAGCTGGATCTGCCTGTTCTTGGGGCTTGTAGATAGTATTAGCTGCAGGAACAACCTTTTCCATACAAGGAAATGCATGGCTTCTAAAGTCTCCTTTTTAGAACACAGACAAAAGAGATGTCTATAGGTTTATCTAATGCTTCATCAGTTTGAAATCACATGTTTATGAGGGTTCCACAAATTACACAGTAGTATAATGTCATAGTAGTGAGCAATTAGTTAGGCTGTTTAACTTAACTAGGTAAGAACAAGCTGGCCTTTGGGACCTCTATTGTCCCCTCCCTTTCTCTGCTTCTATTCACTTCTCAACTTCCCTTCTTATGACCCCCAAATAAACTCTATTTTATTTTACACCTGTCCTATGGCTGGTATCTCAAGGGTAAGCAGTACCTAATGCTATTGCCTTTGCTTAATCCCTCTGCAGAAGGTAAATTTCTATTCTTGAAGCATCCACGTACTTCAAACTCAGGGCCCAGAGACCCCTGAGCTGAGACTGACTTGATGTCTCCTTTCATGAATACTAAATTTTATGATACTGTAAGTTGTCATGCAAATTTCAAAAGGATAGAAGCAACCAATAGTCCTAAAAATTTGTCATAGCTATGAACTATAACACCGACCAGCATGGCAGGATAACTCTAAGGATGCATTAGCAGCATTCATAGTTTGGTGTGGCGTACAGCTCTCTACTTGGACTTAAGAACCAAATTCATATCTGGTACTGGAAACAAATAGTTATATATAATATATGTTATTTTTAATATACTATATATTTAATGCTTAATAGATTGTATATTTGATATTTAATATTTTAAATTATATATATGTATATGTACATTCTACTTTTTCATACCATGTTTTCTCGGTGTATTCCTTGGCTGTCCTGGAACATACTGTGTAGAACAGAGTTGCCGTGAATTTAAAGGTCCTTCTACCTTTGTCTTCCAAGTGTTAGGATTAAAGGCATGTGCCATCACACCTAAAATATTCTTTAAAAATGTAAAAAGATCCATGTATGTTAGAGGGTGCCTATAATACCACCACTCCGGAGGCTGAGGGAGGAAAGTGAGAATTTGAAAACAGTTTTTGCTCCATGAAGAGTCCCTGTCTCAAAATGTACATCTGTAAATAGACTGATGGTATATGTATTCACCAAAAGGCGTGACTGTATGAAATACATAGAGTGTATATAATTATGTGTATGTGCACAGTCTCTATAGCCTTGTGTTATACATGATATACACATACAACTCTTTCTTTAGGTGATATTGTCTTTTACTTTGCTATTTATTTTGATACAAACTCTTACATATGGCTTCTCTGCTTGGCCCCTAGGGGAAAACAACAGTGCTTACTCTGAAAAGATTCACCTGCTGAGCATTTATCATCCCTTCCTACCCATAATGAGTGAACTGAGTCCTGTGTCACTGTGCTGTGATTAGGTAGGCTCTAATTGTATGCTGTCTTTTCAAAAATAAAAGTTAATTAAAAATTTCATGCATGAGAAGCATTGCCCTCATCTTTTCTGAATGATTTCACACATTTTAATTTAGCTAAAAAGCAAGGGACAAGTTCTTTCAGAGTCTGACTTCCCAGATTTCATTTTCTGGGGATATAGAAACATTCCTAATCTTGATGGTAGAGGCTTGGTGAAAATACAAATAAAATTTTCCATTACCTTTTGGAAGCTTAAAAATAATGCATATAATGCATGTTTTTAAATAATGCTTCCTCTTGTGTGTGTGTGTGTGTGTGTGTGTGTGTGTGTGTGTGTGGTTGTTGTTGTTGTTGTTGTTGTTGTTGTTGTTGTTATGGTCAAAATACTGAAACAGCTTAAGATGAAAGGGTAATATAAACCCCATTTGTCTTCTTTTTGAGGGTCAGGCCTGATTTCCAAAAAGGCCATATGGCACAAGTTTCAGGAATAGACCATATATCCCAGAAACTAAGTCATAGGACACCAGTTTTAGGGACAGACCCTACAATCTAGAACAAGATATTAAAACCCTCTTCCTAGGAACAAGCTGAAGAAAAACACAAACATGTGGGAATACCTTAACTCAGAATGTGATATCTGAGTGGGCAACCTTATGCTTGAATGGTTATGACATAGGAATGTAGACAACTGACCACCTGTGACCCTCTGATACCCACCAATGAAATTTTTGATTACCTAGTTCTTCTAGAGATTTCCCCTGGTTTCCTAGTGTGCCTTTGTCTGATGTCACCATTTTAAAGAATGGTTGACTCCCTCATGATGGTTGTTTATGCAGAATAAACAGTCTTTGTTTTTTGCGTACTATCTGACCATGGGGTCTTCATTCAGTGATTTTTCAACCCATGAGTTCAGTTTTCATCCATTCTGGCAGGAATGGCATGGAGGAGTTTCCTACTGTGCTAGAAGGGATTGTCACATCTCTTGGACCAGAAAACAAAGAAAAGCTGGATTGTAACAATTTCAGCAACAGTAAGAAACCCCTGATGACCATACCCAACCATTAAAAGATGCATGACATCCCAAAATTGCACCATGAACTGGAAAACAAGGGTTTAGGGCACAGGCCAATAGAACACACTTCAATTTCAGTATAACACTTCATTAAAATAACTTAAGTCTCCAAAATTGTCATAATTTCATCAGCTGTTAAATTGATGTAAACCTAGAGTTATCTGAAAAGAATGACTCTCAAGTGAGGAACTGCCTCCATCAGATTATTGTGTGGCATTTCTGGGGTGGCATTTTCATAGTTAGAGAATGATTCAGTCCACTATGGCCCATGCCATTACTAGGCAGGTGGGGACAGGCTGCATTAACATGTTAGATTAACATGATTATAGAAACAAGCCAGTACTTCATGCTCCTCTGTGGCCCCTGCTTCCAAATTCCTGTTTAAAATTCTTTCCATTGTTTCCCTGGATTATGTACTGTAATCTGTAAGCTAGTCAAACCCTTTCGTCACCAAATTGATATAATAACTCTTTTAACAAGACATCAAAAATTCAAGCTATTACACTGTTATTTTCCTATCTTCTTTGTTGTATGTATTTAGTGCTAAGTTCAAGGCCTTGCAGATACTCTCTAAATGACTTCACCAGCCCTTGGTTTTTTCAAACAGAATGTTACTCTCATAGTTTAGGTTGACTTCAAACACAGAAATCCCCTGCCTCTACCTCTTGGGTTTATATGGCTCCACAAAAAGTCTACCACAAACTTATCATTTTTAAATAGCCAGTATGTTGACTAACTTTGTCAACTTGACACAAACTAAAGTTATGTGAGAGGAGGAACCCTCCATTGACAAAATGCCTCCGTAAGATTGGACATTTTTATAATTATTGATTAATGTGAGAGGACCCACTGTGACCCTGGGCTGGCAGTTCTTGGTATTATAAGAAAGCAAACTGAGCAAGCTATAAGGAGCAAGCCAGTCAGTACAAGTCCCTCAGACCCTCAGCTTCAGCTTCTGCCTGGAGGTTCCTACAAGGTTTTAGTGCCTGCCTTTAATCCCTTCAAATAACTGTGACTCTGTACATGTAACCCTAACAAAATGTTTTGTTCCCAAATTGCTTTGAGTCCTGGTGCTTTATCCCAGAGATAGTAACTCTACAAACACCATTATTGTTTATTTCAGCATTTTGTATATTGATGCTGTGGTATGGATGAATGTGTGACTAGATAATCTACTCATGCTGGTATGGGACCACAGATTCACTTCTGACCTATGAGAAGATTATGTTGGCCTCAAAAGCAAAGGACTTTTAACAATGCCTATTTTCTTAAACATAGACACTTGGGATTGATCGTTAAAAAAAGCAAAGGAACAAATATTTAGGGCTGTATAAATGATTTAGCTATGGACTACTTACTAAATTCCCCAGATGCTTTGGCTTGATTCTCAGCAAAAACAATTAAGGATTTGTGAGTTAATGTGTTTGTCAGAACCATTGTATAGTAGCAAAATATATAAAAAGATAAAGTACACACTGCAAGGTAGATATTAAAATAAGAATGTTGTATTTGCATATGAAATGTTTTCTGAATATTTCAAAAGAATTCAAGGCATGTCAAATGACAAAATATGCTTCTCATACAATAGGAAGTAAGGTAAAGGTTATGGAAATAATGTCTATAAAAATGTAATAAACTAGGAAACCTTCTAGATATTGCAGTTGTGGTATTGAGTTTTTCCCTCTTCTATCATTATTTTAAAACTTTTATATGAAAAAAGCTATTATCACTTACCTAAAGAGATATTAAGCATTTTTGGTGTACAGTGCGGAAATTAAGCCTTATGTTGTAAACAAATAGAAGATACAAAGTTAATTCTGGTTGTCTTTTTTTTTTTTGAAGGAGGATGCTTTATTCCAGTTTGTTTGTTTGTTTGTTTGTTTGTTTGTTTGTTTCTGTGAAGCTTTTTTCCTCATGAAGCACCAAGATTATCAATACCCTTGTGTGATCATTTTTTTTTCCTATTTTCAGTTTCCTGATACCACAGGAGTGATTTTATTGGAATCAGTTGTTGAAGGACTTTGGCCCTATAGAAGTCCCAGCTATTCCCTAAGGAGATCTCTTAGAGGCCTGAAACTTTCAAATCATGCAGAAGCTGCATGGAGAAGAAACACAGACACTAGCCAGAAGAGGCACAAGGAATTTTCAGGATCACAGTGGACCTTTGAATGAGAATTTAATAATTGAAAAGATGGATTCTGTAAGAATGATTGAAGAAGTCAAATCAATCAACATATTAAGACATGTTATCAAAAACACAAAGTAGAGGCCGAATACAGAAAGTATCATGTCCAGTGAGTCACAGATGCCTGAATAAAGCTTATACATCTAGCTGTGTGTCAGGAACATTTATCATGAAAGTACAGGGGTATACATAGCATAGGTACAAATAAACTGCTGATAGACCAAAATAATTGCCTCCAACAAAGCCTAAACTGTCTGAATAAACATTTATTCAGTTTACCTAAATTCTACATAGATACCTGGAAGAGAATCTGGAGTTCTGGGAGGGTATATTATAGTTTGGATATGAGGTGTACCCTTACGAGACTCATGTCCTAAATTCTCATGTGACATCCTATATTAAAAGGCTCTAGAGACTTTAGAAAATAAGGTCTAGCTGAGTTAATATAGTGACTGGAAGCATATTCTTTGAATGCTTGTCTTGTTTAAGGTTTTGTTCAATTTGACTTTTACTGTCTATAAGATGACTCACTTTTAAAATATGTTTCTGCCTTCATGATATTTGAACACACCATGGGTCAAGAATCAATGAACCCATGTTACTATGAAGAGAAATGTTTAAAACCATGAACCAAAATAAAGAAATGTCTTCTTCTGTAAGCATTTAATGTCAAGTATATTTTTATTTAGTCATAGTAATGAGAAATGTAATTAACACAGAGGGATTCTTGGGTTGGGTTGACCGTTAGAGACAGGTGGGACTGAGTTCAAAACTCCTGGATACCAGGTATGCTGGAAGAATTCATCTAGTTGTGTTGCAGGAAGACCTCTTGCCCAAGGGCACTTAAGGGTATGTCAATAAATAATACTCAATTCAATTTATAATAATTGTAAGTTCTGCATTATCTAGCTCTGCCTAGAGAACACATTAAAATCACTGGTGTTGACAATACTCTTAATTGACTTCTAGCTCAGCCTTATCTTAGGGGTTCTTCTCTTGGGTGTGTTAATGCATTAGCACAACTCAAGAAACTGCCTACACACACTGCACACACACATACACACTCACACACACACACACACACACACACACACACACACACACACACACATTTCGGAGCCTCTGACACCTGGGCTACATCATCTGATTTCTAGTACGTAAAGTAGGAACATTGTAGTAATAAGGTTACTGCTAGAATCTTCTAGACTCTGCAGGCCTGAATAGTTCTGTACCTCTAATTCTTCCATCCCCAGAATACTCAGCTTTTTTCCTGGGCCAACTCTACTCCATGCATATAGATTTCCAGTATGGTGCCTCCAAAATCCTGGGGTCGTCATTGCAGGTCAGGCCTTAACTTTACAGCTTTACAATCACTTCTCAAGGCTTCTATATGGGACATCTTACCCTGCCATATATTCCTGAGCCAAGTATCTCTCAGCAACCCTATCAGGACCCTCTCAAACCCTTATCTCTTGTGTTTACAAAATCAATAGTAGGTGAAAAACACTAGTAAGCTCTGATACCACTATAGAATGGAACAGAACTGTTTGGGACATAATTGTAATGGCATTTGTGCTCTAACCCAGGAGAAAGATTTTCCCAGGAAGTCACTTTTGAGCAGTTTACCTCTTCTGAAGGGACCCACAATCCATGGGGTGCCTCCTCGAACCCCATATTAGGCACAAAACACATGAAGCCACCATTTCTAATGAAAAGAGTCTTTATTAAGCAGGGGCTGAATCTGAATCAGGAAGAAACAAATAGCTTTGGAGGTGTAATTTAAGAGCAAAAAAGGCAAGGTTTGTGCTAGAATAAGCTAGAATGAGATGGTAAGTTCCGATTGAACATGCTAATCACATTGGACAAACTGGAATTTTTGATTGTGGGACCTTGATGTTTTGAGAGTTGGGGCTTGATGATCAACCTCCAGAATGAATCACACCTAAGCAAGTGTCAAAATAAGGGAATAGATCTGGGTGGCCAGCTTTAGGAATGTGGGAGTGCCTAAACAAGTGAATTTAATGATTTGTAAATGGAGTTGGGGAGGGTAAGACCAGCATGCACCATGTTTGTCAGGCTTGGTAGAGCCCTTCACCCTCAGAAACATCCAGTTTAAGCTATTTCCTTGCATATGAATCTGTTCAAAGGATGGAGTCCACAATAGGTAGGGTCTTGTTATCAGAGTCTCTCTTTTGTCTCCACACAGAGACACAGGTTTCTCTGTGAATGTCCACATCTTTTTAATGACTTCAGATTCTTCGCCATCTACTTATTCCTTGACCAAAAGTCTGTAAACTTCCTCACTAAGCTTCAGAGTTTTCTCATCTTACTGTGTCACTTCTTGCTGCCTCTCACTGCAGATCTGGAGTAAAAGTAAGCATGACACAACCTAAATTCTATCCTGGTTTGAAATTTCATTTGCAAATTAATAGATCTATTACTTTTAAATTCAACCAGAATCAGTTTCTCGGGACATAGAGAATACATTGGTAACAAATAAATGACTCTGGCTTAGTTTCTGAGACTTTATTCCCTTCTCAATCACCATGGACTAGGCATCTGCTTTCCACCATTTTTCCCCCTCCCCCCATGCCCTTTTTTTTTCACCATTTTTTTTCTTTTGGTATTCTTGTTTTCTTCCACATTCCCTCCTGAATGTGAATTATGCCCTATTTCCAGAATGTCAGGGATTATTTGCCCACAGTTCCAAACTTGTCTACATTCTATAGGCCTGTTTTCGTGGCCTAACAACTGCATGGTTAGGTTTATCACAGCCATAGCACCATTTCTGAGTATGAGTTTTCTGTTACTAATTACTTTTCTAATTGCCAAGGCAATATAACTGATATTAAGCTATTTAAGAATAGAATCACTTCTTTTGGCTCCCAGTTTAAAGATGAGGTCAATCTTGGCAGAAAAGTTATGCCACATGTTTCTGAGGTAAATACTCATGATTCACTTGAAGTTAGAAAACAGGAAACGATTAATATTTGTGCTCAGCTCATTTTCTGCATTGTATTCAGTTTGTAAATTGTAGTGGGTTGTATATGGTTAACACTACAGAACCATAGGAAAACAATGGTGGTTCCCATAAAAGGTTGGGTTAAATAGTTATTTGTATAGAACATCATAAGAGTGTTGAACACTACTTTACACCATGCCCAGAACCCCCAAAAATCAATATATATATTCAATTTCCAATCACATGCAGAGGAAAAAAATAAAACTTTTAAAAGAAATCATGGAAATATTCTTCAGGACTTCAAAAATTTATTACTTACCTAGGGTACAGTAAGTGAAATATATGTGTGTGTGTGTGTGTGTGTGTGTGTGTGTGTGTGTGTGTGTGTGTATGTACGTATATATTAAATAAGAGTAATATAATATAAATAACTTAGGTTTATCAAAAAGGTCATTTTAGGGAGAATGCTATTAGAAGCCATATATACACAGTGAGTTCCAGATCAGGTTGGAACTCAGATCAAGTCTCAGTCTACACAGAAATAAAAATAAATGAATAAAATTTAAAAAAGAAGGAAAGTTTTATTTTCACACAGTTTAGAGATTTTAGCTCTTGTTTGGGTAGCCTCATTATTTCCAGACCTGTTAGGGGGCAGAAGCATCATGGCCAGGGAGCAAGGAAGAGCACAGTTTATCATTTTATGATGCCTGGAAAGGAGAAAGAAAGGAAGAGAGAACAGCAGATGGAGGAGAAGGTGAGGGCATGGGAACAAGTGATAGAAGAGAAGAGGGAAAAAGAAGAGTCAAAGAGAGAATAAAACAAAGTTTTAATATTTCCCTCAAGGTCATGGGACAGTGACCTAACTTTCTCATTGTCAACCATATACTCTAGAGATAATACTACCACCAAATAGTGTTGCAGCCTGATGGCCAACTCTTAAGTGTGCCTCTTTGCAGGGAACATTTAGGATTCCACTTCAGCAGATGGAGCCTGAGCACTCTTAGACTGCTAATAACACCATAAGCTGTATTCTTTCTGATTCTGTAATTGCATAAGCCTGCAATCTCGACTCACGTGTAACAGCTCCCATCTCTTCATACATGTTTTCATAGTGATCAATCACAACCAGAACTTATAAAAGATTATATCTTTTAGTTAGGTCAAAAGTAACACTCGTGTAGTCAAACCAGCATCATGACTGGCTGAAGAAGCAAAACAGCAACAGACAAGGTAACAGAAAAGAAAGAAAACTCCAGAGGATTTACTTTACACAAACAACTACAGGAAGCTAGGAAAGTTGAGAGTGGGTGAAATAGTCTTCTCAGGGGAAGAGCACACTAAGTGGTTACACAAATTAAATGGTCAGACCTGAAAACACACATACAAGTACCATTATACCAACTGAGCAGGTTACAAAGTATATAAACATAAGTATTTATATTTATGAGTATAATATATATATATATATATAAATACATTGATGTACTTAGGAATATATACATACATAGGTAACGACAATTAATGAAAAACAAGACCATGAATTTGAAAAAGATCAAAGAGGCATATATGGGAATGTTTAGAAAGAAGAAAGAAAGAGGAGAAATGATGTAAATATATTATAGTATCAAAAACTAAACACCAAAGGAAATACAATTTTAAAAATCTAAGCTTCTTAGGTTGTGGCTTATTGACATCAGAGTACTTGCTTAGTGTACACGAGGCCCAAAATTTGATCTCCAACACTAAAATAAATGAATAGATAAATAAAATCAAGTCATCTGAACTGTGTTAGATTTAGTTTATATCACTTTCTCACAGTGGAATGATTTAGGTAATGGTGATAAGTGTTTGGTTTCAGATCTCTGGACGAGGGACTGAGATGCATACTTTACACATCATAGCAGGTCTGGCCCTGGGTTCTCCCAGCATCCCTCAATCCTTACCTAGTTTACCCTACCTCCAGCCTTGAACTTCCCAGTTGAGAGGCTGCGCAGACCTTCCCCCAGAGGCTCTTCCTGTATAATCCAGTCATTTTTTCTCTCTCTCTCTTTCCATTCTCTTTTCTCTTTGCTGAGTCTTATGCCCTTTCTCACTTTCTCTTCTCTCTGTCCCCTCACCTCTCTCCTAATGGTGAATCCCCTAGCCTCAATCCTAGGGGCCAGTGAACTCACCCCTCAGAGAGCTGCTTCCCAATAAATCTGCCACTGATATAATCTAATCTGATTTGAATTGGCTCATTTCACTGGGAGGGAAATAATAGATGGTGTAGATCTTGTGTTATTGATCTATAATACCAAATATTCAGGAAAAAGAGGCAGAATCATAACAAGTTCAAAGATGTCTAGTCTACAAAGTGAATTCAAAGTCAATTTAGACAACTTGAAGAGATAATTTCATGACCTAACTGCTATTTCCCTGGGGTACTAGTCTTATGAAATAATTTTTTTTAAAGAAAGAGCACTCTTGTTGCATATAATATACTTCAATAGAAAGTTCAAAACACAATGGCGCTTAATTAAGTGTTTAGAATTTCATTTCTGAAAATTTATTTGGAATCACATGCTTCTGTAATTTAGTTGGTTTAAAAAAAGAAAAGAGGAAAGAAAAAGTAAGAAAATGAAGAAAGGTGAAGAAATAGGGTAGACTGTGATCCTCAAAGTTGCCTTCCTCTCTTCTCCAAACCTCCATCAAGTTGTGCTGGAAGGTTACTGAACGGCAAATGCCAGGGCAACATGGTAGGAAAAAAGTGTGAAGTGAACCTGGCTGATAAATTTTTTGCTTTATCTTCTTTCTTCTTTTGTTTTCGTTTTGGTGATCCACAGGAGATTTTTGAGCTTTGTGGGTTTTGTCATTTAGGAGGAAGGTTTAGAGATGTTGGTAGTGGTCCTTGCAGCCGGGGACAGTGTTAGTGCTTACAGCAATTGGCAGATATTAGGTCATTTGTAGTGACAATGTTCAGCAGGAGAAGCTAAATATTCCTGAAGGCTCAATTCTCTGTGGCATTGACCAGCAAATTGTTGAGGTGAAGGCTGTTGAAGAACTCTGATCAGCAAGAAAATGTAGTATAAATGTTTAAGAAATGAAACATGCACAATGGCTTTCCAGAATTCTAGACAGTGCTGAGCTGCATAGAGGTTGACATAGTGGGACACTGAATCTCAGTAGTCACAGGGTTTTCCTAAGAAAAGTATTCACCCTTTAGATTGTGTGCTGCACATTTTTTTTTGCCATAAACATCTGGCATTAACATAAGTCAGGCTTCACCCACAGCTCAATCCACCAAAGGCTAACCAGGTATTTAAACATCCTGCTTTTGGGCTACATTGGGTATCTTTCAAACTGTACATTTCTGTCCAACCAGCCATTGCTCTGGAGACAGTATAAGGGTTCATTTTCTCAGTACATGGGCTTTCTTTGTATTCTCTCCTCTTAGCCATCATGAGAAAAGGAGTTATAAAATTTCCCTTTTAAATGCCATTGGTTACCTCACTTTTCCAAGACCCTGTGTGGAACAAATTTGGTGGGAATAACTCTCAGAAAGTGTAGGTCATGGATGTGGTGCTCACTCCTTGCATTTAACGTAAATTGAGATGAATGTCTCTTTCAGATCTTGTCCACAGGTCTAACATCAATGCCACCTTCGGCTTCTTATTGCTTAATTCATAGAGAGGTTTTGGAAGTCATTCTTCACCACTTGAGGACTTTGCATAGAGAATAGTAAATTATCTTTCATTGAGGTTCTTTTTGGGGGGTGGGTGTTAGGTTTTGGGTTTTTTTTCTGTTTTGTTTTTTAGTGTTGTTGTTGTTTTGTTTTGTTTTTTGAGGGTCAGGGAGGGGATCCAGTGCTAGGGAATAAACCATATTTTCAGATGGCAAAACACTTATTTAACTATTATATTACCCTAGCAATAATGCATTCTGTGGCTGTTTAGCTTGGTAAGAACCACCCCTCCCTGCTTTTCTGAACTCATTCAACTTGCTCTTTTCAAGAGTAACCAATGCAGTCACATGGAAAACATATTAATTAAAGAATGCAGAACTCTTCTAGACCAGTGTTTCTCAACCTGGGAATCACAATCCCTTTGAGAGATTGACCAGTCCTTTCACAGTGTCACCTAAGACCATCTATATATCAGATATTTACATTAAAATTCATAATAGCAAAATTACAGTTATAAAATAGCAGTGAAAATAATAGTGACACTAGGGGACACAACAACATGAGGAACTACAGTACCCTTGAAAATAAATTTTCTTCTTCCTCCTAATAATATCTCTCCAGGAGATGAAGCTGAACTATTAAAAGCGTAGGATTTAAGTACACTTGATAAAGAACTCTAGAGCACTTCCTTCCAGCAAACCTGCTGGTATAGGTAATGGAACTGTTATCTCAACTTCGCAGAAGGTGACTCTGTGGCTCAGGGAGAGCATGCGATTTGTTGAAGGTTACAAGAGCCCAAACCACAAATCAGACTAACACTGTAACTCAGGTGATTTTTTATTTCTAGCATAACTATTTGCCTTATGCTAATAGACATACCTGTTGTAAAAAAAAGTGCTGTGTATTTAGGGTCAGTGTTCTTGTTATTGTTTTTATTTCACTGCTTTCTACCCATGAGATGAATATTTGCAGAAGTGCCTGTGGGTAGGCTGGAGATTTCGGCTAGTTCACTACTCCACCTTTTTATAATGAAACATTTCTCAGCAAACTGTAATGAAATCTTTTCCTGTGTTAGGGTCTTAACCCAGTCCTTTGAATGTGGACAATTCTAATTGTTTCTCAGCCTTTGGATAAGGTCAAGTGCCCCGTTCAGTATACTCGAACACTGTGCTTTTCATCCTTGGAAAACTACCTGACCCTGACAGCTTAATACGTAACCCTGGTGCTAGACATGTGCAAGGTATGATCCCTCCAAAATATGCTTAGAAGCCAAGTCCAAGGAATGCAGTAACTGGGAACAGCAATGGAAAACAGTCTGATAGGGAACCAAGTGGACAGTCATCATGGTAGAAAGTGGGATAGAGACAAAAAGAGAAAAGCATTTCTGTTATTCAAGTGATGCATTTAAATTTAAATATTTTACCATTATAAAATTTCAGGGGTTAAAATCACTTGATGCACATTGTGAGGACCAAAGTTTTGTTCCCAGAACCCATGTCAGGTGACTTACACCTGTCTGTAACTTAATCTCCTTGGAATTACACAGTGGCTTTTAGATTCTACAGATACCTGCACTTATGTGCACATATCCATACAGGTGCACATCCCACACACAGACATATAGATGTGCAATGAAAATAAAATATTTCTTTTTTAAAAAATTTCAGACATAAAAGAGTATCTCTTTGAGAGAATGACCCAAGTTTTAATTCATAAAATCTGCAGTGACATAAACCAGATCTCTCATTTGGCCTTTCTCTAACAATCAGCCATATTTATAAAGTTCCCACTCATATCACCAGCCACAACTGAGTCACTATAGACCAATAAGAAGATTTGGAGGAGGGAAAAATTCTGCCAAAGAGAAAAAGAGAAGACAGAAGTGGCAATCACATGTAAAGAGAATAAATGGCCCATGATGGTTCAAAGCAATAGCATCTCTTATGTCTTCAGTTGCACTCAACCACCAGAAAGAAGGCAGGAGTCATTGGTAGATTATATTTTCTTTCTCCTTTTTGTTTATTTTTGCAGCAGTTTTATTGTTATGTATTTCTTTATGTGATGATGTATTTCAGATGTTTTCATTCAAGTATGTCATGGACCTTATCATAGCTTTTCCTCCCATTTTTCCCTCTACTGTCTATGTCATAATCATATGTCTGTGTATATCTATATCTATACCTATACTTAATCTATATCTATATATATCTATATAATCTAAACAATTCTGTATATACTATCTAATCTATGATTCATGTATGAGAAAATATGTAATATTTGCCTTTCTGATCTGACTTATTTCATTTAACATGATATATATATATATGCATACACATTACTTTTTTCATCACTATTTTGTACTGTAAACATTAGTTTCAAAGTCAAAGGCAGTGTTTTACAGCACAGAGTGTTTGCAATTTACTTCATTCAAAATGTCCCCACATAAGTATTTCAAATACACTACAGTGAATAACTTGAGAGTTGTTTATTGCTTCTCTTAAAACCCAACCTGCTCAGTGCCTGATACTTCACAAAAGACTGTGGAGAGAGAAACAGAGAGAGAGAGAGAGAGAGAGAGAGAGAGAGAGAGAGAGAGAGAGAGAGAGAAGATAAGAGAAGAAAGAGGAATCAAACAGACCGATACAGTCCCCATAGGTCATGTGTCCTGGTTTTTTATTGCTTCATCATGATTCTATATTCAATGACAAGACACAAGATTTAAGCTTTCATTACCTGGAACAATATTTAATACCGTTATTTAAATGACAGGCTGTTCATTTCATACTCTGATGAAAAATCGTGAGTAGAATTTTCTTTCTCAGTTCTTGAGAACCTGAGACTCCAAAATACTAAAATTAGTTGGTGTTGTAGTGTTTGATTTCTGTACACAGTGGCATTCAATGTTCCTTGAATTTTAACATGCATTTAAAAAAAGAAATCTTTGGATTTAACAACATACATAAGGGAGGACACTGCAGCAATAATGAGTTAATTACAGGATTTGAAGATGAGAAGCCATAGTCCATGTAATTGTGATTTGCTTTCAGAGCAAGCCAGTATGGCAATGTGCCAGTCACCAGCATGAAGGACATTTGATCTGGAGTTTTATTATATTCTGTGGAACATGTGTTCCCCATAGCATATTTGATAAGAAAAACTTGACTTGGCTGTATACAGAGCTGGAAAAAATGCACAAATGCACAAACTTCTGCAGGCCTTCTACCTTTTGAAAGAGATGTAAACAATCTGAATAGGTACACTGTAAAATGCAGAACTACTTAGGATAAATTTAACAACTTTCCTCAACCCTTTGCTTACTAGTTTCAGCCCAAAAATCAAAATCAGCTCAACTTCCATATGGTCAACTATTTTACTTCCTGTGTCATCATTGTGGATTTGTCTTTCTGTCCTTAGCCTATTTCACTTAATATAATGATCTCCAGTTCCAGTCAAATGTCACAAATGACTGGCTTATGTTTGAATGGTATCCTATGATATTTACACAGCAAATTTTATTTTAAAAAATTTATTGGTTATTTTGTTTATTTACATTTCAAATGTTATCCTCCTCCCTGGTTTCCTCTCTGAGAAACCAGCATCACCCGCCTTAGTCCTGTCTCCATGAGGGTGCTCCCCCACCGACACACCCACTCCCACCCCACTGCCTTAGCATTCCCCTATGCTGTGGCATGGAGCCTTCAGAGGACCAAGGGCCTACCCTCCCTTTGATGCCAGACAAGGCTATCATCTCCTACAGATCCTACTGGAGCCATGGGTCTCCATGTGTACTCCTTAGTTACACCAAATATTCTTTATCCATTCTCCGACTCATCAATGATTGTTTCGTTTTCTTGTCTATGTGTTCAGGACTGCAATAAATTCATGTGTAATCTGATGTTTCTCTAAAATATTGATTCATTTTCCCCTAGATATCTACCCTGTGTTTTGGCTGCTGAAGTCTGTGATAGTCCTATTTTCTTTTTAAAAAGAAACCTCTATGCCATTTTCCACAATAACTGCCCTAATTTACATTCCAACCACAGAATACAAAGGCCCCTACCTCTGCATCTTAATTAGCACTTGCTATCTTTTTGTGCTTTTTGTAAGCTTCATACTTACGGTGTGAGGTGATATACCCCATTGCAATTTTGGCATAAATATCCAAAATGACTTAAAAAATTGAGTATCTTTGCATGTGCTTATTGAATACTTTTGCATCTTATTCAGGGAAAAGTCCCTTTAGGGATAGTGCTATTTACTTGCTTACTTGCTTGTGATAGAGTCATGCTGTGAACCTAGGCAGAACTCTAACATGTGATACATATGGCTCATTTTCTGATATGAGAATTATTGATGTGCTCTAAGCTGCTCCTCTTCTATTTCCTAGTTTTAAATTGGGTTATTAGAGTTTTGGCATTAGATTTTTAAATTACTGGTATACTCTGGATATCAAGCTCTTGTTATATGTATAGTTTGCAATATTTTCTAGTATTCTATAGGTTGACTCTTTTCAATAAGAGGTTTTTATTTTCATTCAATTAATTTAACTTCTCTATTTTTGTTTCCCTTTCCCAAACTTTGGGAACTAACCTATAAACATCCTCTCCACTTCCATTATCTGGAAGCACTAACCCCACTTCTCTTTGGTTGTTCTTTAGCTTCAGGTATTTATTTGGTTTTATTCAGATAAAATTTTGTTATGCAACAGGTACATATTTTTCAATATATAATTGATTGGAGAAACTATATTAGGTTGCAGAATGGCTTAATGGTAAAGCACTAGCTGCAAACGCATAAAAGCTTGAACTTGAGTCTTTAAAACTCTCAGGAAAGGAGATGTGGTAGTACCTCTTAGTAGAGTGATGGCAAATAGAGATAGTGGGATGCAGAAGTTAATGAGCCAGCTAGACGAAAATATGCAGTACCAAGCGTTTCTGTATGAAACAAAGTAGAAGGCAAAGGTCAACATCACAGATTGTTCTCTGACTTCCTTATACATGCCATGTCATGTGTGCCTACATTCACACACCAAAACAGACACACAGAGTTTGTAAGGCTGTATTAATATATAATTCATGATATTAAGTTAACTAATATTTATCTTTACCCAATGTAAAGTCATTAGTTGATAAATATCAGAAACTATGTTCAGCATATTTTGAAACTGCCAATATTCAAAAATAGATAATTAAAAATTTTTTTAAAAGATGTTTTGTAATATAGAGGCATGATACAGTGGGAGAGGGTGCTGAGGCATGCCTAACACCCCCTCCACCCCCAAGTATGATGTGACTTTTGTAAAATAAAGTTTATTTGGAACATCAAAAGGGGGTCTGGGAAGGGAGTAGAGACAGAGAAAATAGGGGACAGAGAAGGATAGAAAGAGAGAGGAGAGAGAAATAAGGGAACAGGCCTTAAAAAACATGTAGGAAAGAGAGAGACACAGAGAGAGAGAAGACAGAGGGAGAGAGCAAGAGAGAGAGAAAGAGAGGAGAAAAAGAAGAGAGAGAAGGAGGAGGAGGAGGAGAAGAAGGAGGAGGAGGAGGAGGAGAATACATTTATATGTGAACCAGACTCTATGTGACTGTTGCTAGGTAACTGTTGGGTGAAGCCTAGAGGAAATGCTAACAAGGTGTATACCAAGGAGGACAGAGACATGTGCATGCAGAGATAAGGGGAAATACAACTAAGATATTTTGGGACACTGAAGAAAAATGTTTTGCTCAAGTGTCTTTCTATCCTACTGACCAATATGATAATTATTATGAGTCATAGATGATTTTTGAAGCAAAGTGAAATTGAAACTCAGTTCTCGAATTGGCTTGCTCATTATAGGCACATAAGACAAATGTAAGAAATATGACAATTCAGGGCTCATTAGGGACATCTGACAAATGGTTGTTGTGCTTTCAAGTACAGCTGTGAGGCACTCTTGACATGTGGGCATGACAGATAGGGGTGATAGAAAACAGTGGACTTTGTTGTAACCAATATATTCATAAAACAGCCTTTATGCATTTCTAATTCTAGACTAATGCTGGCTCAATAGCAGGTATGACTAGAACACTGAACCACTGTTTCATGGTGTTGTATTATCTCTTAGAAAAATGATGTTAGGAATTTTATATTAAATGCTCCACAAAGGGCTGTACATTCAAGGTTTATTCCCCGGGATACTGCGAAATATTTGAATCTATCCAAGTTGGGTCAAGTACTAATTATAATGAAATTAGGTGCTAGAGATGTGCCTTTGAAAGTATATTAAGAATCTCATTTGTTCTTGTCTTTCTCTTTGTTCCTCAGATGCTATAGGACAAATAGTCCTCTTGAAGCTCATGTTCCCCATCATATGCTCTGCCCAACACAGCTAAGAAGCCATGTAGACAACTGGCTATAGCCTGAAACCTCAGAAACTAAGAACCTAAGTAGAAGTTTACTTCTTACTTGAGTTATCTCAGGTATTTTGTCACAGCTATATCAAGCTGATCTTCTTCATAAATGACAGAATTCATACTTAGTTAAGAACACAATACAGAATAACAGTTCTTTGTTAACAATAAGTAAACAAATAACATTTTCTACAAAATATTTTCTTGATATTAAAAACAGAACTATAATTGTATTTTAAATTTTTATTTGAGAGATTGAGAGTTTGAGTGTCACACATGAAAAAGAAATTATAGAAAAGGAATGTTTGCTTTTCATTTGTAATTAAACAATAAGTTTGAGAACCTAAAAAAGAAACCTCACAGATTCATCAATAAACACATAGCTTCAACTACTAATTAGATATTTAATCAAATTTAGAAACACATGAGCAATTGCAAAACTAACAGAAGATCCAGTGTGTCAAGGGTGGCATCGATTCCCAAAGAGAGAAACATGGTTTCTCAGCATCCAGGGTGCATCCTTCATCTTAGAGAAGGAAAATCCATATTGCACCCTGGACAGGACATGGCTTTTTCCAGATGTAGGTTGGTTATAGCAGAGCTTCTCACGCTGTTTGCTCTTTAGCTCTTGCCTTAAAGCTATTGTGTCCCATTTCAATTCTGACTAGTGTACTCTGTAAGAATTTCAAGGTATCAGTGTTATTACAAACTTCAAAGAAAACAGCAAATCTTAGGTAAAATTTAGAAAATAGGTATATACTTCTACGGAACTATTTATAGAACAATGAGAACAACAACCAAAACAAAATAATCAAGGATTTATAGTTTTGGGTTTGCCAAATAAAGTTTATAAATCAACATCAACACTCCTATCTTCAGCACAAGAAAAACATTGTAAAAACTAAATCCATCTATCAAATCCATTGAACAAGTGAGGCTACAGGAAACCTCCAACCCAGGAGAGAGAGGGAGGGAAGCACGAAGCAAATGAAACAGAAGTAGTTGCTGGTGTTTGCATGCTTACATTGCATGAGTCACTTAGAAGACAAAGTATGAATTGAAGGAGATAGTATTTGTTCTAGCATGAGAATGACAACATCAGGGACTCTGGTGTCCAGAGATGCCAAAAGCCATAGTAGGTAAGAATAAAGAAGTAAAAGGTGCTAGACACGAATTGCTAATTGGCAGAGAGACAAGGAAACAATTTTGGAGCATTTTGATCTTCATTGAGGCTCACCTCAAATTGTTTGATACCAAGAATAGAGTATTCTGCAATAAATCTGACGATGTGGTTTTTATGTCCTGAGTTATTGAAAAAGTTTGAAACCTTGGTCCAGGAAAGCAACTTGGTACTACGATCAGAGCTTAAAGGGCCACTACTGTACAAATTAGAATTTAATAATGATAAGGGAAATGAAGACAGTGGGGCTCAGTGCATGGTGATTCAGAGGAGAGCAAGGTTTCTTTCAAGATCAGGGGAAGGGGTTTTTGGGTCCGATACTTTGGCTAGAAATCTGGCAATATTCTGTCCTTGTTCTGAAAAGTTATGTGAGGCTGATGTCAAAAACAGTAGACTTATTTATTTGGTAGAAGGAATTTTAAAACAGCATAGCACTGAGTCTGTGGCAAAGTAACCACTTATCACACATGTCTAGATTAAAAAATACAAGTTGGGTAGAGATATAAAAATGTGCAGTTTGGAGAGGAAAAGAATAGTAAGAAGCCTAAGATCACAGTCAAATAAGGGGCTGAAAAGGGCTTTATTTGTAAAGAGATTAGACCATTAAAGAGAACCTTGTAGCTCTTACTAGAACATCAGGGAAACAAGACTCTACCCAGCTAAGATGACAACTCACAAAGGGTAAAGAAAAAGAGGTTTTCTAATCCTAAAGAAATATATAAGCAAGTTTATTTTTATTAGCTTCAGTATACAAATACTACTGGATCTGTGGTCCAAGAGGGAAGACAGGAGGGGAGAGGCAGCATTCCAAATGATCATTAGCACTTAGCAGTGTTGTCTAATTTAGATTTGTTTGCAAGAATGAGAAAGTCATAAACTTTTCTTCCACAGTTTCATAGAAATACTAAAGTCAGACAATGTGTGGCAAGATTGGAACCCAGGAAAGAGGTGTGTAAATGCCATTTCATGAGAAAGTGGAGAGAATGCATAGGTTGTAGCACAGATTCCAAATTGTTGCAGATGCAAGGGTCATGAAATATCTGTTAAGAAGTACAGGATAGAGGACATAAAACTAACCCTAGAAATAAATATATGTTGCATCGACCAAAGCTGGAGGGATAGAGTCATATAGGTGTTTTTAAACTGAAGCCTCAGATGCTAGATATAAAGTTACTAGATGTGGTGTTTGTTCTGATGTATTTTGGGTTTTCTTCACGGTGTGCTTTTGGAAAGAAAATGTATATTCTATGCCACTGCATGTTAAAATATATGATCTATATTCTGTTTTTGTGGATATTTTTATTTTATTTTACAAGAGATCACAGTTAAAAAATTGGTCTAAGTTTCAAAAGAGACTTAGAAGTTTGAAATTTTGAAAAAATCTTGAGACACAGATAGTTTTTTTAAAAAGACTGTGAGAACTTTTGATGTTGGACTAAATATATTTTTGATTGTGAGATGGCCATGAACCTTTGGGGACCAGGGTGAAAAGTGATGCTTTAACTACTAACTGTTCTCTATAAACTCATGCATTTGAATATTTGACCACCAATTTATTGTACTCTTTGGAAAAGTTATGGGGACTTGATTGATAAGATATATCACTAGGAACAGGCTTTGGGGTTTTATAATCTGGACTTAATTCCTCTTCTCTCTTTTATGCTTCCTATGTGTAAATCAAATGTTATCTTTCTGCTTCCTGGCTGGCAGGCTGTCTTCATGCTCTTTCTCATTTCTTCCCCATCATGGTGAGTAGAATTTTTCCAAAATTGTAAGGCATATTACATCTCTTCTTTTCTGTGTTACTTTTAGACAGTATTTATTTTATCACAGCAGCACAAAATAAACTACAGAGAAACCTAGAAACCTAGACTGTGTCAGTTCTCATTTTTTGTCTAATCTATTAAAATGTGCTATCAACCCCAGAGTAATGATTTTCTGTCTTGTAGAAACTTACTGAACATATAAGTGAATAAGACTTGGTTTTCCTTCCTCTTGTATCTTTTTTACCAGATCTTTGATGATTTCCGAACACATTGTTCATGGCTGCTCTCACCTGTCTCTATCTCTTTTTTCTTCAAGTACGTATCTCACAGGGGCCATCCTATTTAAAAATACTGAAACTTCTTAATATCCTATCATTTTCTAAGAATTTACCCTGCTTTTCAGGTCTTCAAGTTCTGTCATTAGTTTAAAATCCAATCTATATATTTAATTAATGGTCATGGATTTCTCTGCTAGAATTTGAACACCAGGTGAATAATGGTTTCATGAATTCTGTTAACACTACTTCAGCATACCATAGCTGAATCAGAAGCATGCATTAAAGTGTAGTAGATATTTTAAAATAACTGAATAGTATCATCAAAGGAATTACTTTATTAATAAGAGGTTCCTTCTTGTATATAGGTAATCAACCTTTAATTTTTTTGTCCACAGGTCATGACCATGTTTAAGTAGAGTTATTTTACTTCAAGAAAGTGGATGACTGGTTAACTCATGAAAATATAGGTTCAAAGCTGACTTATATCAACTTTTAATCTACCTATTGTTCAACATAGGAAGTCCAAGGGATCTATAGAATTATTTCTATGGAACTCCTTATGACATGAAATGCAACTGAAAGGCCATGAAGAGAAAGACTATATTTTCAGCAAAATAAATAATGAAACTTCTACATTATACTCTCTTCTTACTAATATAACAATTATGCCAGTCATTTGCCTCCAGGAAGAATGATCAAAAGTAATTGATGTCTTTTGATTATCTGGGACATTTTTATAGGTTGTCATTTATAAGTGGGAGAGTGCTGGCTGGGTTGGCCTTTTCTTTTGGGGTATCCAGGCACTGTTATGCACCACACTGTCCTGGAGGGAATGAAGCTTAACCTGGCTAGTGGGTTTGCAGGATCTTACACAGCATGAATGTAGGAGAAATAGCTTTCTCTGGTGATGGTTTTTAGTGAAACAGTTCTCCTCATTGGGGATAAACAAAGGCTATATAAACATTTGGGTAGTCAGTAAGGATTTGGGGGATGAGTCTATATTACTGGCTACTGCCAAGATACTGGGAATTCTTCATTTGCATGAACAGGAATTCTAGGTGATTGCTGGACATCTCCCTTTCTTACAGGGAGAGAGGAAGTTTAACCTGTATTCTGGTCACCGCGCTACTGCAAGAGTGTCAAAGGGGAGGGGTCACAAAGCTTACCTGCACCAGAACATATATGCCCAGTGCAAGGAAGAAGCTGTTCTATTGCTCCCAATCTCAGGACAAGATTTCTAGGGCTTGGGTGTGTCAAAATGATATGTATGTCTAAAATCCACCAATCATATAGAAAAAATTTCTGTTCAAAATTACTTACATCAACCACAGGATACATATCCTTAGAGAATAATCATAAACTTGATCAAATAATTCAATGATTTTAAAAATATAAAAAGCAAATATATTAGTGAGTTTAAAGAGAATGAAAATGAAAATAAATAATAAATGCCTTCATAATGCCCAAGAAAACACAAATATAAGTGTAAAAGAAAGGACAAAGGCAATCTAAGATTTGAAAACTAAATTCAATAGAGATATATTCATTGAAGCAGACTCAGGCTGAAATGAAGATGAAATTGAAGACTCATTATCACAATTAGAAAACTCAAGAAAAGCGTTCTGCCTCTGCCCAGAGCTGAACGAGTCCCAGAACTCTCTGTAGACAAATCTTGTGGAAGAGAGATTTGGACTCTCAGAAGTGCTTACAATCCAGAGAGCTCAGAGGAGACAATCACTGCTCACATTCTTGGCACAAGACGAACCCACTAGTGCCCTTTGTGCCCTCTGGGCATAAGAAACTAGAAGCAGTCAGGGGCAGGACCTTTCTAGTTTCTGCCAGCTCCCAGAACTGAAGGCCAGTCTCCAGGAGCACTGACACACCTGAGAGAGACGCAAGACCAACCCCTCTGCTCCAAGTGACTTGCCTGGAGGTTTTAGGACACACAAACACAGGAGTAGTCTGGGACAGGACCCTTTCAGTTTCTTCCTGAATCCAGAGATGACCTGGTCCCACATGTCTGTACCCAGGTACAGCTGAAAGAAAACGGTCTACAGAAGTTCTGACACACAGTCTTACAGGAGGGTCAAGCAACTGTCAGAGTCAGTTAATCAAGATAACAACAGAGATAAGCTGATGGTGAGAGACAACCTAACAAATAGAAACCAAGACTACTTGACATCATCAGAGCCCAGTTCTCCCACCAAAGCAAATATTGGATACCCAAACACACCAGAAAAGCAAGACATGGATTTAAAACCACATCTCATGATGATGATAGAGGACTTTAAGAAGGACATAAATAACTCCCTTAAAGAAATACAGGAAAACACAAGTAAACAAGAAGAAGCCCTTAAAGAGGAAACATAAAATTCCCTTAGAGACCTATAAGAAAACACACCCAAACTGGTGAAGGAATTGAATAAAACCATCCAGGATCAAAAACAGAAACAGAAACAATAAAGAAATCACAAAGAGAGACAAACCTGGAGATAGAAAATCTAGGAAAGAGATAAGGAGCCATAGATGCAAGCATCGCTAATAGAATACAAGAGGTAGAACAGAGAATCTCAGGGACAAAAGATACTATAGAAAACATTGACACAAACATCAAAGAAAATATAAAATGCAAAAGCTCCTAACCCAAAACATCCAGGAAATCCAGGACACAATGAGAAGTTTAAAACCTAAGGAAAATAGCTATAGAAGAGAGTGAACACTCAAAACTTAAGAGCCAGTAAACATCTTCAACAAAATTATAGAAGAAATCTTCTATAACCTAAAGTAAGAGATGCCCATAAACATAAAAGAATCATACAGAATTCCAAACAGATTGGACAGGAAAAGAAATTCCTCTTGTCACATAATAGTCAAAACGACAAATACAGAAAACAAAGGAAGACTATTAAAAGCAGTAAGTGAAAAAGGGTCAAGTAACATATAAAGCAGACCTATCAGAATTATACCAGATTTCTCAGGAGAGACTATGAAAGCTAGAAGATCCTAGAAGATCCTAGACATATGTCATACATACCCTAAGAGAATACAAATGCCAGCACAGGCTACTATATACATCAAAACTCTCAATTACCATAGATGGAGAAACCAAGATATTCCATAACAGAATTAAATTCACATATTATCTTTCCACAAATCCAGCCTACAAAGGATGATAGATCAAAAACTTCAACACTAGGAGGAAAACTATACCCTAGAAATGGCAAGAAAGTAATCTCAATGCAAAGACTCCAAAAGAAGAGAGACAGGCAAAAATAATTCCCTCTAACAACAAAAATAAGAGGAAACAACACTCACTATTCCTTAATATCTCCTGCCATTAATGGGCAAAATTCCTCAATAAAAAGACATAAACTAACAGACTGGATATGTAAAGAGGACCCAGCCTTTTGTTGCACACAGAAAACACACCTCAGTAACAAAGACACATGCTACTACAGAGTAAAATGCTGGAAAACAACTTTCCATGCAAGTGGTCCAAAGAAACAAGCTGCAGTAGCCATTCTAATGTCAAATAAAATTGACGTTCAAGAAAAAGTTTTCAAAAAACATAAGGAAGGATACTTCATGTTCTTCAAAGGAAAAAATACACCAAGATGAACTATCAATTCGAAACATCTATACTTCAAATGCAAGGGCACCTACATTCAAAAAGAAACCTTAGTAAAGCTCAAAGCACACATTGTACCTCACATAATAATAGTAGGAGATTTCAACACCCAACTCTCATCAATTGAGAGATCAGGGAAATAAAAACTAAACATAGACATAAAGGAATTAGCAAGTTATAAAACAAATGGATTTAACAGATATTTATAGAATATTTCATCCTAAAACAAAACAATATACCATCTTCTCAGAACCTCATGGTAGTTCCTTCTCCAAATTTGAGCATATAATCAGTCACAAAACAGGCCTCAACAGATACAAAAAGATGGAAATAATCCCATTCATCCTATTAGATCACCGTGGAAAATGGCTGGTCTTCAATAACAACAGTAATGACAAAAAGCCCAAGTATACATAGAAGTTGAACAAACTCTACTCAATGATAACATGGTCAAGGAAGAAATAAAGAAAGAAATTAAAGACTTTGTAGAATTTAATGAAAATGAAGGCACAACATATTCAAAATTATGGGACACAAAGAAAGCAGTACTAAGAGTAGAGCTCATAGCTCTGAATGCCTCCAATTGAAATAGGAGAGAGCTTACATTAGCAGCTTGATAGCACTTCTAAAAGCTCTACAAAAAAGAAGCAAATACACTCAAGAGAAGTAGAAGTCAGGAAATAATCAAACTCAGGACTCAAATCAACAAAGAAGAAACAAAAAGGACTGTACAAAGAATCAAAAAAAAATCAGGAGCTGGTTCTTTTAGAAAATCAACAAGATAAATAAACCCTTAGCCAGACTAACCAGGGGGCACAGATAGTATATCCAAATTTTTAAAAAAAATCACAAATAGAAAGGAAGTCATAACAATAGAAATTGAGGAAATTCAAAACATCATCAAATTCTATTACAAAGGCCTATATTCAACAAAACTGGAAAAGCTGGATGAAATGGACAATTTTCTAGACAAATACCAGGTACCAAATTTAAATCGGAAGCAGATAAACCATCTAAACGATCACTTAACTCCTAATGAAATAGAAGCTGTTATTAAAAGTCTCCCAGCCAAAAAGAGCACAGGACCAGATGGGTTTAGTACAGAATTCTATAAGACCTTCATAGAAGACCCCATACTGTCCAACCTCTTCCATAAAATAGAAACAAAAGAAGCACTACCCAATTGCTTTTAGGAAGCCACAATTACACTTATATCTAAAACACACAAAAACCCAACGAAGAATAGAACTTCAGACCAATTTTCCTTATGAATATTAATAAAAAATAGTCAATAAATTTCTCACAATCAGAATACAAGAATTCTTCAAAACAACCAACCATCATAATCAAGTAGGCTTCATACCAGGGATGCAGGAATGGTTCTATGTATGGAAATCCTTCAATTTATTCCACTATGTAAGCAAACTCAAATGAAAAAACACATGATCATCTCATTAAATATTGAAAAAGCATTTGAAAAACTCAATAAGCCTTCATGTTAAAAGTCTTGGAAATATCAGGAATTCAAGGCCCATACCTAAAAATAATAAAAGCAATGTACAGAAAAGCAGTAACCAACATTAAACTAAATGGAGAGAAACTTGAAGCAATCCCACTAAAATCAGGGACTAGACAAGTCTGCCCACTCTCTCCCTACTTATTCAATATAGTACTCAAAGTACTAGCCAGAACAATCAGACAACAAAAGGAGGTCAAAGGAAGAAGTCAAAATATCACTATTTTCAGACGATATGATAGTGTACTTAAGTGACCCCAAAAGTTCCACCAGAGAACTACTAAGCCTGGTGAATAACTTCAGCAATGTGTCTGGGTATTAAGTTAACTCAAACAAATCAGTAGCCTTCCTCTACTCAAATGATAAACAGGCTGAGGAAGAAGTAGGGAAATGATATCCATCACAATAGTCACATATAACATAAAATACCTCAGTGTGACCCTAATCAAGCAAGTGAAATATCTGTATGACAAGAACTTTAAGTCCTTGAAGAAAGAAATTGAAGAAAATCTTAGAAGATGGAAAGAACTCTCATGCTCATGTATTGAAAGAATTAATACATTAAAAATGGCCATTTGCCATAGATTCAATAGAATCCTCATCAAAATTCCAACTCAATTCTTCATAGAGTTAGAAAGAGCAATTTGTAATTCTTTTGGAATAACTAAAAACCTAGGATAGAAAAAAATATACTCAACAAGATAAGAACTTCTCTGGAAATCACCATCCCTGACCTCAAGCAGTACTACAGATCAATAGTGATAATAACTGTATGGTATTGGTTCAGGGACAGGTAGATGGATCAATGATATAGAATTGAAGACCCAGAAATGAACCCACACTACTAAGGTCGCTTGATCTTTGACAAAGAAGCTAAAACCATCCAATGGAAAAAAGATAGTATTTTCAACAAATGGTGCTAGTTCAACTGGAGGTCAACATGTAGAACAATGCAAATTTATCCACTCTTATCTCACTGTACAAAGGTTAAGTCCAAGTGGATCAAAGACCTCCACATCAAACCAGATACACTCAAAGTAATAAAAAGTAATAAAAGAAAAAGTGGGGAAGAGCCTCGAACACATGGACTCTGGGAAAATTTTCCTTAAGAAAACAACAATGGCTTTTGCTCTAAGATTAAGTATAGACAAGTAGGACCTCATAAAATTTCAAACTTCTGTAAGACATTGTCATTAAGATAAAAAAGGCAACCAACAGATTGGAGAAAGATCTTACCAATCCTACATCTGATAGAGGGCTATTATCCAATATATACAAAAAAAAACTCAATAAATTAGACTCCAGAAATTCAAATAACCCTATTAAAATGGGTAGAGTGCCAAACAAAGAATTCTCAGCTGAGGAATATCAAATGGCTGAGAAGTGCCTAAAAAACATTCAACATCCCAAGTGGTCATCAGGGAAATGCAAATCAAAACAACCCTGATATTCTACTTCACACCAGTCAGAATGGCTAAGACCAAAAACCCAGGTGACAACAGATGGTGGTAAGAATGTGCAGAAAGAGGAACATTCCTCCATTGTTGGTGGGAATTCAAGTTGGTACAGCCACTCTGGAAATCAGTCTAGAGGCTCCTTAGAAAATTAGACATTCCATTACCTGAGGACCCAGCTATACTATGCCTAGGCATATACCCAAATGATCCCCCAACATATAACTAAGACACGTTCTCCACTATGTTCCTCACTGCCTTATTTATAATAGCCAGAATCTGGAAAGTACACAGATGCCCTTCAACAGAGAAAGGAATACAAAAAATATGGTTTATCTACAGAATACAGAATTACACAGCTATCAAAAACAATGACTTCATAGAATTCATAGTCAAATGAATGTATCTTAAAAAACATCATGCTGAGTGAGGTAACCCAATCATAAAAAAATCACACATGATATGCAGTCACTGATAAGTGGATATTAGCCCAAAGATCAAATTACCCAAGATAGAATCCACAGACCACATGTAACCCAAGAAGAAAGAGTACCAAAGTACCGATGATTCAGTCCTTCTTAAAAGGGGACACAAAAATATTCATAGGAGGAGATATGGAGACAAAGTTTGGAGCAGAAACTGAAGGAATGGCCATTCAGAACTTGCCTCACTTGGGGATCTAACCCATATATATATATATATATATATATATATATATATATATATATATATATATATATATATATATATATATATATATATATATATATATATCCACCAGACCTGACATAGCTGTCTCTTGAGAGGCTCAGCCAGAGCATGACAAATTCAGAGGCTAATGCTAGCATCAAATCACTGAAGTGAGAGGTGTTTCCTG
Organism: Rattus norvegicus; assembly: GCF_021556685.1. Classification (NCBI taxonomy): domain Eukaryota; kingdom Metazoa; phylum Chordata; class Mammalia; order Rodentia; family Muridae; genus Rattus; species Rattus norvegicus. The sequence goes on from NC_141542.1 coordinate 16,291,731, forward strand.
TTGGAGGAGTTAGAGAAAGGATTGAAGGAGCTGAAAGGTTTTGCAACCCCATAAGAACAACAATACCAACCAACCAGTGCTCCAAGGGACTAAACCACTACCCAAAGACTACACATAGACTCATGGCTCCAGCTGCATATGTAGCAGAGGATGGCCTTGTTGGTCACCAATGGGAAAAGTCCGAGGTCCGGCCAAGGCTGGACCCCCACTGTAGTGGAATATCAGGGCAGGGAGGTGGGAAGGATGGTGGCTTGGGAAGGGGAACAACCTCACAAAAGAAGGGGAAGGAGGATGGGGTAGGGAGCTTAGGATGGGAAACAGGGAAAGGGAATAACATTTGAAATGTAAATTAAAAATCCAATAAAAAAACCTCAAGAAAATGCCTTACAAAAAGAATTGATCATGTAGAAGATGAAATAATATGTCTGGAAGACAAGGTAAAATAATTAGATTTCACAAGTAAACAATATAAAAAAAATTCAAGTACATACACTCAACTCACCCCACCCCATACATACAAATATACACATACACAAACACAAATTTGTGGGAGAACATGCATAAAATAGTAAATAACATTATGCTTAACTTTCAAATTATAGATATAGATGAGACAACAGAATCCCAGGCCAATGGCTTAAAACAATACTTCAACAAGATCAAAGAAGAAATTTCCCCAACCTAAAAAACAAAACAAAAAACAAACAACAGCAATAACAACAGCCACAACAAAAACACCTCAAAACTTCCAACCTAGACAAAGATACCCAGAAAAAATATCTATAATGGTGAAAAGAGAAACAAAAGTTTATCATGATACGAAAATTCTTTTTAAAAATCATGCCCAAATAGTTGTGGAAGGCAGAAGGAGGAAATTTGGTGGGAGAGGGATTGGGTGGGAGAGGGAAAGGGGAAGGAAATGGGGGTTTGTTGGCGCGGGTGGGGGAGGACTTTTAGGAAGTCCCAGAGACCTGGAAGGAGGAAGGCTTGGGTAACTAAGAAACTAATCCTAAATAGGCCATGGGCCTACATGAAAACTAAGTATGATTGCTTTACTAAAGGAAGACAGCAATAAAATGACTCCTAATGACATTCTGCTATACCAGTTGATCAGTGACTCCCTAAGCAATCATCAGACAAACTTTCCCTTACAGGAAACCTCTGGCAATCTTGTCAATATTTCCCTGCCTTCTTCTGCAATGTTCCCCAAAACTTAGGCATGTGGACTCCACACATCTATATTTTGATTGGTTGTGGGTTTTAGTAACAGTCTCTCAATCTTTTACATAGAGATATTTTCTTGATAAGGGGTGATGATTACACTTATATCTGAAGATTTATAGCTAGATTACTCTACACTGGTAATTGCAAAGACCAACTTGTAGGGTTTTTGGGTCCAGCATCTGCATCCCACAAGGCTTGGCTGCTCAAGAAGGCAGGAAATGGAAAGTTGACCATGCTTATCCTAAGTTGTTGCCTGGTGTCAAACTGTGGGAAGCTGCAGGACACCGCTCCTGGGGTGCAGAAGAACAGTATGTGGCTGGCGCAGCAGGCTGGGTCGGGGTTTCGGGCCTGCGAGGAAGTTGAGCATCCAGGTTCCTCTGGAGCCACGGAAGATCTAAGAACGGAGTGGGACCAGGGAACTGGATCTAGCCGAAGGCCGAAGAGGAAAAGTGGGTCACTTCTGATTTTGCCGCAGGGGAGAGTCTTAGGCTTGAGGGTGATTGGTGATTGCAAGCTGCAGGCTTGGTGGCTAAGGCTGGGAGCGCAGACAGTCCATGGATTTAAGACATTTATTGCAATGGCAGGAGGTGGATGAGTAAAACCATATCCTACTTCTCAAGGTGGACCTAATATTAAATACCTTTTGTGGGAGGAGTGGCTAGGAAGGAAAGGTTATTGGCTAGGCCTTATTATAAAGGAGATCTGTCTTGAGCCTCATGTCCTCTACCTGTGGTGGAGCTCGGGGCATTGTCCTTACATGACTGTTGGACATAAATCTATGAAGGGCTGCGGCTAGTGATGAGTTCTGGTATCCCAGGGGTCAGGCAAAACACCTACGTCCCTTAGGGTCACCATCTAGCCTTTGCTCAACCAGGAACCAGGGTTTCTTTCACAGTCCCACATCAACTAGATGGTTAAAAAAAAAAGAAACAAAAAAAAAAAACCCCATAGATACATCAATCTTTTTAGCAATTGCTTTTCTGAAATATAGAGAAATAATAAAACTACAAGTAATTATGAACGATTTTCCCCAGCTAACACAAACATCAAAGTCAAAAAGAAAGAATAGAAAACTCTAAAATGTATGTGCCACTCAAAAAAAAAAAAGAAGCCTGTTTTCAATCTGACTTTCTGAATCATTTGTAGAGTTTACTGATCAAACCATTTTGCAGTTTAATTTTCCTTGATTAGCAAAGCAATTTGCTCCAGCTTCCTCTAACTTGCTAATCAATTTTAGCAGCTACTAGAGCGAAAATACCACACAGATTGCTCTCACAGCTCAAATTGCTAATCAATTTTGAAAACCTAAATCTATCTGAATTTTACCCTGTCATTTCTTGCTTCACATTGTTAATATTTCTCATGACTCTGAAGGCTGATGAGTGAGTTTTCATGTGAAGTAATGCACTAAAATGATACTTTATTTTGGCTTAAGTATTTTCATCTTATTTCTACACTTAGTGTTCCACATTAAAAACTGGTGGATGACTACAAAGGCATTTTTAATAAATTTATCTCAAATAAACTCATCTTCTTAGATCTAATTTAAGTAAAATTACAAATATAAATTTTTATTGTAAATGTGTAAAAAAATTCTGAGGCATTAGTAAATGATGGTTATAACCATTTATGCTACATCTAGAATGAGAAAACATTGTGGACCACAAACACTCTGGCACTTTACTAAGCTAAAGAATTGAAGGCACTAGGCAGACACCAGTTGTACCATGGCTACCAGCACCCAGATCCCAACTAATGGTTCATCAACACATTCAAAACTTTGCCAAGCAAAGATTCAAAATATAGGCGATTGCTGTGAAAGGGAACTGAGAGATTAAGAATGTGGCACATTAGCCACTTAGCCTTCAAAACTGTCTGTCTTGTATGTTTGAGAGAAGCAATGATCTCATCATGATGACCAACGTATTTGAAATATTTTAAGTAGCATCAGCTTGCTTCCTAAATTGAAATTTCCTTGTCTCAAATGTCCATAAACTAAACTTTTTTCCCCTTCATATTTAGCCACTGAATTAAATCAGCAACCATCTGGATCCTTGAGCAATATGACACATATTAGAGAAAGATTTGGACAGATTTGGACAGAAATGGGTCTGAAGATCAGAGTTCTGCACACTCAGTTAATGCATTTCCAGAATCTGGAGATAAAGGGTGATCCAAAGTCTGTGCTTAATTAATAATAATTATTTGCATGTTGGATTCATATTTCAAATTGTTATATATAAAAATAACAGCTGGTGATTTCCGAGTTGGACAAGGACCAGCCTCAAGGTTCCACATCTTAAAACTTCAGAAGGGCACAACACAATATATTGCACCAAAGACCAGGAGTGGTACAGGGCCAGAAATATGCTAGCTGCCAGCAACAGGCAGTGACTGCGCTAGGAGAGTTGAATGTGCTGAATGTGGTAACCAGAGTGTGTTAAGGGTCATTTCTTTAGGGGCATAAGCTCATTGGCTCTTCTTGCTGTCCTCATTTATTCCTAAAACTGACTTTTCATATTTATTCATCAAAGATAATTCCAGTCTTAATATTTGCAAAATATTAAGTTGGCAGACTTTCTTTTCAGTTCTTGGATATATTCCATACCCTACTGGTTCTCAAAATATCTATGGACCACTCTCTAATTTTATTTTGTTATCCTATTATCTGTTGTGCTAAAGATGGAACCTAGGATTTCATGCACATTGGGGAAGAACTCATTCATTGAGCCACAAGAACAATGACTTTAGCTATTTGATTTTTAATAGTATTCGGATATTTGCAGAATCTTTGGTGCCTCACTTTATGTGACTTTTAAGTCCCAAATGGCAAGCTGTAATCCTATGGTGGAGAAATTTGCCAATACTGTCAGGCCTAGCCTTGAAGTTTCCTTCTTTAGGACTGCGATCTACCACTACCTGACAGAGACAGAGCCTGCAGCATTGACTCACTGGAACTCTCATCAGTGGGGCACACCCTGACTATTCTCATGCAGAGGAGTCAGCTAACCTGAAAGCAGAATGTACTCTGTGGTGATGTCTGCTTGTAATCTTAGTATTGAGGAAGCTGAGGTAAGATGAACTAAATTTCAAACTAGCTCGATAAGGCATTATGAAAAGACAAAACAACAGAATAGAAGGTACTCTAAGAACTATCAAGCCTCTTTTCTTCTGAGTTCTTAGTATCGTGAAATACATAGGAAAACAAAACCTGAAAGTCGGAAAAGATGTGATGCTTTAAGTAAAAGACACAATGGGGAACTAATTTTACTAATGGGAGAAATGGCACCTGGAGAAATATTTTGACAGAGTAAACAATGAACTTCTGAAAAAAATTGTTCATTGATATTTGAACAAGTACTGTGACACTGGTACACACACACACACACACACACACACACACACACGCACGCACGCACGCACGCACGCACGCACACACACAGTAATATAAAAAGTTTTCAAATGGTAATAGTAAGATATATAAAGGTACATTAATAATAGTAATGAACTGATGCACTAAAAATCCAGAACGTGTATTTCAGAAAAGACAAAGAGAGAAGGGGAAAGAAAAAGTAGAAGGGGAACTAATGACTAATGGGTGAAGGGGAATGTAGGTGGAAGGGAAATATGGGAAAGGAAGACAAAACATAGAATAAAGCAAGTGAAAGAAGTATATAAAAATGAGAAAGCATCATTAATAGTAATATTTTAAAGAATTGTGTATATATGTATAAATACACAGGTATTTGGTGTACCTGTGTGTGAATGTATGCCACATGTATGTATGTGACTCCAGAGTCCAATAAGGGCATTAGGTCTCCTGAGCTAGAGTTTTAGGTGGTTGTGTTCAGCTCACCATGGATGCTGGGAACTAAACACAAGTCCTCTGGAAGAGCAGCAAGCACTCTTCATCATGGCTAATCCATCTCCAGCAAGCACTAATCAATCTCTTCAGCTCCAATACATGACCATTATTTGAATTATTTTACCTTTCTGTAAATCTCAAATTGTGTCAAGTTATACAGTAAATATAAAATAACCAATAAAAAATGCAAAAGAAAACGTATTGGAGACATCATGAGTTAGTTTTTAAAAATAAATTTTATGGTGAATATTTAAGTCACAAAATGTTGTATATTATGATGCATTCACAAGTGACAAAAATATTGGGATGACATATTGTGTACATTTAATACTTTTTTTATATCATACTGTCATCTATTCATTTCACAAATTTCCCCAGGATGAGACATTATTATGGATTTTAGTTTAAACATTTTCTGCATTATCTATTATATAAATTCATACACATCAGTTGGTGTTCTTGTAGACCTGGAGAACATTTGGGCACACAATATTTGCTATCAGAGACAAATGTGACATATTCACATGATAATTAATCTGCTCACATTTAAAAATATTTTATCCTGTATATCTTTTCATTATTTTATATTAATTTTTAAAACAACAGTTTCAGTACAATGCTGCTACATATGCATGTAATTGAACTCTGATTAAGTTTGCTTCATTACCAGTTCTTCAACTGTCTTGTTCACCCCTTCCAATTTCTTTTCCAAATAATTTTAAGTTTCCCTTGTACTATTATGGGATTCATGGTTATCTAAGTTTATTTATGAAAGAAAGCATTCAATACTTTCTGTGTGAGTCTGCTTAATTTACTAACAGAACTTATCCATTCACCTTCCTGTAAATAATATGTTTTCTTTCTTCTTTAGTACCGAGTAATATCCAACTATGTCTATACTCCATATTCTCTCATGCATTCATATGAGAATGAAATGTAGAAGACTTGCCTGTTTTTCAGCCTATGGTGAACATTGTTGAACTAAATATGAAAATGTGAGTATTTGTACTGTCTACTGATCTTGTTTTCTTTAACTGTACACTTAACTGTTGTGTAAAAAGTCCTTAGAGTGACTTTTATTTCATTTTACGAGAAGCTTCATATTGCTTTTCATACTGGCTGGATGAATTTATGCTCTAGCCTACATACTGTATTCTATTCCCCTTTGTCCTAGTCAGTATTTGTAGTTTTCAGATTGCTGAGGATCTTGAACCTTTCTTAGTGTATTTGTTGGACATTTGTTTTTTGTTTGGGTAGCTGTCATTTCAGTGAATTCAGTCACTTATTTAATGGTCTCTGTGTTTTGACATACTTAATTTGAAGTCTGTATGTGTTCTTGATAAATGTTTTCTGTTGGAAAAAATGATATTTCCTCCCACTCTGTCCTCTGTCTTTGCTCTGTAATGTTTGCAATTTTGACTTTTGTATTCAGCACCCCAGCTACCTCATAGCCTTTCACACTTAAAAACCAATAGATAAGAAATCAGTAATTATACCCAGAGGGAATTACATTAGTAGAAAAGTAAGTGACAAAGAAACACATACAAATAAAGAATGTAATTCTTTACAGGATATTTAAGACAATATTTTCCACACTTTTCCTTTTCTTTTTTTTACAATTATATTTTTCTTGGATAATTTATGTATTTACATTTCAAATGTTACCCCGTCCTCCCCTTTCCCATACTTCCTCAAGCCTCTCCCTGCTTCTATGAGGATGCTCCCATTCCCACCCACCCACTCCTACCTCAGTGCCCTGCCATTATTCTACATTGGGAAAACTAGCCTTCACAAGACCAAGGGCTTTTTTTCCCATTGATGCTGGACAATGCCATCCTCTGCCACATATGTGGCTGGAGTCATGGGTCCCTCCATGTACACTCATTGGTTGGTGGTTTAATTCCTGGGAGCTCTGTGGGGTTTGGTTAGTTGATGTTGTTCTTTCTATAGTGCTGCAAATCCCTTTAGCTCCTTCATTCCTTTCTCTAACTCTTCCATTGGGGTCCCTTTTTTCAGTCCAATGGTTAGCTGCAACCATCCTTATCTGTATCAATAGGACTCTAGCAGAGCCTCTCAGGAGACACCCATATCTGTCTCCTGTCAGGAAGCACTTCTTGGCATCAGCAATAGTGACTGGATTTGGTGACAGCACATGAGATGGATTCCCAGGTTAGTCAGTCTCTGGATGACCTTTTCTTCAGTCCCTGCTCCACTCTTCATTCCTTTATTTCCACCCATGAGTATTTTGTTCTCCCTTCTAAGAAGGAATGAAGCATCCTCATTTTGGTCTTTCTCTTTCTTGGGCTTCATATGATCTGTGAATTTTTTCTTAGGTATTCCAAGCTTTGGGGCTAATATCCACTTATCAGTTAGTGCATACCATGTGTTCTTTTGTGACTGGGTTGCCTCACTCAGGACGATATTTTTTAGTTTCATCCATTTGCCTAAGAATTTCATGTAGTGGTTGTTTTTAAGAGTTGAGTAGTAAGCCACTACCTAAAGACTATACATGGACTGACCCTGGACTCTGACCTCATAGGTAGCAATGAATATCCTAGTAAGATCACCAGTGTAAGTGAAAGCCCTTGGTCCTGCTAAGACTGAACCCCCAGTGAACGTGATTGTTGGGGGGAGAGCGGCAATGGGGTGAGGGTGGGGAGGGGAACACCCATAAAGAAGAGGAGGGGGAGGGATTAGGGGGATGTTTGCCCAGAAACCGGGAAAGGGAATAACACTTGAAATGTAAATAAGAAATACTCAAGTTAATAAAAAAAAAAAAAGAGTAGTACTCCATTGTGAAAATGTACCAAATATTTTGTATCCATTCCTCTGTTGAAGGGCATCTGGATTCTTTCCAGCTTTTGGTTATTATAAAGAAGGCTGCTGTAAACACAGTAGATCATGTGTCCTTGTTGTATATTAGAGCATCTTTTGGGAGTATGCCCAGGAGTGGTATAGCTAGGTACTCATGTACTATGAAATCCAGGACAGTACTATGTCCAATTTTTGGGGTTACTTTAGTATGCTATGATATCATCTACAAATAGTGATATTTTGTCTTCTTCCTTTCCAATTTGTATTCCTTTGACCTCTTTTTGGTTTTTTATATTGCTGTGGCTAAGACTTCAAGACTATATTGAATAGGTAGAGAGAGAGTGGTTAGCCTTTGTCGGGGACCAGACTACCGGACTAGGCAAAGCTAGTGACCTGCCCTGAGCAGATTCCTGAGAAGGCCTTGACCTTTTCAAAGAAAGAACATGTCCCTGGAAGACTGTTGCCTCTTTGTCTAAGGAGGATATCTTGCAGTTTAATGATTCACCTTATGTCCTTGGGCACTTCCCAGTACTCCCCCTGCCCTAAGCTTCAATTCCTGCTTCAGAGCTTTAAATGCTGTACATTCCTCTCAATAAACAGACCTTGACAAGGACACTGCTTGGTCTTGCTCCTCTTTCTCACCTGTTCTCCCACAGGTATGGGTCCCCCTCAACCCCCACGAATAACTGCGTCCCCGCTGGCGGGGGCAAGCCTTATCTGTTTCTCTGATTTTACTGGGATTGCTTCACGTTTCTCTCCATTTAGTTTGATGTTTAATACTGATGTATTACTTTTATGGTTTAGGTATGGGACTTGAACTCCTGATCTTTCCAGGATTTTTATCATGAAGCAGTGTTGAATTTTATAAAATGCTTTCTCAGCATCTAATAAAATGATCATGTTTTTTTTTTCCCTTGATTTTGATTATACCGTGGATTACAGTGATAATTTCCGTATAGTCTACCATCCTTGCATCCCTGGGATGAAGCCTATGTAATAATGGTGAATGATCATTTTGATGTGTTCTTGGATTTCATTTGTGAGAATTTTATTAAATATTTTTGCATCAATATTCATGAGGGAAATTGGTCTGAAGTGCTCTTTCTTTGTAGGGTTTTTTTTTTGTGGTTTAGGTATAAGCATAATTGTCACTTCAATGAACAAATTGATTAGTGTTCCTTCTATTTCTAGTTTGTGGAATAATTTGAGGAGTATTGTTATTAGGTCTTCACTGAGGGACTGATAGAATTCTGCACTAAAGTCATCTGGTCCTGGGCTTGTTTTGGTTGTGAGATTTTTAATGACTGCTTCTATTTCTTTAGGGGTTATTGGAATGTGTAGATGCTTTATCTGATCCTGATTAACTTTGTTTCCTGTTATCTGTCTAGAAAATTGGCTATTTCCCCCAGATTTTCCAGTTTTGTTGAGTATAAGCTTTTGTAGTAGAATCTGAAATTTTTTTGAATTTTCTCAGTTTGTGTTGTTATGTCCCCCTTTTCCTTTCTGATTTTATTAATTTGGATACTGTCTTTCTGCCTTCTGGTTATGCTGGCTAAGGGTTTATCTACCTGGTTGACTTTCTCAAAGAACCAGTCCTGGTTTTGGTGATCCTTGTATAGTTCTTTTTGTTTCTATTTGGTTGATTTCAGCTCTGAGTTTGGTTATTTCCTGCCATCTACTCCTGTTGTCAATGTGTTTCTTTATGTTCTAGAGCTTTCAGGTGTCCTGTCACGCTGTTAGTGTATGCATTTCTTTTTGGAGGCATTCACAGCTATGAGTTTTCCTCTTTGCATTGCTTTCATTGTATCCTATAAGTTTGGGTATGTTTTGCCTTCATTTTCATTAAATTCAAAAAGTCTTTCTTTATTTCTTCCTTGACCAAGTTGTCATTAAGTAGAACATTGTTCAGCTTCCATGTATATGTGGGCTTTCTTATGGTTTTGTTTTTATTGGAGATCAGCCATAGTGTATGATGATCTGATAGGATGCGTGGGATTATGTCAATCTCTTTGTATCTGTTAAGTCCTGTTTTGTGTCCAATAATATGGTCTGATTTTGAAAAGGTACCATGAGTTGCTGAGAAGAAGGTATATTCTTTTGTTTTAGGATGAAATGTTCTATAGATGGCTGATAAATCCATTTGGTCATTACTTCTGTTAGTTTCACTGTGACTCCATTTAGCTTCTGTTTCCATGATCTGTCCATTGATGAGAGTGGTGTTTTTAAGTCTCCTATTATTATTGTGTGTGGTACAATGTATACTTTGAGCTTTAATACAGTATCTTATATGAATGTGGGTGCCCTTGCATTTGGAGCATAGATATTCAGAATTGAGAGTTCATCTTGGTAGATTTTTCCTTTGATGAGTATAAAGTATACTTCCTTATCTTTTTTGATAACTTTTGGTTGAAAGTCAATTTCATTTGATATTAGAATGGCTACTCCAGCTTGTTTTTTGGGACCATTTGCTTGGAAACTGTTTTTCCAGTCTTTTACTCTTAGGTAGTATCTGTCTTTGTCACTGAGGTACATTTTATGTATGTATATCCATTCTGTTAGTCTATGTCTTTTTTTTTAAGTCTATGTCTTTTTATTGGGGAATTGAGCCCATCAATGTTAAGAGATATTAAGGAATAGTGATTGTTGCTTCTTGTCATTTTTGGTGTTAGAGGTAGAATTAGTTTGTATGTTTTTCCTCTTTGGGGGTTGTTGCAAGAAGATTACTTTCTTGCTTTTTTAGGGTATAGTTTCCCTCCTTGTTTTGGAGTTTTCCACCTATTATCCTTTGTAGGGCTCAATTTGTGGAAAGATACCGTGTAAATTTGTTTTTTTTTTCATGGAATATCTTCATTTCTCCATCTATATTAATTTAGAATTATGCTGGATATAGTAGCCTGGGCTGGCTTTTGTGTTCTTTTAGCATCTGTATGACATCTGTCCAAGATCTTCTAGGTTTCATAGTCTCTGTTGAGAAGTCTAGTATAATTCTCATAGTTCTGCCTTTATATATTACTTGATCTTTTTTCCTTACTGCTTTTAATATTCTTTCTTTTTTACGCATTTCATGTTTTAACTATTATAGGACTGGAACAATTTATTTTCTAGTCCAATCTGTTTGGAGTTCTATAGGCTTCTTGTATATTTATGGGCATCTCTTACTTTAGGTTAGGAAGTTTTCATCTGTAATTTTATTGAAGATATTTACTGGCCCTTTAAGTTGAGAATCTTCATTCTCTTCTATACATATTATTCTTAAGTTTTGTCTTCTCATTGTATCCTGAATTCCCTGGCTGTTTGGGGTTAGGAACTTTTTGCTTTTTGCCTTTTCTTTGACTATTGTGTCAATATTTTCTAAGGAAACTTCTGCCCTGAGATTCACTCTTTATTCTTTTGAATTCTGTTGTTGATTTTTGTGTCTATGTCTTCTGATCTCTTTCCTAGATTTTCTATCTCCAGGGTGGTCTCTCTTTCTGATTTCTTTATTTTTTCCATTTCCATTCTTAGATTCAGGATGATTTTGTTCAATTCTTTCACCTGTTTGACTGTATTTTCTACTAATTATTTAAGGTATTTTTGTGTTTCTTCTTCAAAGGGTTCTATTTGTTCACCTGTTTTGTCTTGTATTTCTTTAAGGGAATTATTTTTGGCCTTCTTATAGTCGTCTATCATCATAATGAGATGTGATTTAAAATCCAAATCTTGCTTTTCTGATGTGTTTAGATGTCCTGTATTAGATGTGGTAGGGGAACTGAAATTTGATGATGCCATGTATTCTTGATTTCTGTTGCTTGGGTTCCCGTGCTTACCTCTAGTCATCTGGTTTCCTCTGATGTTTGATAGTCTTGCTGTTTCTTACTGGAGGTTGTCTCTTCTGTGGGCAAGTAAGCCTATCAGCCTATAATCTATGGAGAGCTCCTGGCAGATCTACTCTCTGTTGACCAGTTTTTGTATCTGAGGACTGTGAAACAGTGCTGGCTCTGGGTGCAGATGGAGACTGGAAGGGTCCTGTCCTAGGCTGCCCTGTGCTTCAGGATTCCTGTGTGTTTCCAGGGTGTCTCTCCTTGAACAGTCAATGGGGAGAAAGTGTTGACCCATCTATGGTCTGTGGGCTTAGTAGACAGAGTGCTCTTGACAGACAAGCTCTCTGTTGGCAGGTTTTGTGTCTGAGGACCGTGCAAAAGCCACAGCTCTGGGTGTATATGGAGCCTGGAAGGGCCCTGTCCCAGGTTGCCCAGTGGCTCCTGAGCCCTGTACTCTCTCAGAGGGTCTATTTTTGGCCAGTCACTAGAAAGTGGGGTCCTACCTGTGGGCTGTGGGTTTAGGAGGGAGAGTACTCCTGGAGACCAACCCTCTGTAGGCAGGTTTTGTATGTGAGAGTTGTCCAGCGTTTTCAAAGAGTAAGAATAAAATATAATTGAATCAGATAATCTAGAGGCTAAAATATAAATAATAGTTAAGAAAAATTGAGGAAAAAGAGTAGTTTTAGATAGAATATATAAGTAGGCCATTCAAAAGAAATCATTGAGGAAGTTCATACACATACACACACACACACACAGCCATCCCTGACTCAGAAGCTATCTCCAATTGATAATTTCTTTTCTGCAATGGAGTCCACTGGGCATACAAACCACTCTTACGGTCATGTCACATGCTTAGCAATAGATAAACAACAGAAAATGAACTCAATGCCATCTTTGAAGGGTTTTTGTCTCATGATGTTTTGCTGAGGACAGTTTTACTTTTTTTTAAAACCTTATGGGTTCTTTGTGTATTTATTATTGCTTCTAATTATGTGTTTTCATGGGATTCCTGTGTGAAAATATGTGTTTCCTTATCCATTGCATTTATATGTTTCTTGTGCTTTTTCTTTGGCTCCTTTTTGGTTTGTTTGTTTGTCTTATTTCTATTTGTTGGTAATTTTGTTTCATCTTATTTTATTATTTTTAGATGGCTATTTATAAGAAACAGAAAGGATATGAATTCGAATTGGACAAGATATGGGCAAAATCCTGAAGTAGTAGTAGGAAAACCATAATCATAATCTAATATATGAAAACAATCTCTTTTCAATAAAAATAGAAAATTAAAAATAGCATTTTTTAAATGAACAATGAAGTTTTGCATTTATATGCAATTTGCTGATAAATAAAGCAAATTTCATAGTATTTCAAGTAAAATGTAGGACTCTTTAATTTTTAAATTTTATTTGCTTGTTTGTATGTCTTTGTCTTTGAGTCTTTGTGTCTCTGTCTCTGGTGTGTATGCGTGTCCATGTGTGCGCACACAGGGGCATGTGCTTGCCCAGGCATGTACACATATGAAGATTGTAGGGCAGTTTTTCTTTTTTTCATCTTTATTAACTTGAGTATTTCTTATTTATATTTCAATTGTTATTCCCCTTCCAGGTTTCCAGGCCAACATCCCCCTAACGCCTTCTCCTCCCCTTCTCTATGGGTGGTCCCCTCCCCATCCTCTCCCATTACCACCCTCCCGCCAACAATCATGTTCACTGGGGGTTCAGTCTTGGCAGGACCAAGGGCTTCCCCTTCCACTGGTGCTCTTACTAGGATATTCATTGCTACCTATGAGGTCAGAGTCCAGGGTCAGTCCATGTATAGTCTTTGAGTAGTGGCTTAGTCCTGGAAGCTCTGGTTGGTTGGCATTGTTGTTCATATGAGGTCTCAAGCCCCTTCAAGCTCTTTCAGTCCTTTCTAAGATTCCTTCAACGGGGGTCCCGATCCCAGTTCAGTGGTTTAATGATGGCATTCACCTATGTATTTGCTGTATTCTGGGTGTGTCTCTCAGGAGAGATCTACATCCAGTTCCTGTCGGCCTGTACTTCTTTGCTTCTTCTATCTTCTCTAGTTTGGTGGCTATATATGTATGGGCCACATGTAGGGCAGGCTCTGAATGGGTGTTCCTTCTGTGGAGGGCAGTTTTTCAAGACTTGATTCTCTCTGCAATGGCTTCCAAGGGTGGAATTCATGTGATCAAACTTGAATTTCAAGTGTTTTTACTGAAATTAGCTCCTTATTTGACCCCAAATTCGACCTTTCTTGAATGTACTTTAACTAAAAAGTGATATAAAGCTTTGTTAAAAAGTTGAAAAATCAGCTTTATGCATCTACTAACCTGAGGGGGGACATAGAGCAATGTCGGGCCCTGACATTCACATGTATAATATATCAAGAATGATTTCCTAGTAGCTATGTTCTATTATAGAAAATAAACACAAATCTAATCATTGTTTATATAATGTAGACAGATAATACATGGTAAATATTAGGAGATGAAAGCAGAAATATAAGCGCAGTAATCCTAGCCATTTGCAGACTGATAAAATGAATAGTAAGAGATTTTAACATGTTTCTTCAGCAGAGATTATTTTAGAGCCCATAACACTACATATCCTATGGAATATGTCTTATTTCTTTGTTAAATGAATGAGCAAGTATTCATTTATATACAAAACACTGACAAAATTGCTAACTATTCCAGCTGGGGTAGCAGGCTGGTGACAGGAACAGAGAGCCAGATAAGGCATATAAGGCTTATATTAGCTCAAAAGCACATTTGGAATTTTTATAAAAAAAAGTCACTAATTTGATCCCATGGAAAATATCCACTTCCAATTGGAGGGGAAATTAACTCTTCATGAATATCAATCAAATATGATTCCTATATCTCGGAGAAATTTCACCATATTTGGAGATAATTTTTCAGTTGTTACATCTGAAGCAGTAAGTTCTAGAGACCTACTTGGTCCAATGAGTAAAAAGCAATGTCCTATAATGTTCAGGGCTACCCCAAAGCAAGGGATCTCCAATACATTGAGACTGTAAATCTCAATATTGTTAAATCTAAGAACCCAACACTTCACTGCACAATGATACTTCAAACTTTATAACTTGTTTTCTTTCATTTATTCAGGGATGTATATGATATGCTAATATTTCTACTAATCTGAAATGTAAGTGATTTACAAAAACTTTCCTGCTACCCTGAGGTAAAGGATCCTTAAGCCGAGAACTTTACACTACTTCTTCAGTAATTCCCCCTCTGTCTTAGACAGAGGGCTGCACGTTAATATTAATGTAATATGTTGTGTGTAAAATATCAGATAAAATAGAAAATACAAACAAATAGTTGGGAAAATGATTACTTTTAGATACAGCTATTGTATACATGTTCATTCATTGTTGTTTTGTCTTTCCTAATACTTGAAGTTTGTCTAAAATCATTCCGGTCATTAAAAAAATGCCTTATATAGTCTTTTTTTTAAACTGAATATTTTATGTATTTACATTTCAAATCTTATCCCCATTCCCAGTTTCCCCTAGGGAAACCTCCCTCCCATCCCCCTCCTTTTTCTATGTGTTCCCACTCCTGCTCACCCACCACTGCCTCCCTGCCCTGGCCTTCTCCCACACTCTGGAAATCAAGCCTTCAAAAGTTCCAAGGGCTTCTCCTATTGATGCCTGAAAATGCTATCCTCCACTACATACGTGACTGGAGCCATGCATCTCCTCATGTGTTCTCTTTGGTTGGTGGTTTAGTCCCCAGCAGCTCTGGGGTCTGTAGTTGATTGATATTTTTGTTCTTCCTATGGGGTTGCAAACCCCTTCAGCTCCTTCAGTCCTTTCCCTAAATCCACCATTGGGATCCCTGTGCTCAGTCCAATTGTTGGTTGTAAACCTCCAACTCTGTATTTGTCAAGCTCTGACAAAGCCTCTCAGGAGACAGCTATAATTCTTGGCATCCACAGTAGTATCTGGGTTTGTTTACTGATTGTGGGATGGATCTCCAGGTGGGGCAATCTCTGGATGGCCTTTCCTTCAGTTCCTGTTCCAGTCTTTGTTCCTGTATTTCCTTCCATGAATATTTTCTAAAAGCACCTTTTTTTTCCTGCTTCTTCTGGGTTAAGAATTTGGAGATGAGAAGGTGGTCCCACGCCCCAAACAGGGGCCTAACTTTTGAATAAGGTCTCTACAGGTTTTCCCTCCCTTGTTGGGGATTTCAGCCAATTTTATCACTATTGTGTCTTGGTAAGCTCTGGCTTTCCTGGTATTTGGGACTTCCTGGTAACTACACCCAGGACCCCATGCGTCATTGCTACATACCTCTGTCCAAATTCCTAAACCTCTGTATAAATCATCCTCATTCCTCCCATTCCTGATCCTGCTCTTTTTATTTTTTCTGATACTCCTCTTCTCTTCCTCACAATTCTCTCCTATCCTCTAACTCCCATGAGGATGTTGTTTCCTCTTCTAAGAAGGGGTAAAACATCTACATTTTGATCTTCCTACTTCTCGAGTTTCATATGGTCTGTAAATTGTTATCTGAGCTTTTCGGATAATATCCATTTATCAGTGAGTGCAGACCATGCATGTTCTTTTGGAGTTGGTTTACCTCACACAGGATGATATTTCCTAGTTCCATCCATTTGACTAAGAATTCCATGAAGTCATGGTTTTTAAAGGCTCAATAACACTCTGCTGTGTAAATGCATGACATTTTCTGTATCCATTCTTCAGGTGAGGGACACCTGGGTTGTTTCCATGTCCTGGATATAGACTACTAATAACATAATGGAGTGTGTGTCCTTGTTACATATTGGAGCATCTTTTAGGTATATGCCCAGGAGTGGTATAGTTGAGTCCTCAGGTAGCACTATGTCTAATTTTGTGAGAAACTGTGAGACTGATTTCCATAGTGGTTTTACAAGCTTACAGTGTCACCAGCAGTGGAGGAGTGTTTGGTTCAGGAAATCTTCTCTTGTGCCTATGTGTTTGAGGCTCTTCCCTACTTTCTCTTCTACAGTTTCAGTGTACTAGGTTTTAAGTGGAGGTGTTTGATCCATGTAGTCTTGAGTTTTGTACCAGGAGATAAGTATGACTCAATGTGCATTCTTCTACATGTTGACTGTCAGTGGAACCAGCATCATTTGTTGAAAATGCTATCTTTTTTCCATTGGATGGTTTTAGGTCCTTTGTCAAAGATCAATTGACCATAGGTGTGTGGGTTCATTTCTTGATCTTTAATTCTATTCCGTTGACTTACCTCCCTGTCACTATACCAATACAATACAGTTTTTAATCATATTGCTTTGTAATACATCTTGAGTTCAGGGATAGCGAATCCCCCAAAATTATTTTATTGAGAATAGTTTTCACTATCATAGGTTTTTGGTTATTTCAAATGAATTAGCAAACTGCTCTTTCTAACTCTATGAAGAATTGAGTTGTAATTTTGATAGGAATTGCATTGAATCTGCCAATTGCTTTTGGCAAGATGGACATTTAACTATATTAGTCTTAACAATCAATGAACATGGAAGATCTTTCCATCTTGATAACTTCTTGGATATCTTTCTTCAGGGACTTGAAGTTCTTGTCATACAGATTTTAACTTGCCTGGTTAGAGTCACACCAAGGTATTTTACATTATTTGTGTCTATTGTGAAATGTGTCGTTTCCCCAATTTCTTTCTCAGCCTGTTTATCCGTAGAGTAGAGGAAGGCTATTGATGTTTTTGAGTTAATTTTATATCCAGCCACTTTGCAGAAGTTGTTTATCAGCTGCAGTGGTTCTCTGGTGGAATTTTTGGGACCACTTAATTATAGTATCATGCTACCTGAAAATAGTGATATTTGATATCTTCCTTTCCAATTTGTATCTCTTTGATCGCTTTTTGTTTTCTAATTGCTCAGGCTAGGACTTTGAGTACTGTATCCAATAGGTAGGGAGAGAGTGGGCAGCCTCTCTGATACCAAAGTTAAATAAGGATTAGGTATCTGATTTTAGTGGGATTACTTCAAGTTTCTCTCCATTTAGTTTGATGCTGGCTGCTGTTTGGCTGTGTACTGTGTTTACTATGTTTAGCTATGGGCCTTGAATTCCTGGATGTTCTAAAACTTTTACGGTGAAGGGGTGTTGAATCTTGTCAAATGCTTTCTCAGCCTCTAATGAGGTGATCATGTGTTTATTGTTCCCTTTGAGTTTTTTTATACAGTGGATTATATTGATGGAATTCCATATATTGAACCATCGTTTTAATGTGTTCTTAGATTCAGTTTGCAAGAATTTCATTGAGTAATTTGACATCAATATTCATAAAGGATACTGGCCTGAAGTTCTCTTTCTTTGTTGGGTCTTTGTGTGGTTTAGGTATAAGTGTAATTGTGGCTTCATAGAAGCATACTTTGCTTCTGTTTCTATTTTCTGGAATAGTTTGAAGAACATTGGTAATAAGTCTTTTTTGTAGCTCTGATAGAAGTCTGAACTAAAGTCATTTATTTGGTCCTGGGCTCTTTTTGATTGCAAGACATTTAATGACTGCTTCCTTCTATGTCTTCAGAGATTATGGGGCTATTTAGATGATTTACCTAATCCTGATTTAACTTTGGTATCTGGTATCATTTTACAAAGTTGTCCATTTCATCCAGATTTTCCTGTTTTGTTGAATATAGGCCTTTGTAGTAGGATCTTGTGATATTTTTAATTTATTCATTTTCTATTATTATGTCTCCCTTTTCATTTCTGAATTTGTTCAGTTGCATACTGTCTCTGTGTCCTCCGTTTAGTCTGGCAAAGAGTTTATCTATCTTCTTAATTTTGTTAAAAAAAAAACAGCTCCTGCTTTTGTTGATTCTTTTTATAGTTCTTTTTGCTTTTACTTGGTTGATTCTAGTCCTGATTAATTCCAACCATATACTCCTTTTCAATGTATTTGTTTCTTTTTGTTCTAGAGCTTTCAGGTGTGCTTTTAATATATGCTTTCTCCACTCTGCTTTTGGACACACTCAGAGCTATGAGATTTCCTCTAGGTATTGCTTTCATTGCATCCCAGAGTTTGGGTATATTGTACCTTCATTTGTCTAAATTCTAAAATGTCTTTAATTTCTTTCTTTATTTCTTTCTTGCCCAAGTTATCAAAGAGTGGAGCATTGTTCAGGTTTCATGTTTATGTCAGCTTTCTGTTGTTTTTGTTGTTAATGAAGACCAACCGTAGTCAATGGTGATCTGATAGGATGCATGTTATTATTTCAATCATTTTATGATTACAGATGTTGAGGCATGCTTTGTGACCAATTATACGGTCAGTTTTGGAGAAGGTACTATGGGGTACTGAGAAGAAGGTATATTCTTTTGTTTTAGGACAAAAATGTATTATAGATACGTTTTAAATCCATTTTTTATAACTTTTGTTAGTTTCATTGTTTCTCTGTTTAGTTTCTGTTTCCATGATCTGTCAATTGATGAAAGTAAGTTTTTGAAATCTTCCACCATCATTGTGTGTGGTGCAATGGATGCTTTCACCTTTAGTAAAGTTTCTAATATTAATGTATGTCCCCTTACATTTGGAGCATAGATATTCAGAATTGAGAATTCATCTTGGTGGATTTTTCCTTTGGTGAATACAAAGTGTCCTTCCTTGTATTTTTTTTAATAACTTTTGGTAGAAAACAGATTTTATTCGATAATAGAATGACTATTTCAGCTTCTTTCTTGGGACCATTTGCTTGGAAACTGTTTTTTGAGCCTTTCATTGTGAGGTGGTATCTGTCTTTGTCACTGAGATGCATTTCCTGTATGTACCAAAATGTGGGGTCCTCTTTACCTATACAGTTTATTCATCTATGTCTTTTTATTTTGGATTGTGTTCATTGATGTTAAGAGATATTAAGAAATAGTGATCGTTGCTTCCTGTTATTTTAGTTGTTAGAGGTAGAATTATGTTTGTATGGTTATCTTCTTTTGGGATAGTCAAAAGAAGATTACTTTCTTTCTTTTTCTAAGGTGCAGTTTCCCTCCTTGTGTTGGAGTTCTCCATCTATTATCCTTTGTAGGGCTGGATTTGTAGAAAGATTTTGTGTAAATTTGGTTTTGTCCTGGATTATCTTGTTTTTTTACATCTATGATAATTGGCCATTTCACTGTACATAATATCCTGGGCTGTAATTTGTGTTCCTTTAGTGTCTGTATGAAATTGGCCCAGGATCTTCTGGCTTTCTTAGTCTCTGATGAGTCTAGTGTAATTCTCATAGGTCTGCTTTTATATGTTAATTGACCTTTTCCCTTACTGTTTTTTATATTCTTTCATTGTTTTCTACATTTAATGTTTTGACTCTTATGTGATGAGAGAAATTTCTTTTCTAGTACAATCTCTTTGGAGTTCTGTAAGCTTCTTGCATGTTCATGGGCATCTCTTTTGGTTAGAAAAGTTTTCTTCTATAATTTTTGGAAGATATTTACTGGCCCTTTAAGTTGGAAATTTTCACTCTCTTCTCTACCTTTCATCCTTAGATTTGGTCTTCTAATTGTGTCCTAGATTTCCTGGATGTTTTGCATTTGGAGGTTTTACATTTTCCATTTTTTGACTGGTGTGTCAAGGTTTTCTATGGAATCTTCTGCACCTGAGGTTCTCTCTTCAATATTCTGTTGGAGATGCTTACATTTATGACTCCTGATCTCTTTTTAGGTTTTCCTTCTCCAGAGTTGTCTGTCCTTGTCATTACTTTTTTGTTTGTATTTTCATTTTTAGATCATGGATGGTTTTGTTCAATTACTTTACCTGTTTGGTTGTGTTTTCCTGTAATTCTTTTAGGGATTTTTGTGATTACTCTTTAAGTGTTCTACCTGTTTATCTGTGTTCTGTATTCATTTTTAAGATTATATTTATTTATTATATATGAATACACTGTAGTTGTCTTCAGACACACCAGAAAAGAGCATCAGATCTCATTTACAGATGGTTGTGAATCACCATGTGGCTGCTGGGATTTGAACTCAGGACCTCTGGGAAAAGCAGTTGATGCTCTAAGGGAGTTATTTATTCTCTCTTAAAATCCTCTATCACCACCATGAGCTGTTATTTTAAATCTAAATCTTACTTTTCCTTTATTGGGGTATCCAGGACGTTCTTTGGTGGCAGAACTGGTTTCTGATAATGCCAAGTAGCCTTGTTTTCTCTTGCTTAGTTTCTTGCACTTGCCTTTTGCCCGTGGGTTATCTGTGATTTTAGTTGATCTTGTTGTTTCTGAATGGAGCTTGTCTTTTCTGGGGTCTGTGAGTCTGTGATCTTAGGTATGTCAGCACTTCTGGAGAGATTTGTGTATGGAGGGCTATAGGATAGCCTTAGCTCTGGAGTGTAGATGGAGAATGCCTTAAATAGTCTTAAAAACAATTACCGACCCAATACAAAATTTTCTTGATCACATCTAAGCTGCTATGTATTACAGGGTTCATATTTCTAGGACCTTGTAGCTGAAAACAAAAATAGAAAGTCAAAAGAGAAGGAAAACAACAGCCAGAAACTGTAGTTTTCTAGCCTTTTAATTTTTTTTAACCATATGGCCACTGTGTATATGGTGACATCACCTTTCTCTCTTTGCAGTACAAATTCATTTTGTGCAGTCTGAATTAGTCCTTATGTTCTAAAAACCTGCAGTGATTTATTTTTCCAGCCTTTCTGCTGTTTATATGTGATTTCCCTAAAATGAAAGAAATGAATTGAAAATAGGTGAATGTGTAAATGATTTTAACTATTCACAGGGAAGAATTTCTATTTCAGGAAGGCTTGCTTCTATGGCAATTTCTATTTCCTGAAATTTCTATTTCAGGAAGATTTTGACAGTTAACCAGCTTTAACATACTCACATCTATTAAGACTTCAAATATTTGTAAATGGATATGTTTGCCTCTGTGGCAAGAAACAGGGAAGCAGGAATATAGAGAGGACTAGGTGGAAAATAAAATAAAACCAGGACTTTATGAGACATGATTTAATGCAGTTACAACAAATGTCATTAGCATTTAGCATGAATGACATACTGAAATGAATTGTTTTAGTAGCCATGAACAGCACACTTTATCTCTTAATTTATGTGACTAACACACTCCCATTTTTCTTGATGTATGCATGGAAACAAGTCCAATAGGCAGATCTATAAGGAGCTAGAACTCCCACAGAGCAGAACTTGAGACACAGAATGAAAATTGTGAATATTTTTTGACTGACAGGGTGTAACATGAAGACAAAACAGGTAAGCCCATAGCTTCAGAGTAAGACACCAGACAATAAGCAAACAGGACACAACTTGAAAATAGCCTAAAGTCATAGATATAGAGAAGTTTACAACTAAGCCAAACTCAAAGAATTTTCTCCCAGAGAAGCTGCCTTTGTAGTCAGCTATGTACTGTACTAAAAGTGAATGAATGAGCTTCAGATCTGTAAATTTTTCTGATTTGGAGGATGTTATATATAAGCACTCATTAAAGAATATCTCTATTATCTAGTATAAAAATCACATAATCACTAAGATATTAATTGCCGTAAGTGTGTTGGGTGCAACACATTTTTAAGACAAGGACGGGCGCTAGAGCCTCCTATCCTCTTTATCTGATTGTCTGAAGCTACCACTGAAATAATTCTTATCAAGTTCTAAATTCAAAATTATGAAATTTGAGAGGTGTTATCCAACCTATAGATGTCATACATCTTTCTAATAGTAGAGGTGGACTTCAGGCAGATTACTTTGTGGCCCAGAAACTGTAATTTAAAGAGTGTGTGAGTCTCAATAGAGAATCCCTGGGCTCACGAGCTAGAGAAACAGACGGCAAAGCATTTTTTATCTTGGTCAAAAAGGCTCTAAATTGTTCTCCATCCCCATATCCACAAGAGGGACAGAAAAACTATGATTTCAGTTTGGCTCACATGATGACATGCTGGTCATATGAAGATGATTTTAAATTCTGCTTCAGATCATATGTGCTGATAATAGATTAAAATTAATGATTGATATTTCTTGGGCTTAAAGAAAAACTCATCAGATTTCATGATAATTGCTGAAGTCTTTGCTTAATGTCTATAAAAGTCTCCAAGTGGCCTTGGTGTTGCCTTTAAATTACTTAGTCAAGTGTAGAAAGTATTATTTTTAATCAATTCCTCCACCTTTTTAATGAGCTGTTTCTCTTCTATTTTTTAAATTAATTATTTATTTATATTCCCC
Organism: Rattus norvegicus; assembly: GCF_021556685.1. NCBI lineage: Eukaryota > Metazoa > Chordata > Mammalia > Rodentia > Muridae > Rattus > Rattus norvegicus. The sequence continues at coordinate 16,314,647 of NC_141542.1, forward strand.
GTCACAGAATACCTTTCCCTCTCTCTCCTTCCCTTTGCTTCTGATAGGGTGGGCAAGCTTTGGGTATCCCCAACCCCGACCCTGGATCTTCATGTCTCTGCAGAATTAGGTTCATCTTCTTCCACTGAAACCAGACATGGCAGTTCTCAGCTATATATGTGCCTCAGTCTGGCTCATGCATACTCTGTTTGGTGGCTGTCCCTGATTGTTCTCAAGGTTCCAAATTGGTTGACACTATTGGTCTTCCTATCCCATTCAGGGATTTTAATCCATCCCCTAACTCTTCCATAGGGTCCCTGTCCTCTGTCCAATGTTTGGCTATAGGTATTTGCATAAGTTTCAGTCAGAGGATGGTTATGGAAGCACAACAGAATATCATGAATTTTATTGGGGATTGGTGCTTGCCGACAAAGTGTATCTTAAGTTGGACTGGTCAGGAATGGTGATTCCTCCAGAGGAATTTTTTATTGTTCAAGGTTATTTTGGCTATCCAGTTCTGTTGTTGTTGTCATCGTCATCATTGTTGTTTTTCTATATGACATTGAGAATTGCCAGAGATCTCAATTCAAGGTCTGTAAAAAACAGTGTTGAAATTTTGATGGGAATTGCATTGAATATGTAGATTGCTTCTGATAAGATGTCCATTTTCAATTTGTTAATCCTACTTGAAATTCTTTCATACAGATCTTTCATTTGCCTGGTTAGTTACACTAAGATATCTTATATTATTTGTGACAATTGTGAAGGGTCTTGTTTCCCTCATTTTTTTTCTTGGCCCATTTATCATTTGTATAAAGGAAGGCTACTGATTTCTTTGAACTAATTTTATATTCAGCCATATTGCTGAAGTTGAGTAACATCTGTAGAAGTTCTCTGGCAGGGTTTTGAAGGTTGCTTATGTATTCTATCATACTGTCTGAGAATAATAATACTTTGACTACTTCCTCTCCAATTTGTATCACCTTGATGTCCTTTTGTTTTGTTATTGCTGTAGCTAGAACTTCAAGTACTATAATCAAATGGATAGGGAGAATGTGGGCAGCATTTGTCCTTGACTTTAGTGAGATTGCAGTGTACTACTTTATGTCTAACATCTTTTGCTTCTGTTCTGGAATTCTATGTCCAAATTTCCTAGGGTAACTCACTCCAAGATGACCTGATTGGTTCTTCTTTTAATTTGTGTGTCTACATGTGTGTGCGTGCATACACACACACACACAAACACACACACACACACACACACACACACACACACACACACACACACACACCTCTACAAATATCCTGAAGTTATTGGATTCCTTCAGCATGCTTTCTCTCACCACTGAAGTCCCATGATCTGAGCTGTCACCTATTATGCCTTTACTTACTGCCTAATTATTTTGTCTCATTTAGTGTCAGAAGCCCTCAGCTTCTCTGACAAATTTTCCTGAGCATTCATTCTTGGTTAAAAACCTTTCCTATGATAACATTTACCAGTAGGATCTGACTATATTTGTTAGTGACCACATTTTTTTAAAAGCATTTTTCTTTCTTTCACCTGTATATTTTATAACACTTTTTACTGTCTCTAATAAAGCTACATATATAAAATCTTAATGATAGGAAGTAACAGGTTGAGTATTCTGTATTGGAAAGGGATCTTAAATATGTCTGAGATCTTTAAGATTTTAGAGTTACTTGTAGACCCATGAGATATCTTGTGATAGAACCTGATGTTAACAACAAACTAAATTTATGTTCCATTTACATAAATCATATATTCATTTTTCCAAATAATAGGTTTCATTGTGATATTTTTCAGATGTATATAATCTAATTTGATCATATTCAAATACCTTACCTTAATGTTTGTCAACTTAATTGTATTTGAAATCAACTAAAGCACGAGCCACTAGGCACACCTGTGAAGGGTTATCCTAATTAGATCATTTAAAGCAAGAAGACATTTTATCTAGTGACAACCTAGATAAAATGGTGTGGAGGAAGAAATCTTTAAATTTTATCTCCTGGCTTTCACTGTTGTTTAAAATCCAGTCTTCTTTCTTGCTTTGACATTCCTTCACACATAATCACAATCATCTTATTTGGTTTTCTGTCACAGACTGAAGACATCAGTTCTCCAGGAATTAACCAAGTCTTCAGTGTCAGATTGGAATTGAAGTGACAACCAGCCTTGTATAGGAACTACTAATAGATTCTCAACCTCTCCAAGGTGAGACCATCATTGTCAGACTATCCTGACCATATTGTATAAGTCAAGCTAATAAATACTAATACATGTATGCATATACATTTATATGTATATATGCATTGTATCTGTTCTGTTCCTTTAAGGAAACACAGGTAATATATTCTCCATTGCTGATAGTCTCCCTTTCTTCTTGTCTTTTTTATGTACTAAAATAGTTTCTTCCCTTTCCATTTCCATGTCTTATTTTACTGAAAGCTGAATTCTACAAATCAGAGAAAACATGATATTCATCTTCCTGAGTCTGGCTTTTTTGAAACTATGTGTGATATTCATTCCTAATAATTTTTCTGCAATGACATGTATTCATCTTCTTTGGCACAATTTTAATTCATTTGTCTCTAAACTCTGGAACATGGCTGCTTTGGCTAGTCAAGTATATGCTTAAGTTGTTATACAATTATTAGTGATAATTAAATAATTTTTACTTACTGGTTTTTTTGTGTTTAATGCCATACCTGTTTCTTAAGTAGCCAGGAGCTAATTGGGCATGTGGAGAAGTTATAGAACCTGTACACTGATTAGACTTATATGCCAACTTGATACCATAAAGAAATAAAAGAAAATAAAATTATATTATCTCTAATAAAACAAATTGGGATTAAGATCATGTTGTTATGACGTCTAGGTATATACCTTGAATTAGTTTGCCTGAATCATACAATAGTCAATTGTCAATATTTATTATTTTTATTAATATTCACTTGCCAATGAGTCTATAGTTGTTTGCATAGTTTTGTTGAACATAAAGAAAGCTTTACTTGCTCATGTATCTGCAGTCAGCAGACAGGTTAAACAAGAGCTGACTGGATAAAATGACTATCTAGAGCAATTTATATCTACTTTGTACTGGGCTTCATCCTCTAGCAGGTTGATTCAGGTTTGCTCTTGAGGTGGTAATGAAATTCTAGGCAAGAAAACAGATATATACACAGAGCTCCAAAAGCCTAGACTCAGAAATATCACCTGACTTTTTCCAGAGACTGTTGACTATAGTAGCACATAAGCATGTCTATGTATTTCTACTTGTGTGTACATGAATAAAGACTTAATGTGTGAGAAACTTTTCACAGAGAAAGGCAAGATACACAGATACACAGACATATATACATATATACCTATACACACACACACACACACACTCTTTAATAAGTGTGTAATAATAATAAGATAATAAGTCTTAGATAAAACAAAGTAATGGGTAATGGTTCCACCAATGCCCATGCCCAATTTGGTGAATCAGTAAATTTTATTTGGTCCATTAACAAGAGTATAGTGATGAATTCCCTACAAAGACCATGGATAATTCAAAAGCGGATGCATTACCAGAAAGCAAGCCCCTAAATCAGTGAAAATCGCAGCTTTGGGGCTTTATGTGAAGCATGCAGGCAGCCCCACAGTCTGAGTTTCCTTCACTTTGCAGCTTGTCAGCTTGGGTTACACATGCCAGGCAGCAGCTTATTATTTTTTATAGTTTTGGAGGGGCCCTTCAGGATTTTTCCAAGTTTGTCTTCTCCTAGACACTTGACACTTATGTACTTTCATTTACCACTTGGGGCTTAGGAATTCCTTTTCCTTCCTGAAGGAAATAATTTAATAAGGAAAAAAAATGATTCAATTTAAAGAAAAATGTTGTGGAACCTAGCATGAAAGGATTTTAGAACCCTCTGATCTAGAGTTTCACATATTTGTAAGCCATGAAATATAAGTACTGGGAAAATTTGGGTCCTTTCCAAGAGTAGTACACACTCTTTATTAAAGTGTCATCACGTCAACCCCACATTCAAATACTTTAATCAGTTTCTAAATATGTCTCTCCTGTGTCTTTTGGACCTTTTTAAGGTACCAATTTCAATAGAATATAGTTTAAATTTTATTAAGTTATTCATGTGATTCTTCTGCATGAGTAACAAGTGCTATACTTGAAATCAGTTACAGAACTGACTTTTATTTGAAAAGCATAATATTTTTAAAGTAAATAAATAAATGCTTTTCTAACAGCCACTGAGGTATCTGAAAAGATAATATCCCATACTCTTAAATAATATGGTCTGGATATTATTTTCACATGAAAAGTGATACTTAATTCAGAATACATTTCTTCAATAAGTTTAGTGATAACATGTACTATTTCTTGAGATATTGTGCTCAACTTAAAGAATACAAGATGCAAAACTCTTTATGTTTGCTATATTATTTATTAAAAATAGGAACATAATAACATTTTCTCCCATTAAGTGAAGATATTTCAAAGTAGATCAATGCCACGATCACTGACTGCAGCCACCTGAATGCTCATTGGCTTTTTTTTTGTTATCTGATCTTTTGTAGGAATAAAGTATACTTCCTTACAGCTTGCAGATTTTATTTTCACTTGTAATTTACTAAAACCCTGAAGAAGTAAACGCATGAAGGCATTTTACAAGTTGAATTATTTAATTAAACACTTTCAACCAGTTTCCAGTACAAGCAACAAATAAAAAGTTGTTTCTAATATATTCAATATACTGGGCATTGAGAGTTATTTTCAGAAATACTTTTTAAGCATGCAAACATTTTCTAAAATTTGATTCTCAGTGAGCAACAAAGTGCACACTTCAAGGACGAAGTTTTATTCATTTTCTTACTCATGAGATCAGATAGGAACTTCAACAGAAAAAAAATCAGTTTGAAAAATACATTGCATTCTGCAATTTTGGAAATTTTATGTTATCTGGTTGGATCTATCTTTGACTCTACTGCACACAATTCAAATACGTTTTTATAATATATGCTTCTTAATTTAATTTTACATATTATTGGATAATTTTTCAAATATTTCCTTCAATAATATTTGCATTTATGATTTAAGCACAAATTAATATTACCCTTTGTGATGATGATTAACTTAATTAACAAACTATTCAAAATTGGCAAACTTTCATCTTAAGGAGTAAAGAACTTATCTTTAGATTCATAATTTAGCTAAACACTGAATGTAATTTTTTTATTTATTTTAACTGATTTCATATTTGAGGCATCTGATATCACTTTTAAATGTTTACACACAAAAAAATTACCCCAAGTTCTGTATAGTACTGTGAATGAGAATGGCTATCAAAGATCATATATTTAATTCCTTGGCTCCCAGCTGGTGGAATCGTATGAGAAGTATTAGAAGGTATGTTTTTTTAAGTATTAGAGAATATGGCTTTCTTGAAACAGTTTTGTCAGTAGAGGTTGGCTTAGAGGTTGCCAAAACTTATTATCAGGAAAGGAGAGACATATTCTTCCCACAGAGAACTTCCCATCTAGAGAACTATGATTAATATAAGCAATATCTTCCTGTTAGATCTGTTGTAGTGGTGAATTAGTTAATCTGTTTTAGGATCCCAATGAGGTGAAGACTTTTGTTCTGCAACTGCCCAAGAGGTCTGGAATCATGAATGAAAGAAACACACATGCACGCATGCGCACACACACACACACACACACACACACACACACAATTAATTTTGATGTGCCTTGACTAGCTCAAAAGATTTAGCACTTCTAAATCTCCCCTCAGCTAGCATACACTCCCCTCTGGTATTCCTGAGTTAACATCATTTAAAATCTATATTTCATCTCTGCCAACCAAGATACAATTGGGGAAGTAGCCACTGTGGACACTTTACAAGATTCTTATATGTTGGTGGGCCTTTAAGTCTGCTCTATTTGCTCCCCCTTCATGTAAATTCTGCCTCTTCTTTTCCCCCTTCAGTCCCTTATCCCTTCAAATTAATTTACTTCCACTGTTGGGCACTTCATCAAAAGGTCCCACCCTGTGAGTCTTAAGATTCTCTCATCTCCCAAGTCTCTGGTACATTTTAGACGATCACCCTGCTTCCTACATCCTGAGGCTGTATATTTCCATTCATTCTCTCCCATGGGCCTTCACTCCTGATTCCTAATCATGTTCTACTTTTCCCCTCCCCTTCTCCCCTCTCCTAACACATTCCTTTCCTCCCTCTGCCCTCTGCTTTCTTCTCCTTCCCAAGTGGGATTGAAGCATCCATACCTTTCATTTGTTATCCTTCTTGAGTTCTGTGGATTGTGTACTGTGTATTCTGTACTTTTGTGGCTAGTATGTCCTTTTGGGTCTGAGTTACCTTGCTCAGGATGATATTTTCTAGTTTCATCCATTTATCTGCCAAACTTATGGTATCCTTGTTCTTAATAGCTGAATACTATTTCATTGTGCAGATAACCCATATTTTCTGTATCCATTCTTTCATTGTGGGACATCTGGATGGTTTCCAGCTGCTAGACATCACAAATAAGGCCATTATGAGCATAGTGGAGCATGTTTCCTTGTTATATGTTGGGGCCTCTTTTGGGTATATGCCCAGAATTGGTATAGCTGGTTCTTCAGGTAGATCTATTTCCACTTTTCAAAGTAACTTCCAGATTGATTTCCAGAGTGGTTTTAACAGTTTTCAAACCCACCTAAAATAGAGAAGTGTTGCTCTTTCTCCACATTCTCGCATTGTGTGCTGTCACCTGAGTTTTTGATCTTAGCCATTCTAATTGGTGTAAGGTGGAATCTCAAGGTTGTTTTGATTTGCCTTTTCCTGATCACTGCAGACTTTGAACAGTTAAGTGATTCTAGGACATTTGAGATTCCTCTATTTTGAATTCTTTGTTTAGTTCTATATGCCTTTTTTTGATTATGTTGTTTGGATTTTTTTGAAGGTTAGCTTCTTAAGTTCTTTTTATATTTTAGATATTAGCCCTCTATTGCATGTGGGGTTAGTGAAGATTTTTTCCCAAGATTTTTTCCCAATCTGTAGATTTCCAAATTGTCCTATTGATTATATCCTTTGCCTTACAGAAACTTTTCAGTTTCATGATATCCCATTTATGAATTATTGATCTTAGAGCCTGAGCTATTGGAGTTCTTTTGGAAATTTTGGCCTATGCTCATGAATCTGAGGCTCTTTCCCACTTTCTCTCCTACTAGATTCAGTGTATCTGGTTTTATTTTGAGGTCCTTGGTCCACTTGGACTTCAGCTTTGTGCAAGGTGAAAAATATGGATCTATTTTCATTTTTCTGCATACCAACTTACGAGTTAGATCAGTACAAGTTATTGAAGATACTCTCTTTTTTCTATTGAATATCTTTGGCTCCTATGTTAAACTTCAGGTGTCCAAAAGTGCAGCTATATTTCTGGGTCTTCAATTCTATTCCATTGATCCACCTGTCTGTCTTCTTACTAATTTCATTACATGTTTTTCAGTGTTGCTTTGTAGTACACATTGAGGTCAGAGATGGCAATTTCCCCCAGAAGTTCTTTCATAGTTAGAAATTTTTTTTTTTTTTGCTATCCTGGGTGTTTTGTTTTTCCATGTGAAATTCATAATTGTTTTTTCCATGTCTTTGAAGAATTGTGTTGAGATTTTCATGGGGATTGCATTGAATCTTTAGATTCCATATGGTAGGATGTCCATGTTTACTCTATTAATTCAACCAATCCAAGAGCATTGGAAAACTCTCCATTTACTGAGGACTTCTTCAGTTTCTTTCCTGAGAAACATGGAGTTCTTTCCATATAGATCTTTTACTTGTTTGGTTAGAGTTACCCCAAAGTATTTTATATTATGACTATTATGAAGAGTGTTGTTCCCCTATTTTCATTTCTCATCCCGCTTATCACTTGTATAAAAAATGATACTGGTTTCTTCAAGTGAATTTTATATCCAGCCACTTTGCAGAAGTTGTTTTTCAGCTGTAGAAGTTCTCTGGTAGAAATTTTGGTGTCACTTATGTATATTATCACATGAAATGATTTTTCCTTTACCAATGTGTATCCACTTGTTCTCCTTTTGTTTTCTCATTGCTCTGGACAGTACTTCATGTACCATATTGTATAGATATGAAAAGACTTGGCTTACTTTTCTTGATCCTGATTTTAGTGCGAGTGATTGTTTCAAGTATCTCTCCATTTAATTTGATATTGATTATTGGTTTGCTGGATATTGCTTTCATTATGTTTACGTATGGGCCTGAGTTCTGGATCTTTCCAATAGCTTTTAACATAAAGGAGTGTTGTATTTTGTCAACTGATATTTCTCCATCTAATAAGATGCTCATATGATTTTTTTCTTTGTTTTTTTATATAGTAGATTACAGTAATGGATTTCTATATATCGAACCAACATTGTATCCCTGGAATAAAGCCTTCTTGATCATGGTGAAAGATCATTTTGATGTTTTCTTGGATTTGGTTTGCTAGAATTTTGTTGAGTATTTTTGCATCAATATTTATAAGCAAAATTGGTTTGAAGTACTCTTTCCTTGATGGGTCTCTCTGTGTGATTTAGGTACCATAGTAATTGTTGCATTGTAGAATGGATTGGGCAGTAATTCTTCTGTTTCTATTTTACAGAATAGTATGAGGTGTGTTGTTATTACCTCTTTCCTGAAGGTTTGGTAGAATTCTGTACTAAACCTGTCTGACTCTGGGCTTTATTTGGTAGGGAGATTTTACTGACTTCTTCTATTTCATTAGAGTATATAGGCCTGTTTATATAGTTTACCTGCTCTTAATTGGTATCTGATATCTGTCTAGAAAATCATCCATTTTTATCTAGAATTTCCAGATTTGATAAGTATAGACTTTTATAATAGAATATGATGATTTTTTTTAATTTCCTGATTATCTGTGAATATGCCTCCCTTTTCATTTTTAATTTTGTTAATTTGGATACTTTGGTGTCTTTTAGATAGCTTTGCAAGGGGTTTATTTCTCTTATTGATTTTCTCAAAGAACAAGCTTTTGTTTTTATTTGGTTGATTTCCACCCCGAATTTGACTATTTCCTGCCTTATACTCCTTTTAGATGTGTTTCCTTCTTTTTGTTCTAGGGCTTTCATGTGTGCGTTTAAATTCTTAGTGTATAATTTCTCCAGTTCCTTTAGGAGGGTACATAGTACTATGAATTTTCCTCTTAGCACTGCTTTCATTGTATCCCAGACATTTTGGTATGTTATACCTTCATTTTCATCAAATTTTAGAATGTCTTTAATTCCTTCCCTGACAAAGTTATCATTGAGTAGAGAGTTGTTCAGTTTCCAAGGTTAAGTGGGTTTTCTATTGTTTTCATTGTTATTAAAGTCTAGCTTTATTCCATAGTATTCTGATAGGATACATGAGAATATTCCAACCTTCTTATATCTGTTGAGGTTTGTTTTGTTACCAATGGTATGGTCAATTTGGAATAGGTACCATGAGGTGCTGAGAAGAAAGTATATTCTTTTGTTTTAGGGTGAAATGTTCTGTATATATCTGTTAAATATATTTTGTCCATAACCTCTATTAGTTTGACTGTGTCCCTGTTTAGTTTATGTTTCAGTGACTTGTCTATTGGTGAGAGTAAGTTTTTGAATTCTCCTATTATTATGAGGGGTTCAATGTGTGTTTGAGCTTTAGTAAAGTTTTTATTTTTATTTTTTAATGTGTGTTCTCTTGCATTTTTTGTTTGCTGAATATGAAGTGTCCTTCTCCATCTTGCTTGACAACTTTTTGTTGAAACCTTACTTTATTGGATATTCGGATAGCAACTTCAGCCTGTTTCCTGTTACGGTTTGCATGGAAGATCTTTTTTTCCAGGCTTTTTTCCTCTTTGTCATTGAAATGTGTTTCTTGTATATAGCAAAATGCTGGAGTCTGCTTTTGTATCCAGTCTGCTACCTTCTTTTTCTTTTAACTGGGGAATCAAGTCTGTTGATATGGACAGATACTAGAAACAGATGATTATTAGTTCCTGTTATTTTTGGGGGGCAGTTGGCATTGCATATAAGTGATCTCCTTTTCTTCTTGTTGGGAGATGATTGACATAACTTAGACATATATCTAGGCTCTTCTCTGACTAGATAATAATATGTATATATCTCTATGTGCCTCTCTCGTCTCTGTCTCTGTTTCTTTGTAACTGTCTGTCTCTCTGTCTCTCTTTCTCTGTCTCTGTCTCTGTCTGTTTATGTCTGTCTTTTTCTCTACATCTATCTCTCTGTCTTTTTCACTCTCTGTGTGTCTCTATCTCTCTGTCTCTGTCTCTCTCTATCTCTCTCTATGTGTCTCTCTCTGTCTCTCTCTCTCTCTCTCTCTCTCTCTCTCTCTCTGTGTGTGTGTGTGTGTGTGTGTGTGTGTGTAAAATGTGCTTTTGGGTAAAATGTCAACTCTGATATACTGTTCCAGTTTCGTGCCTGTCTACCTAAAACCTCTCTTTCCACCATGATGTTCATGAACTAAATTCCTGAAACCACGAATCTAAAATTGAATGCATTATTTTATAAATATTCTTTGTCATAGTGTTTGATCATAGCAATAGAAAAGTACCTACAACATTATGTAGTTGGAAATTTTCAATAACTACCAGATCAATAGTTTACACAAAACTACATAGTAACATTGTGTTTCTTAAATCAACCATCAACCTCCATAATGGGCAAAGAGACACCTCTTTGGTGGTGTTGTTCTTGTATCAGTCAGGGTCAAAACAGTCAGCAGTTTTTTATACATCTAGATTGATGCCTGACTTGGTGGTCAAAGCTGTTTTATACTTATGACTCAGAAAAATCAGATCAAATAAAAACCAGGCAGCCCAGAATGGGAAGAGGAAGAGGAATACAGAAAGAGACTGGTAGACTACCATAGCACAAACAGACTTGTCCTACAGTGCTTGACTCTAGGAGCCTCCACAATATGTGATTATGTAGTAGACAGATTGGAATGAAAGAAAAGTGGAACATCTTGAGCATTATGAAGAGAACTGAAACTAGAAACTTGAGGATGATGAGAAGTAGCCTATTGTATGTGGCTAGTTCAGGCACGTGGGGCCATGGTGAGGTCCCAGCCTGAGCTGCCATTGAATACCATGTCTGAGTCTATGATTATGCAGCAGCATGGGTAACTGATTAGTGGTACTGGGGTGAATGATAGGAAACTCATTAAAGAATCAATAAAAAGTTACAAGAAGACAAAAAGCACAGCTGGGTAGCAGTGGCACACACATTTAATCCCAACACTCTTGAGAGAAGAGGCAGGTTGATCCCGTGAGAGACCAGCCTAATCTCCAGAGTGAACTCAAGGACTCCCAGAGCTACAGAGAAATGCTGACTGGCAAAACCACTACCACCAAACAACCAACAATGATACAAAGAAGCAACTACCACCCCAATACCACAACAATAACAAAAAACCCAGACATTTACAATCAATAAAAACCTATGTTTTCCTGAATAAAATCTAATATACCATGTACAGTCTTCAATACCACTCGGTGGGATAGCCTACAGTAGACTAACTACAAACAGAACTCAGTGGAATTTAACTAGAAATCTATAGCAATAAAAATAATAAAGCCCTCACATACTTTAATATTAAATGATATGCTTCTAAGTAAGACAAGTGAAAGAAGAAATCTCAAAGCAAATTTAAGATATTTTAAACTGAATAAAAATACAGCTTATCAAAATTTGTGAAAATTACAAATTTGTGAGTTTCAAGAGTAGTTTATAATATTAAATGCACATGTTAGAAAAGATTTTATACCCAATAACATAATTTCTACTTTAGGAAGCTAGAAAAACAAAGCAAAAGTTAAAACCAACATGAATGGAAGAAAACATACAAAAATAGTTAAAATAAGCATCAATGAAGAAAATATAGGAAATAAATGGAGATAATAAAATCAAAGTATAATTAGAGATAAATGACAAATTACTAAAAGCTGACATAAAAGATAAACTATCACTACAGACAATAGACACTTTAAATGGACAACAAAGGACAATGAGAATCACTATATTCAGGGATTTAAGAGTTTACATAACATGGACCAAGTCCTTGAACAATTTTCTCTCCCAAAAGTTACCAAAGAGAAATACACATATTTATAGGATGTGTCGGTCTATCTACATCTATCTATCTATCTATCTATCTATCTATCTATCTATCTATCTATCTATCATCTATCTATCACTCTTTCTCTCTATATATATACATATATATTCCTAACTTTGGAAGTCCAGTATCACTATAGCAGCATAGCTAAAGGTATTAGAACAAAATAAATCTATAGCCAATGTTTCTTACTACCACAGATGCAGCATCATTAAGAAAAATAGTAGCAACTCTCAAGTAATAAATAAAAAGAACACCAAAACATAGTGGGATGTACTCTAGATAAAACACGTTAAATCCCATCAAATCCCCTTTTCTTTAATTATCAGTATGGCATATATATAAGTAATTATTAAAGAATGCTCTTTAAAGAAATAAGATAAATTCTCAATGCCATTTTATACTTGGAGAAAAAAATTGACAAAACCTAATTTTAATTTGTTGTAAAAATTTCTTAGTAAGTTTGAACTAGAGGTGGTTTTCTCCAATTTTATAGGGAATAACTACAGTAAACCTCAACATGACATCCCAAATGGTAAGAAAGTAAAAAGTTTCCCACTAACATCAAGGATATTCCTACTGTAACTTTCTTTAAAATATAATATATTAAAATTATGATCAAATATTCAAATAAGTAAGGAGGGTAAAACTTATGTATTTTGAACTAAAGGAAACTATATCTCTGTATATGACTGATGACGTATTAAAAATTTGAAAGAAGTGAATAAATTCCTGATATTATTTAGCGATTGTAATAAAATTGAAGTTTACAAAATCAATACACAAAAATTAATTGCATTTTTCATAATACACAATTGGACAAATGGTCCATAAAAATAAATACCTTACAGTGTACATCAGAATTTTAAAAATTAAATACTGTAAATTCATTAAGGCATATATAATGTATTCATAAGGAATTCTACAAAAGTCTGATTGAAGAAATTCTAGAATTAAAATGATAGAATAACTCAGTATTTTCAGTATATCAGAAATTTCAATCTTGTTTTATAGACTCAATTGAATTCTAATTAAATTCCTAGGAAGTTGTTTATTAGAATGGACAAAATTATTATAAAATTTTAAGAGAGGCATTATTTACAATAGTCATTATGATCTTAAAACAAAAGCAAACCTGTAGAACTGCTGAAATCTGCTACAAGGCTTACTATAAGTTAGCAAAACCAAGGACAGATTAATGGTACAGAAAAGAGAACTCATAAGTAGACCCATTAAAACATTGTTTTTACAGAAAAGTAAGTGAATATAATTGAGCAGATATGTCTTTATAAAAATAATCCATGAATTAATGAAAAATACATTTTCATTCATGTATTTACTGATTTTTAAATCCAAACATTAGCACTGCCTCCCACATCCTCTGCGCACCTCTCTTCTCTCCATTACCCTATCCTTTGAGAAGGGGGAGACCCCCTGAGTTTACTGAATACCAGCACATACAGTCACTGCAGGACCAAGCATATCCTCTCCCACTGAGGCCAGACCAAAAAGCCCAGTTAGGGGAACAGGATCCACAAGCAGGAAAGAGAATCAGTGACAGTCCAGGCTCTAATTTTTATGGGACCTGCATGAAAATCAAGCTACACATCTGTTACTTATATACAGGGAGGCTTATGTCCACCCCATGTTCTCAATTTGGTTGGTGGTTCATTCTCAGTGAGCCCCCAAGAGTCCATGTTAGTTGATTCTGTTGGTCTTCTTGTGGAGTCCCTATAATTTTCTGATCTCCTCAATCCTTCCTCCAACTCTTCCAAAAGACTCCCCAGGCTCCATCTAATGTTTGGCTGTATGTCTCTGTATCTGTTTCCATCAGCTGATAGGCTGAGGACAGTTATGCTAGGACCCTGCCATCTAACATTACAAAGTGTCAGAGATTGGTTCTTGCCCATGGTATAGGTCTCAAATTGGGCCAGTCATTGATTGCCCTCCTCTGTTCCTTCTTTCTCCTTCCACATCTTGTAGGCAAGACACATTTTAAGGCAAAGGCTTTATGTATGCATAGGTTGACATCATTATCTCTCTACTAGGAGTCCTGCCTCTCTGTAGGAGGGGGTCACTTCTGGTTCCATATCCCCCACTGCTAAGAGTCTCCGCTAGGGTCATCCCCATAGACTCCCTGGACTTTCCCTTCCAGTCCTCTCCCTTCCACCCCCCTCATTCTGTCCCAGTTCTTTGGTTCCTAGAGATGCAACTTGGCCCCACTCTCCTTCAATTTCCATTCTCTTTCCCCTAATCTCTCACACCTGACTGCCCACACCCCCTTGCCCCCCACATCCATGCACCCACCCAATTTCCTTCATAAATCCACCCCCATGCCTATATTATACCCCTCTGCAAAGGATTTAAACATCCTCCCGTTTGCTCTCTTTGTTAATTGATTTTCACTTATAAGGGAATACATATGTATGTATGTATGTATACATATATGTATGTACATATATATGTACATATGCATGTCTTTTGGGGACAGAGTTGCCACACTAAGCATGATAGTTTTTAGTTCTACCCACTTGCCTGCAAAATTCCTGATGTCCTTGTTGTTAATAGCTGAGTAGTATGTCATTGTATACATGAACCACATTTTCTTTATCTATTATGCAGTTGAGGGACATCTAGGTTTTTTATTGTTGTTGTTGATGTTTGTTTGTTTGTTTTTCAGTTTCTGGTTATGCTATTAACATAGTTAAACAAGTGTTCTTGAGGGGTGTTGGAGCATTTTTTGGGTATATGCCCAGGAGGGTCTTAACTTAGAAGAATCCCCAATTTCCTGAGAAACCACAAAATTGATTTCCGGAATAGTTGTAAACATTTTCCCTCTCACTCCAATAGAGTAGGTGCTCCCTTTGCTCCACATCTTCCCTCGCAGGTTCTGTGGATTGAGTCTTTCATCTCGGTCATCCTGATAGATGTAAAGTGCAATTTCAATGTGGTTTTGATTGTCAATTCCTTGATGACTGAGGACACTGAACATATTTTTTCTTTTTTTAAATTTTATTTAATCCTTTTTGTTTGTTCGTTTTTCACTAAAACTTTTATCCTCTTCCCGGTCCACCCATTGAGTGTTCCACATCCTATACCTCCTTCCTACCCCTATCTCCATGAGGATATCCCCACCTCTATCCTCTATCCCACCATACCTCTAAACTCCCTGGGGCCTTCTGTCTCTTGAGGGTTAGGGACATGGTAATACATCTTCCCCAACCAAACTCAAACCCAGCAGTCCTCTGTTGTATTAAGGGGCTCTGTATCAGCTGGTGTATGATGTCTGGTTAGTGGTCCAGTGTCTGAGAGATATCAGGGGTCCAGGTTAATTGAGACTGCTGGTCTTCCTAGAGGGTTGCCCTCCTCAGGTTCTTCCTGCTTTTCCCTAATTTAACCACAGAGGTCAGCAGCATCTGTTCATGGATTGGGTGTAAATATCTGCATCTGACTCTTTCAGCTGTTTGTTGGGTCTTTGGGAGGGCAATCATGATAGGTCCCTTTCTGTGAGCACTCCATAGCATTTTTTCAGCCATTAGAGATTCCTCTATTGAGAATTCTCTGCTTAGCTTTGTACCCCAAGTTTTAATTGGTCATTTGAGTTTTTGGTGCATAACTCCTTGAGTTCTTTATATACTTTGGATATTAGTCCTCTCAGTTATAGGGCTGGTAAAGATCTTGTCCTAATCTGTAGGATGTCATTTTGTCCTAATGACAATGACCTGTGCTTTAGAGGAGCTTTTCACATTCAAGAGGTTGCATTTATAAATTATTGTTGTTAGTGCCTGAGCTATTGCTGTTCCATTCAGAAAGTTGTCTACTGTACCAAGTGAGTTCAATACTATTCCCCACTTCCTCTTCTATTAGATTTTTGTACCTGGTTTTACACTGAAGTGTTTGCTCCTCTTGGATATGAGTTTTGTATATGGACATAATTATGTATGTTTGCATTCTACATGCAGACATCAAGTTAGACCAGCACCATTTGTTGAAGATGCTTTTTCCATTTTATGATATTGGCATCTTTGTCAACAATCAAGTATGTGTAGGCATGTGGATATATTTCTGGGTCTTTCTTTTGATTCTATTGATAAAACTGTCTCTTATGATACCACTACTATGTAGGTTTTTTATTACTATTGCTCAGTAATACAGCTTGACGACAGGGATGGTGATACCTCCAGAAGTTGTTTTGTTGGACATGATTGTTTTAGCTAGCCTGTATTTTTTTGTTTTTCAACATTAACTTGTGAATTTTTCTTTCAAGATCTGTAAAGAATTTTGTTGAAATTTGATGGGAATTGTACTGAATCTGTGGGTTGCTTCTGTTAAGCCGTTTTCACTATGTCCTTGAGGATAGGAGATCTTTCCATCTGGCATTTTCATTTTCTTTATTAAGAGACTTGATGTTCTTGTACAGGTTTTTCACTGTGAATAGGGATATTTTGCCTTTTTGTTTCCAATTTATATCCCTTTGATCTCCTTTGTTGTCTTATTTCTGCAGCTAGAATTTTAAGCACTCTATTGAAGCAATGTGGAGAGGGTGTACAGCCTTGTCTTGTCCCTAATTTTAGTGGAATTGTTTTAATATCTCCGCATTTAATTTGATGTTGGCTATTGAGTTGCTATATCATGTTTAGGGATGCTCCTTGTATCTCTGATCTCTCCAAGACTTTTAACATTAAGGGGTGTGGAATTTTGTCACAGGCTTTTTAATCATCAAACAGGACAATCATGATTTTTTTTTCTTTCAGATTATTTAGTGGATTGCATTGTTGGAACTTTTTATATCAAACCACCTGTTCATCCTGGGTTAATGCCCACTTGATCGTGGTGGATGATTGTCCAGGTCTTTTATTGAGTATTTTAGCATCAATGTTTATGAGGAAATTTGATCTGAGATTCTCTTTATTTATTCAGTCTTTGTGTGGTTTCAGTCTCCCTTCCATAGAATGAATTTTGTAATGTTTCTTATGTTTCTATTTTCTGGAATAGTTTGAAAAGTATTATTATAAAGTCTTCTTTATAATATTACTATAAATATTATAAAGTTTTTTAGAATCCTTCACTAAAAGCATCTGACCTAGGGTTTTGGGAAGGGTGGGTTGGGAGAATTTTAATGACTGCTTCTATTTCCTGAGTGTTTATAAGATTATTTAGATAGTTTACCAGATCTTGATTTAGATTTTGTGGAGTAAGACATAATCATTCTTTGTATTTTCTTTGTGCCAGTTGTTATGTCTCCCTTTTCATTGTTTGATCTTGTCAATTTCCATAATGTTTCTCTGACTTTTAGTTAGTTCGGCTAAAGATTTGTCAATCTTTGATTTTCTCAAAAAGTCAGCTTCATGTTCCATTGATTCTTTGTATTTTTTTCCTTGTTTCTAATGCACTATTTTCATCCTTGAGTTTGATTATTTCCAGTTGTTTCCGTCTCTGTGTTAATTTCCTTTATTCTAGGAACATTAAGACTATTGCATTGTTAGTATAAGAACTCCCCAATTTATGAAGTCACTTAGCGCTTTGACTATCTTCTTAGCAATGCTTTCACTGTGTCCCATCAATTTTGATATGTTGTTCCCTCATTATCATTGATTTCCAGAAAATCTTTCATTTCATTTTTTATTTCTTCCCAGATTCAGTGATTATTGAGTAAAAATTTTTCTCTTTCTATGCATATGTAAGTTTTCTACAGTTCTTGTTGTTGAAGTGCAGCTCTAATCTGTGGTGTTATGATAGAATACAAGGAGTTATTTCAATTTTCTTGTGTCTATTGAGCCTTGGTATTTGTCCAAATGCATGGTCAATTTTGAAGAAGGTTCACCATGAGGTGGTGAAAGGAAAGTATAATCATTTGTGTTTGGGTGAAATGTTCTCCAGATAGCTATTATGTCCATTTGATTCATTCCCTCTGATTTCCCTTTTTAATTTCCGTCTATATGACTGGTCAAATGGTGAGGATTGGATGTTAAAGCCACACAATACAGATGTGCAGGTTTTGATGTGTGAATTAAGCTTTAGCAATGTTTCCTTTATCAGTGTGGGTGCCCTTGCATTTGGAACATACATGTTCAGAATTAAGATATGATATTGGTGGTATTTTTCTTCAATGGACATGAAGTATTCCTCCATGTATCTTGATTACATATGGTTGAAAGTCTATTTTACTAGATACTAACATGGCTACTCCAGCTTGTTTCTTGGGTATATATTCTTGGATAACCTTTTTCAAGTACTTTACTCTGAGTTAATCTTTGTTGCTGAGGTATGTTTTTTGGTATGCAGCAGAATGACAGATCATGTTTTTCATCCCCTCTGGCACCTTGCATCATTTTATTGGTTAATTGTGTCCATTGACGTTGAGAAGATATTAATGACTAATCATTTTTAGTTCCTGTAAAATAATATGGTGGTGGTGGTAGTGTGTGTGTGGGTGTGTGTGTGTGTGTGTGTGTGTGTGTGTGTGTGTGTGTGTGTGTGTGTCTTGTTTTGATTTTGTTTTTGCTGCTATGGGATTATCTATTTTTTGTGTTTTGGGGGGTGTAGTTAACCTCCCTAGTTTAGAATTTCCCTTCTCGTATCTTCTGTAGTACTTGATTTGTGGATAGGCATTGTTTAAGTTTGGTTTTGTCAAGGAATATCTTGTGTTTTTCTATCTATGATGGTTCAAAGTTTGGCGGCATATAGTTGTCTGGTTTAGTTTATTAGATACTGTAAGACATCTGCCAAGGCTCTTCTGTTCTTAAAAGTCTTTGATCAGAAGTCTGGTATAATTCTAATAGGTCTTATTCTACATATTACTTAGCATTTTTCCATTCTATCATTTAATATTCTTGCTTTGTTCTATACATTCAATGTTCTAATTGTTATATTATGGGAGTGTTTTCTCTCCTGTAAGTTTCTTGTATGTTCACAGACATCTCTTTTTTATGTTAGAAAAATTTTATTGAAGGTATATTCTGGACCTTTAAGTTGGGAGTCTTCTCCTTCTCTTCCCATTATCCCAAAGTTTGGTCTTTTCGTAGGGTTTTATATTTCCTGTATATTTTATGTTAAAAACTCTATAGCTTAACATTTTTTTCGATGAATGTATCAATTTCTTTTTGCCTTCCTGAGGTTCTCTCTTCTATCTCTTGTATTCTGTTGGTGATCCCCTTGGCTTAAATTCTACTTTCTTTCCTAGGTTTTGCATCTCCAGGATTGCTTCCATTTATGTTTTCTTTAATGCTTCTATTTTCCTTTTCAGGTCTTAAAGAATTTTATTCATTTCTGTCATCTGCTTGGTTGTATTCTTCTGTATTTCTTCATATTTACTCATTTTCTTCTTAAAGCCTCTACATGATTGTAGTGTCCTGTATTTCTTTAAGGGATTCATTCATTTCCTTTTGAAAGGACTTTATCTTCATAAGATTAGTGTTAAAAACATTTTCTTGTGACTCAGGTATGTTACGGTAATTAAGGTTTGTTATAGTAAGAAAACTGGGTTCTGGTGGTACGGTATTGCCCTGGCTTTTGTGGATTGTGCTCTTATGCTGTACTTTAGCCATCTGATTGTCCCTTGTGTTGGCAAATCTGGTAATACATGATGGGAACAGCTCTCGGGGCCTGTAGAGAGAGCTTGTAGTCCCTGATATCAGCATGTCTCTGATATTTCCAGTAGAGTTGGTTGTTCCTCATGGTAGCATGCTTCCAGGAATGCAAGCAGAGCTGATAGTCCCTGATGGTTTCACAGCTGGTGGCAGGCCTCTAGCAATGCAGATAGAGCTGGTGATCCCTGGTTCTTGCAGGTCTTTGTGTGTTTTGGGCAGCAGTAAATCTCCAGGTATGCAGGTGGAGTTGTGGCTCAGGAAATGGAGTGCAGAGGGGTCTCTGCTGCTGGATTTGCCTAGGATAGTCGACGGGAATTGGGGTCAGGTTTTCTCACCTTGTGGTTGGTGGTGGTTTCAGACTGGGTAACAGGTCTGAAACCACCACAGATGGTACAGGGCCGATGTCTTGCAAGGAATCCAGCATAAATATCCACATTTTGGTGTTGTAGCTCATGTTCCAATTCTGGCAGGGAGGTAGGAGTTACCTAAGCCTCGGGTGTGTGCCCACCATATCTCTGCTTCTCAACCTGTTCTACTTTACCAAACTTACTGGCATGGTTTTTCATCCCACATTCTACCACATTTTAAAATTGGGTTACTTGGTTTTCTAACTTCTTGGGTCCTTTTTATATTTTGAATATTAGCCTCCTTTAAATGTAGGGTTGTTAAAGACCTTTTCCCAATCTGTACGTTGCTGTTTTATACTATTGACAGTGTCCTTGGACATATAGAAGCTTTTCAGTTTCTTGAGGTCCCATTTGTCAGTTATTGATGTTAGAGCTGCTATTACTCATAGATCATCACTTTGCTCAGGCATCATCTGAGAATGTAGTAAAAGTTTTAGTTTTAAAAGCCTATTATGTTACATGAATATGGTTTTGTTGTAATCCCAGGTGTGTGTTATGGGTCTGCTTCAAATTGACCATAGCCACTAAATATGATTTGTTTCCAGTCTAGCAGGAGAGTGATTCCGCCAGCAGACGATAGTTTATGTTAGGAATTCTGTGGTCCCTTGAGAGTATAAAAATGATGGTGTCCTGAGAGGCTCTGGATGATGCTGACCCTACAGGCTCTGGTTCCTGATGTTGGTTTCTCTGGTTGTTTTTAGTGGTTGTTGATTTATTTTGCTATTTTCTAGTTTCTATTTGCTAGTTTAAGGTTTGAGAAATCTTGACAATGAAGACTCTATTTGCCCCAAGATTCCTAATCAGGAGGAAGTTTTCTTTTCTTTTTTTTTTTTTTTTTTTTGGTTCTTTTTTTCGGAGCTGGGGACCAAACCCAGGGCCTTGCGCTTCCTAGGTAAGCGCTCTACCACTGAGCTAAATCCCCAGCCCCGGAAGTTTTCTAAAGAGATCTATGTCTCCTTCCCTCAAACCTTCCTTCCTGAGATTTGGGAGTCATCTAGACTGCATTGGAGAAAGGTGATAGATATAAGAATCCAATAAAGTAGAAAAAAACTATGGTTTCAAGAGAAGGCCTTTCCTGCATTGATGGGAAGAAATACAAAGACTTACAGAAGGACAATGTACAGAGAAATAGAAACAATGAAACACTCATTTTAAATGGATGGCTCCACCAAATCTCTCCCCTCAGGAGTCAGGGAATCCTAAGAAGGTAAAGCAGATTGTAAGAGACAGAGGTGATAAATGAATCCAGGGAAAAAGGGCCTCTAAATACAGCAGGATTGACATATACAGAACTTATAAGGGTCTGTGCCAGAAAGTATATACAATTTCCATGTATAACCCAAAAGATACCTCCTTTTGAAAAACACTCACCAATGAAAAGTCAGTTTTATTCCACCCAGTCCACAAGTGATACAAAGAGCAGACCCCAAGCCCACATGTATATGGCCAGCACAAAATAGATTCAGTGATATCTTTGGACAATTTTGTATTAAAATGTTTTCTCAGAACATTTTAATTTAATTTAATTTTATACCTTATAGTTTCTTCATGTATTTATTATGTCTTCTGGTTTTATGTTTTATGGGATTTCTGTGCATATGAATGTGTGCGACTCTGCATCTTTTTAAGATTTCAACTATCTTTCTGTCCCATTAAGGAGACACATGTTCAAAAATGTGTAATCATCAAAATTCTTCTTTCTCTAAGCAAAACAGAGAGAGAACATTCACTGCTAGTTTAGTCTTCAAAATGAGACGTAAGAGCGAATAATGACCAAAGTAGTTATTAGGTCACTGGGCTCTGCTGAAATTAAAAGTATGTTCATTACAAATTGTCCTCTCTGTGTTTCAGAGTCCTGCCTAACAAGCATGCTCTGAAATATTCTGTAGCACTTGAACCACTGTAAAGTAAATTGGCAACTCACTAGAAATGACCAAACTGTAAGACACCAGTTGATCTACAGAGAATTGTTAACATAGGTTACATGCTGCTTGTCATCTTTCCAGTTTGGCCTCTTGATCCTCTAATCCCGTTCCCCATGTTAAACATGTATCATAATATAAGTTTTTAAATCTACATTAATAAGAGATCAATATCCACTCTAGCCCACCACCCACTAGAGGTAGTAGAAAAGAAAGGTTATTAGGAGAGAGGGGAAGTGGATCTGTTCAGAAGTACTTTCTTGGAGCAATATCCAGGAAACTGGGAAAGGAAATGACATCTGAAATGTAATTAGAAAATATCTAATTAAGAAATAAAAAAAAGAATTTAGGAACCATCATTAAAATTAGGATTTGAAAAAAATTAAAATGAAGAATGGAAGAAACAGAACAGTTCTAGGTAAACTAATGCAGAGGCTTCTTTGAAGCTTTTGAAAGGGTATAAAAACTTCTTTCCAGGCATTTTCTATGGAAAGACTATCCCAAATATCTACAAATTTTACCACACTAACTCCATTCCATTTTCACATTCTTACACTGTTAAGTGCCCTCAGCATAATATAGTGATGGTTTAGCATTTAGTATAAAATGCTATTCTGTGCTATTTTAAGAGCAAACCAAGGTATATGAACTATATGACAGTAGAGAGTGAACTGCAGTTGTCATTATAACCATAAAAGTGACTAAGATGATTAAAAGTCTACTGTCCACATGGAAAGAAATTTTTTTTTTCCGGAGCTGGGGACCGAACCTAGGGCCTTGTGCTTGCTAGGCAAGTGCTCTACCACTGAGCTAAATCCCCAACCATGGAAAGAAATTTTTATGGACAAGGAGAAGGCCTTTTATTAAATTTAGATACCTTCATCATCACATCACTTTCTGTAAAGCTCAACAAGATAGTAATCCCTTGGTTGATTGAATCAATTCTCAGAATAAAATGGGAGGCAAAATCTTACAAATTGAAATTTAATTGGGAAAATGACACGTCCTGCTTTTGAGTATAAAAATAACTTTAGAATTGAAAAATGGACCAAACATTGTTTTATTATAGAAAATAGAACAAAATTTATGTTTCTAATACAAAGTCACTGGTAAAGTATGATAGCCAAAATTAGTAGTGAGCTTCTGGGCTGTATTAATTAAAATATAACACCTTCTATGCAGACACCATTATGCCACATGATTGGGCAGATCAGAAATGGTGCTAAGAGCAGCAGATTGTGCTTGGGAGTAAGAGGAGGAGTTGGTGAAGAAGCAAGTGAACAAGAAGACAGGAGGACTCTTTGTCATGTTTGCTAGGGTAGATCTAACAGAGGTGTTACAATGTGTGTTGGACACATGGTATTTCACCAATAACACTTGGATCTACTACAAGTATTGTTTCTGAAAGCTCAAAGCACATTGTGATTTCTTTCCTTAGAACTGTGATTGTCAAACAAGAACCATCATCCCAAGGGTCATTCACATAGTCATCAACCCTCATAAGCCCTCCATTCTCAAGGCCAAAAGGAGCCTGCACCATGAGTTATTGCTGGGGTGGTGTTATGTTTGCATCCTTTACTCTGTGGTATATAAGATACTGTGGTATAATCAATCTGTAATCCAGAGCTGCTGAGGTGCCTGGATATGACTTGGTATCTTATGCCATCTGCTGAAGTATACAGATAACACAAATTATATGGAAAAACTTAAAAAATAAAAAAATATGATGATACTTCAAAATCAATTGCCCACTAATTTCAACATTCTGTCTTTTTTGTCCATTGTACTAATGAAGATATACAATGTGATGTATTAAGGAGCAGTCTAACCCATGAAAAATTAATTTTTCTATTTATTCTGAAAATTCAGTAATTTTGCTTTATAAAATGATCAAAGTACTTAGTAAGAAAAAAGTAAGAAATTTCAACGCACATTTACACATCAGGGTAACCAAATAGGACAATGAGGTTGAAGTGTGTGTATAGTCAAGCAGTAAATGGGCTTCTAAGAGAAGGAGGTGAGTTATAGATTTTAGAAGAATGAAGAAAGCAAGGCTTTTGGAAGTATAAAGTAAGCGCTCCACACTGCAGGCAGCTGTGACAACCTTTGATTGGGCTGAGTGTCACATTCCAACCTCTTTTTGATATGAAAATATTCCTAGGTCTACATGGGGTATTGGAAAGTTGTATTGACAGTGGCCAGATGTTTGTTTTACTAATGTCAGTTTCCTCTTTCTATTTATTCCTTTACAAAGGGACAGTCTTTCAGGATTTATCGCATATGTAGTTTCTTATAGTATCTGTCTTAAAACTGGCAAATACATAACAAAGAAGCACATTTTGAAGTCAAGAGTAGTCAATAAGATATACATCTTTATGCCCTATGGTCCCCAACTATAAATAGAACTACAAAAAGTCTGTAATAGAGCAACAATAATGGGCTTCAGGGATGAAAAGATGGTTCAGCATTTAAGGGTATTGGCTGCTTTTGTAGAGAGCCTAGGTTCAAATGTGAGGACACACATGTTCTCTCCCAATCATGCATAATACTAATCTTCCAATTTAAAACAGTTGTATTTGGACTGACCCTGGACTCTGACCCCATAGGTAGCAATGAATATACTAGTAAGAGCACCAGTGGAAGGGGAAGCCCTGGGTCCTGCTAAGACTGAACCCCCAGTGAACTAGTCTATGGGGGGGAGGGCGGCAATGGGGGGAGGGTTGGGAGGGGAACACCCATAAGGAAGGGGAGGGGGGAGGGGGATGTTTGCCCAGAAACCGGGAAAGGGAATAACACTCGAAATGTATATAAGAAATACTCAAGTTAATAAAAAAATAAAAAAATAAAAAAAACAGTTGTATTAATACATGTATTTTATTGTTTTATTAACACATATCAACCATCAACTGGGTGCTGGAATTTATTGTATATCCAACACATTAAAGTTGTGTTGGACTGTCCATAAAAAACAACGAAGAGTAAGGAGATACAACGTACACAAGGAAATAACCCTCAAGTATATAAATATTATCCTTAATAGAAGGAATTAATTGGTAGTTATAATGATCATTCTAATTAATGCTGTTGGTTTAATAAGCAAGACCTAAGGCCCACGTGTTGAAGAATTGATAGTCTATGTTGCTATGAGGAGGAGGTAGAACATTTAAAATGTAGTGCTTACTAGAAGGCCATGAAATTTCATACATTTCCTGTATGGAGGGGCATGCTGTAGCTACAGCTTCATTCTCGTTCTCTTTTGTTTTCTCAAAATGAAGTAAATATCTTATTCTTATTTTTCAATTGATGTTTTTTTTTATTATTATTAACTTGAGTATTTCTTATATACATTTCGAGTGTTATTCCCTTTCCCGGTTTCCGGGCAAACATCCCCCTCCCCCCTCCCCTTCCTTATGGGTGTTCCCCTCCCAACCCTCCCCCCATTGCCGCCCTCCCCCCATAGACTAGTTCACTGGGGGATCAGTCTTAGCAGGACCCAGGACTTCCCCTTCCACTGGTGCTCTTACTAGGATATTCATTGCTACCTATGGGGTCAGAGTCCAGGGTCAGTCCATGTATAGTCTTTAGGTAGTGGCTTAGTCCCTGGAAGCTCTGGTTGCTTGGCATTGTTGTACTTTTGGGGTCTCGAGCCCCTTCAAGCTCTTTCAGTTCTATCTCTGATTCCTTCAACAGGTGACCTATTCTCAGTTCAGTGGTTTGCTGCTGGCATTCGCCTCTGTATTTGCTGTATTCTGGCTGTGTCTCTCAGGAGCGATCTACATCCGGCTCCTGTCGGTCTGCACTTCTTTGCTTCATCCATCTTGTCTAATTGGGTGGCTGTATATGTATGGGCCACATGTGGGGCAGGCTCTGAATGGGTGTTCCTTCAGTCTCTGTTTTAATCTTTGCCTCTCCCTTCCCAGCCAAGGGTATTCTTTTTCCTCATTTAAAGAAGGAGTGAAGCATTCACATTTTGATCATCTGTCTTGAGTTTCGTTTGTTCTAGGGATCTAGGGTAATTCAAGCATTTGGGCTAATAGCCACTTATCAATGAGTGCATACCATGTATGTCTTTCTGTGATTGGGTTAGCTCACTCAGGATGATATTTTCCAGTTCCAACCATTTGCCTACGAATTTCATAAACTCGTTGTTTTTGATAGCTGAGTAATATTCCATTGTGTAGATGTACCACATTTTCTGTATCCATTCCTCTGTTGAAGGGCATCTGGGTTCTTTCCATTTTCTGGCTATTATAAATAAGGCTGCGATGAACATAGTGGAGCACGTGTCTCTTTTATATGTTGAGGCATCTTTTGGGTATATGCCCAAGAGAGGTATAGCTGGATCCTCAGGCAGTTCAATGTCCAATTTTCTGAGGAACCTCCAGACTGATTTCCAGAATGGTTTTACCAGTCTGCAATCCCACCAACAATGGAGGAGTGTTCCTCTTTCTCCACATCCTCGCCAGCATCTGCTGTCACCTGAGTTTTTGATCTTAGCCAATCGCACTGGTGTGAGGTGAAATCTCAGGGTTGTTTTGATTTGCATTTCCCTTATGACTAAAGATGTTGAACATTTCTTTAGGTGTTTCTCAGCCATTCGGCATTCCTCAGCTGTGAATTCTTTGTTTAGCTCTGAACCCCATTTTTTAATAGGGTTATTTGTTTCCCTGCGGTCTAGCTTCTTGAGTTCTTTGTATATTTTGGATATAAGGCCTCTATCTGTTGTAGGATTGGTAAAGATCTTTTCCCAATCTGTTGGTTGCCGTTTTGTCCTAACCACAGTGTCCTTTGCTTACAGAAGCTTTGCAGTTTTATGAGATCCCATTTGTCGATTCTTGATCTTAGAGCATAAGCCATTGGTGTTTTGTTCAAGAAATTTTTTCCAGTGCCCATGTGTTCCAGATGCTTCCCTAGTTTTTCTTCTATTAGTCTGAGTGTGTCTGGTTTGATGTGGAGGTCCTTGATCCACTTGGACTTAAGCTTTGTACAGGGTGATAAGCATGGATCGATCTGCATTCTTCTACATGTTGCCGTCCAGTTGTAACAGCACCATTTGCTGAAAATGCTATCTTTATTCCATTGGATGGTTTTGGCTCCTTTGTCAAAAATCAAGTGACCATAGGTGTGTGGGTTCATTTCTGGGTCTTCAATTCTATTCCATTGGTCTATCTGTCTGTCTCTGTACCAATACCATGCAGTTTTTATCACTATTGCTCTGTAATACTGCTTGAGTTCAGGGATAGTGATTCCCCCTGAAGTTCTTTTATTGTTGAGGATAGCTTTAGCTATCCTGGGTTTTTTGTTATTCCAGATGAATTTGCAAATTGTTCTGTCTAACTCTTTGAAGAATTGGATTGGTATTTTGATGGGGATTGCATTGAATCTGTAGATTGCTTTTGGTAAAATGGCCATTTTTACTATATTAATCCTGCCAATCCATGAGCATGGGAGATCTTTCCATCTTCTGAGGTCTTCTTCAATTTCTTTCCTCAGTGTCTTGAAGTTCTTATTGTACAGATCTTTTACTTGCTTGGTTAAAGTCACACCGAGGTACTTTATATTATTTGGGTCTATTATGAAGGGTGTCGTTTCCCTAAATTCTTTCTCGGCTTGTTTCTCTTTTGTATAGAGGAAGGCAACTGATTTATTTGAGTTAATTTTATACCCAGCCACTTTGCTGAAGTTGTTTATCAGCTTTAGTAGTTCTCTGGTGGAACTTTTGGGATCACTTCAATATACTATCATGTCATCTGCAAATAGTGATATTTTGACCTCTTCTTTTCCGATCTTTATCCCTTTGATCTCCTTTTGTTGTCTGATTGCTCTGGCTAGAACTTCAAGAACTATATTGAATAAGTAGGGAGATAGTGGGCAGCCTTGTCTAGTCCCTGATTTTAGTGGGATTGCTTCAAGTTTCTCTCCATTTAGTTTAATGTTAGCAACTGGTTTGCTGTATATGGCTTTTACTATGTTTAGGTATGGGCCTTGAATTCCTATTCTTTCCAGGACTTTTATCATGAAGGGGTGTTGAATTTTGTCAAATGCTTTCTCAGCATCTAATGAAATGATCATGTGGTTTTGTTCTTTCAGTTTGTTTATATAATGGATCACATTGATGGTTTTCCGTATATTAAACCATCCCTGCATGCCTGGGATGAAGCCTACTTGATCATGGTGGATGATTGTTTTGATGTGCTCTTGAATTCGGTTTGCCAGAATTTTATTGAGTATTTTTGCGTCGATATTCATAAGGGAAATTGGTCTGAAGTTCTCTTTCTTTGATGTGTCTTTGTGAGGTTTAGGTATAAGAGTAATTGTGGCTTTGTAGAAGGAATTCGGTAGGGCTCCATCTGTTTCAATTTTGTGGAATAGTTTGGATAATATTGGTATGAGGTCTTCTATGAAGGTTTGATAGAATTCTGCACTAAACCCGTCTGGACCTGGGCTCTTTTTGGTTGGGAGACCTTTAATGACTGCTTCTATTTCCTTAGGAGTTATGGGGTTGTTTAACTGGTTTATCTGTTCCTGATTTAACTTCGATACCTGGTATCTGTCTAGGAAATTGTCCATTTCCTGAAGATTTTCAAATTTTGTTGAATATAGGTTTTTATAGTAAGATCTGATGATTTTTTGAATTTCCTCCGAATCTGTGGTTATGTCTCCCTTTTCATTTCTGATTTTGTTAATTTGGACACACTCTCTGTGTCCTCTCGTTAGTCTGGCTAAGGGTTTATCTATCTTGTTGATTTTCTCAAAGAACCAACTTTTGGTTCTGTTGATTCTTTCTATGGTCCTTTTTGTTTCTACTTGGTTGATTTCAGCTCTGAGTTTGATTATTTCCTGCCTTCTACTCCTCCTGGGTGTATTTGCTTCTTTTTGTTCTAGAGCTTTTAGGTGTGCTGTCAAGCTGCTGACATATGCTCTTTCCTGTTTCTTTCTGCAGGCACTCAGCGCTATGAGTTTTCCTCTTAGCACAGCTTTCATTGTGTCCCATAAGTTTGAGTATGTTGTATCTTCATTTTCATTAAATTCTAAAAAGTTTTTAATTTCTTTCTTTATTTCTTCCTTGACCAGGTTATCATTGAGTAGAGCATTGTTCAATTTCCACGTATATGTGGGCATTCTTCCCTTATTGTTATTGAAGACCAGTTTTAGGCCGTGGTGGTCCGATAGCACGCATGGGATTATTTCTATCTTTCTGTACCTGTTGAGGCCCGTTTTTTGACCAATTATATGGTCTATTTTGGAGAAAGTATCATGAGGAGCTGAGAAGAAGGTATATCCTTTTGCTTTAGGATAGAATGTTCTATAAATATCCGTTAAGTCCATTTGGCGCATGACTTCTCTTAGTCTGTCGACATCACTGTTTAATTTCTGTTTCCATGATCTGTCCATTGATGAGAGTGGGGTGTTGAAATCTCCCACTATTATTGTGTGAGGTGCAATGTGTGTTTTGAGCTTTAGTAAGGTTTCTTTTACGTATGTAGGTGCCCTTGTATTTGGGGCATAGATATTTAGGATTGAGAGTTCATCTTGGTTGATTTTTTCTTTGATGAATATGAAGTGTCCTTCCTTATCTTTTTTGATGACTTTTAATTGAAAATTGATTTTATTTGATATTAGAATGGCTACTCCAGCTTGCTTCTTCTGACCATTTGCTTGGAAAGTTGTTTTCCAGCCTTTCACTCTGAGGTAGTGTCTGTCTTTGTCTCTGAGGTGTGTTTCCTGTAGGCAGCAGAATGCAGGGTCCTCGTTGCGTATCCAGTTTGTTAATCTATGTCTTTTTGTTGGGGAGTTGAGGCCATTGATATTGAGAGATATTAAGGAATAGTGATTATTGCTTCCCATTATATTCATATTTGGATGTGCGGTTATGTTTGTGTGCTTTCATTCTCTTTGTTTTGTTGCCAAGACGATTAGTTTCTTGCTTCTTCTAGGGTATAGCTTGCCACCTTATGTTGGGCTTTACCATTTATTATCCTTTGTAGTGCTGGATTTGTAGAAAGGTATTGTGTAAATTTGGTTTTGTCATGGAATATCTTGGTTTCTCCATCAATGTTAATTGAGAGTTTTGCTGGATACAGTAACCTGGGCTGGCATTTGTGTTCTCTTAGGGTCTGTATAACATCAGTCCAGGATCTTCTGGCCTTCATAGTTTCTGGCGAGAAGTCTGGTGTGATTCTGATAGGTCTCCCTTTATATGTTACTTGACCTCTTTCCCTTACTGCTTTTAATATTCTTTCTTTATTTTGTGCGTTTGGTGTTTTGACAATTATGTGATGGGAGGTGTTTCTTTTCTGGTCCAATCTATTTGGAGTTCTGTAGGCTTCTTGTATGTCTATGGGTATCTCTTTTTTTAGGTTAGGGAAGTTTTCTTCTATGATTTTGTTGAAGATATTTACTGGTCCTTTGAGCTGGGAGTCTTCACTCTCTTCTATACCTATTATCCTTAGGTTTGATCTTCTCATTGAGTCCTGGATTTCCTGTATGTTTTGGACCAGTAGCTTTTTCCGCTTTACATTATCTTTGACAGTTGAGTCAATGATTTCTATGGAATATTCTGCTCCTGGGATTCTCTCTTCCATCTCTTGTATTCTGTTGGTGAAGCTTGTATCTACAGCTCCTTGTCTCTTCTTTTGGTTTTCTATATCCAGGGTTGTTTCCATGTGTTCTTTCTTGATTGCTTCTATTTCCATTTTTAATTCCTTCAACTGTTTGATTGTGTTTTCCTGGAATTCTTTCAGGGATTTTTGTGATTCCGCTCTGTAGGCTTCTACTTGTTTATTAATGTTTTCCTGTGTTTCCCTAAGTGTGTTCATGTCTTTCTTGAAGTCCTCCAGCATCATGATCAAATATGATTTTGAAACTAGATCTTGCTTTTCTGGTGTGTTTGGATATTCCATGTTTGTTTTGGTGGGTGAATTGGGCTCCGATGATGCCATGTAGTCTTGGTTTCTGTTGCTTGGGTTCCTGCGCTTGCCTCTCGCCATCAGATTATCTCTAGTGTTATTTTGTTCTGCTATTTCTGACAGTGGCTAGACTGTCCTATAAGCCTGTGTGTCAGGAGTGCTGTAGACCTGTTTTCCTCTCTTTCAGTCAGTTATGGGGACAGAGTGTTCTGCTTTCGGGCGTGTAGTTTTTCCTCTCTACAGGTCTTCAGCTGTTCCTGTGGGCCTGTGTCTTGAGTTCACCAGGCAGCTTTCTTGCAGCAGAAATTTTGGTCTTACCTGTGGTCCTGAGGCTCAGGTTCACTCGTGGGGTGCTGCCCAGGGGCTCTCTGCAGTGGCAGCAACCAGGAAGACCTGTGCCGCCCCTTCCGGGAGCTTCAGTGCACCAGGGTTCCAGATGGTCTTTGGCTTTTTCCTCTGGCGTCCGAGATGTGTGTGCAGGGAGCAATCTCTTCTGGTTTCCCACACTTGTCTGCCTCTCTGAAGGTTTAGCTCTCCCTCCCACGGGATTTGGGTGCAGAGAACTGTTTATCTGGTCTGTTTCTTTCAGGTTCTGGCGGTGTCTCAGGCGCAGGGGTCCTGCCGCTCCTGGGCCCTCCCCCACGGGAGCCCAGAGGCCTTATACAGTTTCCTCTTGGGCCAGGGATGTGGGCAGGGGTGAGCAGTGTTGGTGGTCTCTTCCGCTCTGCAGCCTCAGGAGTGCCCACCTGACCAGGCGGTTGGGTCTCTCTCTCACCGTTCTGGGAGCAGAGAGCTGCTGCCTCAACTGATGTTTTTATTGAATATTTTTATTTACATTTCAAATGTATTACAGAGGAATAGTGATAAGAAACTGTATGATATTGGTACAGAGACAGACAAGTTGATCACTGGAAGAGATTTGAAGACCCAGAAATGACCCCACATACATATGGTCACTTGATTTTTGACAAAGGAAATTACACCATCCAAAGGGGGAAAAAGCATTTTCACAAATGGTGCTGATTCAACTGGAGGTCATCATGTAGAAGAATGCAAATTGATGGTTGAGCATAGTTTCCACTATCTTGGGTTTTTTGTTATTCCAAATGAATTTGCAAATTGCTGATTTTTATGGGAATTGCATTGAATTTGTAGATTGCTTTGGCAAAATGGCCATTTTTACTATATTTATCCTGCCATTCCATGAGCATGGGAGGTCTTTCCATCTTCTGAGATCTTCAATTTCTTTCTTCAGAGACTTCATGTTCTTGTCATACACATCTTTCACTTGCTTGGTTAGAGTCATACTGAGGTATTTTATATTGGGGTCTACTATGAAGAATCTCATTTCCTTAATTTCTTTATCAGCCTGTTTATCCTTTCAGTAAGGAAGGCTACTGATTTTTTTTAATTAATATCATACCCAGCCAGTTTGCTGAAATCCTTTATCAGGCTAAGTAGTTTCCTGTTTGAGTTTTGGAGGTCATGTAACTGTACTATCATATCACCTGCAAATAGGGATATTTTGACTTCTTATATCCCATTTTGTATCCCTTTGACTACCTTTTGTTATCTAATTGTTCTGGTTAGGATTTGGAGTACTATTTTAAGTAGGGAGAGTGAGCAGCATTGTCTAGTCCCTGATAATTAGTGGGGTTGCTTCAAGTTTCTCTCCATTTAGTTGATGTTGGTTACTGTTTTGCTGTATGTTACTTTTACTATGCTTAGGTATGGACCTTGAATTCCTAAGCATTCCATGAATTTTACCACGAATGGGTGTTGAATTTTGTCAAATGGCTGCTCAGGATCTAATGAGATAACCATGTTGGTTTTTTTTTCTTTGAATCTGTTTACATAGTGGATTGCAATAATGAATTTCCATATATTGAACAATTCCTGCCTTCCTGGAATGAAGCCTATATACTCATGATGGATGATCATTTTGATGTGTTCTTGGATTCAGGTTGGGAGAATTTTATTGAGTAGTTTTACCTTGATATTTATAAGGAAAATTGGTCTGAAGTTCTCTTTCTTTGTTGGGTCTTTGTGTGGTTTAGGTACAAGTGTAATTGTGGCATCATAGAAGGAGTTGGGTAGTGCTCCTTCTGTTTGATTTTGTGAAATAGTTTGGAAAGTATTGATATTAGGTCTTCAAAGAAGGTCTGAGAGAATTCTGCATAAAACACATCTGATCATGGACTTTTTCATGTTGGAAGAATTTTAATTACTCCTTCTATTTCTTCAGGAGATATGAGAATGTTTAGATTGTTTATCAGATACTGATTTAACTTTGGTACCTGGTAATTGTCTAGACAATTTTCCATTTCATCCAGTATTTCCAGTTTTCTTTATATATATATGAATATAATATGTATTGTGTTATGTGTTATTTTTTATTTTTACTAACTTGAGTATTTTTTATCTTTATTAATTGAGTATTTCTTATTTAC
Organism: Rattus norvegicus; assembly: GCF_021556685.1. NCBI lineage: Eukaryota > Metazoa > Chordata > Mammalia > Rodentia > Muridae > Rattus > Rattus norvegicus. Next base: position 16,348,101 of record NC_141542.1, read on the forward strand.
ATTTCGATTATTATTTCCCTTCCCGGTTCCAGGCCATTATCCCACTAAACCCTCCCCCTCCCTTTCTATATGGGCTTCCCCTCCCCATCCTCCCTCCATTACTACCCTCACCCCAACAATAACGTTCACTGGGGGTTCAGTCTTAGCAGGACCAATGGCTTCCCCTTCCACTGGTGCTCTTACTAGGATATTCATTGCTACCTATGAGGTTGGAGCCCAGGGTCAGTCCATGTATAGACTTTGGTTAGTGGCTTAGTCCCTGGAAGATCTGGTTGGGTGGCATTGTTGTTCATATGAGGTCTTGAGCCCTTTCAAGCTCTTCCAAACCTTTCTCTGATTCCTTCAACAGGGGTCCCGAACTCAGTTCAGTGGATTGCTGCTGGCATTTGCCTATGTATTTGCTGTATTCTGGGTGTATCTCTCAGGAGAGATCTACATCCGGTTCCTGTTGGCCTGCACTTCTTTGCTTCATCCATCTTATCTAGTTTGGTGGCTGTATATGTATGGGCCACATGTGGGGTAGGCTCTGAATGGGTATTCCTTCTGCCTCTGTTCTAAACTTTGCCTCTCTATTCCCTCCCAAGGGTATTCTTGTTCCCCTTTTAAAGAAGGAGTGAAGCATTCACATTTTAGTCATCCTTCTTGAGTTTCATGTGTTCTGTGCATCTAGGGTAATTCAAGAATTTGGGCTAATAGCCACTTATCAATGAGTGCATACATTTGTGTGTTTTTCTCTGATTGGGTTACCTCACTCAGGATATTTTCCAGTTCTATCCATTTGCCTATGAATTTCATGAAGTCATTGTTTTTGATAGCTTAGTCGTAATCTATTGTGTAGATGTATCACATTTTCTGTATCCATTCCTCTGTTGAAGGGCATCTGGGTTCTTTCCAGCTTCTGGCTATTATAAATAAGGCTGCTATGAACAAAGTGGAGCATGTGCATTTGTTATATCTTGGGGCATCTTTAGGGTGTATGCCCAAGAGAGGTATAGCTGGGTCCTCAGGTAGTTCAATGTCCAATTTTCTGATGAACCTCCAGACTGATTTCCAGAATGGTTGTACCAGTCTACAATCCCACGAACAATGGAGGAGTGTTCCTCTTTCTCCACATGCTCGCCAGCATTTGTTGTCACCTGAGTTTTTGATCTTAGCCATTCTCACTGGTGTGAGGTGAACTCTCAGGGTTGTTTTGATTTGCATTTCCCTTATGACTAAATATGTTGAACATTTCTTTAGGTGTTTCTCAGCCATTCGGCATTCCTCAGCTGTGAATTCTTTGTTTAATTCTGAACCCCATTTTTTAATAGGGTTATTTATCTCCCTGCGGTCTAACTTCTTGAGTTCTTTGTATATTTTGGATATAAGCCCTCTATCAGTTGTAGGGTTGGTAAAGATATTTTCCCAATCTGTTGGTTGCCATTTTGTCCTAACAACAGGGTTCTTTGCCTTACAGAAGCTTCACAGTTTTATGAGCTCCCATTTGTCGATTCTTGATCTTAGAGCATAAGCCATTGGTGTTTTGTTCAGGAAATTTTCTCCAGTGCACATGTGTTCGAGATGCTTCCCCACTTTTTCTTCTATTAGTTTGAGTGTATCTGGTTTGATGTGGAGGTCCTTGATCCACTTGGACTTAAGCTTTGTACAGGGTGATAAGCATGGATCGATCTGCATTCTTCTACATGCTGACCCCCAGTTGAACCATCACAATTTTCTGAAAATGCTATCTTTTTTCCATTTGATGGTTTTGGCTCCTCTGTCAAATATCAAGTGACCATAGGTCTGTGGTTCATTTCTGTGTCTTCTATTCCACTGGTCGATCTGTCTGTCTCTATACCAATACCATGCAGTTTTTACCATTATTGCTCTGTAATACTGCTTGAGTTCAGGGATAGTGATTCTCCCCGAAGTCCTTTTATTGTTGAGGATAGTTTTAGCTATCCTGGGTTTCTTGATATTCCAGATGAATTTGCAAATTGTTCTGTCTAACTCTCTGAAGAATTGGATTGGTATTTTGATGGGGATTGCATTGAATCTGTAGTTTACTTTTGGTAAAATGGCCATTTCAATATATTAATCCTGCCAATCCTTGAGCATGGGAGATCTTTCCATCTTCTGAGGTCTTCTTCAATTTCTTTCTTCAGGCGCTTGAAGTTCTTATTATACAGATCTTTCACTTGCTTGTTTAAAGTTACACCGAGGTATTTTATATCATTTGGGAGTAATATGAAGGGTGTCAATTCCCCAATTTCTTTCCTGGCTACTTTTCTTTTGTGTAAAGGAAGGCTCCTGACTTATTTGAATTAATTTTATAACCAACCACTTTGCTGAAGGTGTCTACAAGTTTAGTAGTTCTCTGGTGGAACTTTTGAGATCGCTGAAATATTCTATAACATCATCTGCAAATAATGATATTTTGACTTCTTCTTTTCCATTCTGTATCCCTTTGATCTCCTTATGTTGTCTGCTCTGGCTAGAATTTCAAGAACTATATTGAATAAGTAGGAAGAGAATGGGCAGCCTTGTCTAGTCCCTGATTTTAGTGGAATTGCTTCAAGTTTCTCTCCATTTAATTTAATGCTAGCTACTGGTTTGCTGTATATGGCTTTTACTATGTTTAGGTATGGACCTTGAATTCCTACTCTTTCCAGGACTTTTATCACGAAGGGGTGTTGAATTTTGTCAAATGCTTTCTCAGCATCTAATGACAGGATCATGTGGTTTTGTTCTTTCAGTTCGTTTATGTAATGGTTTACGTTGATGGTTTTGCTTATATTAAACCATCCCTCCATGCCTGGGATGAAGCCTACTTGATCATGGACGCTGATTGTTTTTATGTGCTCTTGGATTCGGTTTGCCAGAATTTTATTGAGTATTTTTGCGTCGATATTCATCAGGGAAATTGATCTGAAGTTCTCTTTCTTTGTTGGGTCTTTGTGTGGTTCTGGTATAAGACTAATTGTGGCTTCATAGAAGGAAATCGGTAGCACTCCATAAGTTTCAATTTTGTGGAATAATTTGGATAGTATTGGTATGAGGTTTTCTGATAGAATTCTGCATGGAACCCGTCTGGACCTGAGCTCTTTTTGGTTGGGAGACCTTTAATGACTGCTTCTATTTCGTTAGGAGATATGGGGTTGTTTAAATGGTTTATTTGTTCCTGATTTAACTTTGGAACCTGGTATCTGTCTAGGAAATTGTCCATTTCCTGCAGATTTTCACATTTTGTTGAATATAGACTTTTGTAGTAGGATCTGCTGATTTAGTGAATTTCCTCTGATTCTGTTGTTATTTCTTTCTTTTCATTTCTGATTTTGTTAATTTGGACGCACTCTCTGTGTCCTCTCGTTAGTCTGGCTAAGGGTTTATCTATCTTGTTGATTTTCTCAAAGAACCAACTTTTGGTTCCGTTGTTTCTTTGTATGGTCCCTTTTGTTTCTACTTGGTTGATTTCAGCTCTGAGTTTGATTATTACCTGCCTTCTACTCCTCCTGGGTATACTTGCTTCTTTTTGTTCTAGAGCTTTTAGGTGTGCTGTCAAGCTGCTAATATATGCTCTCTCCTGTTTCTTTGTGCAGGCACTCAGAGATATGAGTTTTCCTCTTAGCATGGCTTTCATTGTGTCCCATAAGATTGGGTATGTTTTACCTTCATTTTCATTAAATTCTAAGAAGTCTTTAATTTCTTTCTTTATTTCCTCCTTGACCAATTTATCGTTGAGTAGAGCATTGTTCAACTTCCATGTATATGTGGGCATTCTTCCCTTATTGTTATTAAAAAACAGCTTCAGCCCATGGTGGTTTGATAGAACCCATGGGATAATTTCTATCTTTCTGTATCTGTTGACCTGTTTCATGATCAACTATATGATCAGTTTTGGAGAAAGTAGCATGAGGTGGTGAGAAGAAGGTATATGCTTTTGTTTTAGGATAGATTGTTCTATAAATATCTGTTAAGTCAGTTAGGTTCAGTTAGGTTTCTCTTAGTCTGTCTATGTCTCTTTTCTGTTTCCATGATCTGTCCATTGATGAGAGTAGGGTCTTGAAATCTCATACTATTATTGTGTGAGGTGCAATGTGTGCTTTGAGCTTTAGTAAGGTTTCTTTTATGTATATAGGTGCCCTTGTATTTGGAGCATATATATTTAGTATTGAGAGTTTATCTTGGTGGATTTTTCCTTTGATGGATATGAATTGTCCTTCCTTATCTTTTTTGATGACTTTTGGTTGAAAATCGATTTTATTCAATATAAGAATGGCTACTGCAGTTTGTTTCTTCTGACCATTTGCTTGGAAAGTTGTTTTCCAGCCTTTCACTCTGAGGCAGTGTATGTCTTTGTCTCTGAGGTCTGTTTCCTGTAGGCAACAGAATGCAGGGTCCTCATTGCTTATCCAGTTTGTTAATCCATGTGTTTTTACTGGAGAGTTGAGACCATTGATGTTGAGAGATATATAAGGAATAGTGATTATTGCTTCCTGTTATATTCATATTTGGATATGAGATTATGTTTGTGTTCTTTTCTTCTCTTTATTTTGTTGCCAAGACGCTTAGTTTCTTGCTTTATCTAGGGTGTTGCTTGCCTCCTCATGTTGGGGTTTACCACTTATTATCATTTGTAGCACTGGATTTGTAGAAAGATATTGTGTAAATTTGTTTTTGTCATGGAATATTTTGGTTTCTCCATCTATGTTAATTGAGAGTTTTGCAGGGTACAGTAAACTGGGATGACATTTGTGTTCTCGTAGGGTCTGTATGACATCTGTCCAGGATCTTCTGGCTTTCCTAGTCTCTGGTGAGATATCTGATGTGATTCTAATAGGTCTGCCTTTATATTTTACTTGACCTTTTTCCTTACTGCTTTTAATATTATTTCTTTGTTTTGGTGCATTTGGTGTTTTGACCATTATGTGACAGGAGGCGTTTCTTTTTGGTTCAATCTATTTGGAGTTCTGTAGGCTTCTTGTATTTTTATGGGCATCTCTTTCTTTAGGTTAGGGAAGATTTCTTCTATGATTTTGTTGAAGATATTTACTGGTCTTTGAGCCAGGGAGTCTTCACTCTCTTCTCTACCTATTATCCTTAGGTTTGACCTTCTCATTGAGTCCTGGATTTCCTCTATGTTTTCGACCAGCAGCTTTTTCTGTTTTACATTAGCTTTGACCATTGTGTTGATGATTTCTATGGAATCTTCTGCTCCTGAGATTCTCTCTTCTATCTCTTGTATTCTGTTGGTGTTGCTTGTATCTGCGGCTCCTTGTCTCTTCCTTTGGTTTTCTATATCCAGGGTTGTTTCTCTTTGTACTTTCTTTATTGCTTCTATTTCTATTTTTAATTCGTTTACCTATTCCATTGTGTTTTCCTGGAACTCTTTCAGGGATTTTTGTGATTCGTCTTTGTAGGCTTCTACTTGTTTATTTATGTTTTCCTGAATTTCTCTAAGGGAGTTCTTCATGTCTTTCTTAAAGTCCTTCAGCATCATGATTAAATGTGATTTTAAATCTAGATCTAGCTTTTCTGGTGTGTGGATATTCAGTGTTTGCTTTGGTGGGAGTATTGGGTTCCAATGATGCCATGTAGTCTTGGTTTCTGTTGCTTGGGTTCCTGTGCTTGCCTCTTGCCATCAGGTTGTGTCTGGTGTTACCTTGTTCTGCTATTTCTGACATTGACTAGACCGTCCTATAGGCCTGTGTGTCAGGAGTGGTGTAGACCTGTTTTCCTGATTTCTTTCAGCCAGTTATGGGATCAGAGTGTTCTGCTTTTGGGCGTGTAGTCTTTCCTGTTTACTGGTCTTCAGTTGTTCCTGTGGGCCTGTGTCCTGAGTACACCAGGCAGGTTGCTTGGAGCAGAAAAGTTGGTCTTACTTGTGGTCCCACAGCTCCAGTTGCTCTTGGCGGGCTGCTTTTGAGCTCTAGGTGAGGGCGGCAACCTGGAGGGCCTGCGCAGCCTTTCCCTGGCGTGCCCCATACACCAGGGTCCCAGTTGGCGTTAGGTCTTTTCCTCTGGAGCCAGAAATGTGGGCAGAGTGTAGTCTCTTCTGGCTCCCAGGCATGTTTGCCCCTCTGAAGGTTTAGCTCTCCCTCCCACGGGATTTGAGTGCAGAGAACTGTTGACTCTTACCCTTCAGGTCCTGGTGGTGTCTTGACTGTGGTGTATCTGCCGTTCCATTGTCCCTATCTTCTGGTTCCCAGAGGCTGTATACAGTTTCCTGTTAGGCCAGGGATGTGAACAGGGGTGGGCGTTATTGGTGGTCTCTCCCACTCTGCAGTCTCAGGAGGGCCCACCTGTCTGGGCAGTGAGCTCTCTCTCCCAAGGGGTTTGGGAGCAGTGAGTTGTGTGCTGGGATCAATAAGGTTGGGGCTCCAGCTCAAAAACCGGAAGTGTCTGTTCCCAGAGGAATTTTGCCCCTGTGTGTCCTGAGTCCACCAGGCAGTGGTCCCGCAGCTCCAGTTGCTTGTGGAGGACTGCTTTTGAACTCTTGGTGAGGGCGGCAACCAGGAGGGCCTGCGTTGCCTTTTCCTGGAGCCCCAGTGCATCAGGGTCCCAGATGGCTTTAGGTGTTTTCTTCTGGAGTCAGAAATGTCACAGAATGTAGTCTCTTCTGGCTTCCCAGTTGTGTCTGCCCCTCTGAAGGTTTAGCTCTCCCTCCCACGGGATTTCGGTGCAGAGAACTGTTGACTCATTCCCTTTAGGTCATTCCCTTTAGGTCCGGGTGGTGTCTGGACTGCCTCCAGTTTTCTTTAATATAGGCTTTTGTAGTAGGATCTGATGATTTTTTGAATGTCCTTAGATTCTGTTGTTATGTCACCCTTTTCCTTCTGATTTTGTTAATTTGATACGCTCTGTATGCCCTCTGGTTAGACTGGCTAAGGGTTTATTTATTTTGTTGATTTCCTCAAAGAAGCAAAAGAACCAGCTTCTGGTTTTATTGATTCTTTGTATAGTTCTTTTTTTTTTCTTCTTGGTTGATTACTGTTTCATTATTTCCTGCTGTCTCCTCCACTTGGGTGTATTTGCTTCATTTTGTTCTAGAGCTTTTAGGTGTGATGTCAAGCTGCTAATGTATGTCCTCTCTAGTTTCTTTCTGCAGGCACTCAGAGCTATGAATTTTCCTCTTAGCACTGCTTTCATTGTTTCCCATAAGTTTAGGTATATTGTACCTTCATTTTCATTAAATTATAAAACATCTTTAATTTCTTTCTTTATTTCATCCTTGAGCAGAGCATTGTTCAACTTCCATGCATATGTTGGTTTTCTCTTGTTTTTGTTGTTATTGAAGACCAGCCTTAGTCCGTGGTGATCTGTTAGCATGCATGGGATAATTTCAATCTTCTTTTTTATGTTGAGGGCTCTTTTGTGACTGATTATATGGTCAATTTTGGAGAAGGTAAAATGAGGTGCTGGAGGAAGGTATATTCTTTTGTTTTATGATAAAATGTTCTATAAATACTTGTTAACTCCATTTGGTTCATAACTTGTTAGTTTCTCTATGTCTCTGCTTAGATTCTTTTTCCAAGATCTGTCTGTTGATGAAAGTGGGGTGTTGAAAGCTTGTACTATTATTGTGTGAGGTTCAATGTGTGCTTTGTGCGTTAGAAGGGTTTTTTGTTTGTTTGTTTTTTTGTTTTTTTTTTAATGAAAGTATGTACCCTTGCATATTCAGGATTGAGAGTACATCTTGGTGAATTTTTCCTTTGATGAATATGAAGTGTCTTTGAAGTGTCCTTCCTTATCTTTTTGATAACATATTGTTGAATGTCAATTTTATTCTATATTAAAATGGCTACTCAATCTTGTTTCATGGGACCATTTGCTTGGGAAGTTGTTTTCCAGATTTTACTCTGAGGTACTTTCTGTCTTTGTCACTGAGTTGTGGTTTCCTGTATGCAGCAAAATACTAGGTACTCTTAACTATCCAGTTTGTAAGTCTATATCTTTTTGTTGGGGAATTGTGTTCATTGATATTAAGAGATATTATGGAATAGTGATTGTTGTTTCCTGTTATTTTTGTTGTTAGAGGTGGAATCATGTTTATTTATGTCTCTTCCTTTGGGTTATTTGCAAGGATATTACTTTCTTCCTTTTTCTAGGTTATAGTTTCCTACCTTTTCTTTGAATTTTCCATCTATTCTATTTTGTAGGGCTGAATTTGTGGGAAAATATTGTGTAAATTTGGTTTTGCCATAGAATAGACAGAAGAGTTAGTTTTACCTCTGCTCTTGGGTGTGTAGGTGCTCCTGGAGACTGGATTTTAGCTGTGTGCAAGCAGAAACTGGAAGTTTCCTGCCCCTGACTTTTGCTAGGTTCCTGTGCCCAGAGGGCACTAAGCAGGTTCCATTTGGGCCAGAAATGTGAGCAGAAGTTGTTGTCTCCTCTGAGATCTCAGGATAGTCTGTACTTCTGAGAATCCAGCTCTCTCCCCCATAGAATTTGGGTATAGAGATCTGGGACCAGTTCAGCTCTGGGCACAGGCAGAAACTGGAAATGTCCTGTCCCAGACTGCTCCTGCATTTGTGTGTCTTGGGGCCACCAGGAGGGTTGCTTAGAGCAGAAGTGTTGGTCTTTTGTGCTCATCTGTGTCAGTGACTTTCAGTTCTGGGTGCAAGCAGAAACGGAAGGGTCCTGCCCCTGACTCATATCTTACTCTTCTGCATACATATCCATGATGTTCTTCTCATAAGTCTATAATCAAGCAGATAAATTGATTGAATATTAAAACACTCCAAGCTATAAGCCACAATGAAGCTTTCCTTTTTAACATTTAAATGTTTCATATATTTATGGCAATGTATTTGGACTCTGCTGCTTCATAAAACACCTGTACCAAAAGTACCTTGGGGTGTAAAGGGATTGTTTCAGTTTCTACCTAGAGAAAATCAGGGCAGGAAGTAAAGACAGGAAATTTGAAGAAAGAACTGAAGCAGAAGCCATGGAAGAACACTGATTACTGGTTTTATTCTTGTGGAATAAAACCTGTACAGCCCAGCTGCCTTTGGATAGCACAACCCACAGTGGGCTCAACCCTTTCATTTTAATTGCTAATGAAGAAAATGCTCCCACAGGCTTATCTTTAGTCCAGTTTTACAGAGAGTTTTCACAATTAAGTTTCCTTCCTTTCAGGTGACTCTAGCTTTCATCAACTTGACAAAAATCTAGCTAATATAATTGAACCCTTGTCAACTTCACATATAACATATTTTTTCAACTACAATTCCAGATCCCCTGGGCAACAACACATAGTCTTGGTTGTGCCACTTTACTCAATCTACCTTCCTCAGCCCAGATATTTTGATTCATAGGCCCCCTCTAGTCCCTAGCTACTGTTGTCTTTGGTTGCCTCCCCAGGGTGCTCCCAGGTCCAAAGTCGGCATAATTTGTTGCAAGTGCACTGCACCTTCACTAATAGACTTCTTTGCTTTCATTGTGACTCTGAGTCTTTCAAACTTTAACTTCTCTTCACTGCCCATTCAAACTTGGTACTTACAGTGCAAGTGAGGCTATATTTTCATGACTGGCCTCTCCTGGCTTCTCATGTTGCCAAGCCTCAGTGGCTCTCCCTGACCACTTTATGCCTTCAAAACCAGCAACACCTCAGAGACTTTTAAACATTATCAAGTTTGGCTGCCAGTACAAGGTATACCTTTATCTTATATCTTATATGTGCTGATTTAACACACACACACACACACACACACACACACACACACACACACGGATTTCACCTGAATGTTGCTGACTATTAATTATAACTGATTATTCAATTATCCCAGAAAAGGATATGTTTCACTTTAGTGCCTCTTAATTCAAACTATTACATAAATGGCCTTGATAGAATCTGCTTCCCTCTGAATCATGACAAGACAGACATCTATTTTCTGATCTGTGCTCAGCAATATCTTCTGAATTCCTACAAAGAGATCATTAAACCCTGAGCACTTGCTGAGCTTTCTGGCCTAGAGTTCCAAAGTCATTCTACAATCCTTGTGAAAATATAATTAGGGCTGTAACAAAAATAGTCCATTCTCTGGTAGCAATTTATATCTTACAGTTTCTATTGCTGGTGATATAACAACTGATGAAAAAGTAACTTTGAGAAAATGGCCTTTTTTCCAGCTTATATTTATACATAGCTACCCACCAGCAATGGAAGTCCCAGCATAAATTCAAGGCAGGAATGTAGAGGCACTAACTGGGGCAGAAGCTATGGCGAAATGCTGCCTACTGACTCAATTCTCACATCTTGCTCAACTTGCTTTTGTCCACAGCTCAGTACCACCTGGATAGGCGTGGCACTTGTCACAGAGGGCTAGGTCCTCTTAATTATAAATCAACTGAATGTCCTAAAGATTCACCCTCAAGTGAATCTGTATTTTCTCAATGCAGAGTCCCTCTTTCCAAATGACATTAGCCTCTGTCAAGTTGACATAAAATTAGCAGACAGGAACAGAAAGGCTCACAGAGTCATATAAATTTTGTGTCTGAACAATACAGAAAAATGTTCAATCCTTCTTCTCTCCTATCAACACTGACCATCACTTGCTCTTACTTTTCCTTCAAAGCTATTATTTACTGAATCAAATCTCCACTAACTTCCCAATTTCCTGTGGACACTAATTAGCTTAGAAACTTAATTATTTACCAGAAACCGTCTTGTTGAAGATGAATAGATTTGATCAAGTTCAACAAAATACAGTTTAAATGGTACTGTTTTCATGAAACTGAGCATGTGACTATATAGGAAGTATAAACACAGCGGCAGCCTAGAAACAAAATGTTTCTTGTGTATCTGAGCATGTGAGGAATAGTTTCATACTAGTCAGCAGTCACAGATATTTTATCCTTCTGAAGTAATGAGTAGAAAATTTCAACATGTAAGATAATATTAAGCTCTGGCTTGAAAAAACAATGTGGACTGAAAGATGATGTAACTACAGCTAGGATGTGGGATGCCAAATTTGTCAATAGCAGGCACAAATCATCAATATGTTACCATTCCTAGGGTGACTAACAAGTGACCATCGGTCCTCTTACGTATGAAAGTCCTACAACATGCCCTTCCTTAAATAGATCCTTATCCTTGATATTGATTTTTCTTTCTTACAGATAATATTTTTGTTGAAACTAGCATCCATGGATTTATAGGATGCCTTAAGTGCCTTCTTGGTATATGGTTCACGCCACTGCTCTAATTGAAGAACTCACCTCACTAACAAGAGTGTAACAGTGGATCCATGCTCATGGAATTTACTAGTTTTAATTTTTCTCAAAAGTTTGATGTATACGGCTTGATAGAATAGTAATGTGGACATTATAAGACACACTTACAATGCCAACTGTGTGGAAAGTATCTGAGGCCAGGACAGAGTCATGCAGAAGGTATTTATGCTTTGAATAAGCCTTTTTGTTTATTGTTTGCCCTCTCCCATAGCCAGGATTCATAAATCGAGCAATTAAAAGGTAGATTTACTGTTACAAAACCCATTACCAAAATTGTTTGTTTCTATATTTATGAACTTATATATGCTCTATGAGCATAGTAGCTTTACTTCAAGCAAAAACAAGCATCCAATTGAACTAGAAAATAGCTTGCATAATTTGTCCCTGGCTATACTTGCCTCTTGACACCCTTGAGCCAATAGTCTAAGAAGAGATTTGCAGTGTTAGCAGTAATGACTGGCCTTGATTAGCAGCAGAAAATCCAAATCCACAATGGATGTGTGAAAAATATAAAGGAAATGTACTACCTTTTAATAAAATGGTTAAATAAGAAAGGAAAGCACTATTTTTAATAATACCGTAAAACATAATTTGGCAAACTTTCCTACCAAGTCGAATGAGCATTCTAGATTCCATACTTAGGGTTGCATTCTACTTCTTACCTGTGCTGCTTTTAACAATTTTTTTCAAAAACATTCCATATTTTGATTATATTTTTTCTTTCCAACCTCTTTCCAGATCTTCCCTTATCAAGTTCATGGTCTTTCTGTCTCTTAAAAAAAAAGAATAATATATGAAAAATCAAAACCATCAGATTTTAAAAACCAATGAGACAGAATACAGCAAAGCTAAACAAAAAGTGTACTGTCAGGTACACACACACTCACACACACACACACACACACACACACACACACAAACACACAAATCCCTCAGTTATACAGAGAACCAAATATGAAGTTTGTTTTATGTTGGAGCCTACCATGAAGCATAGTTAATATATCTAGTGATGCTCCATTTGGGGAAAAAAACTGGTTTTCCTTTCCCAGCAATTGCCATTAGCTTTTTGGTTAGGGATGTGATGGATTTTATAGGCTTTTCAGACCAGGGATTTTTGTCTAGTTTGAATATGTGTGGAATTTATGTTTATTATCATAGTCTGGGAGTTTCCTTGCTTATTAGTTTTTGTGCTGTCTAGAAACAATGTTTCCTTGAAGTTATTCACCAACTCTGCTTCTTAAATTTTTTCCTTATGTTCTGATTAAATCTCTTCAGGGGAAAGTTTTCAGCAAGAAACTTAGGAGTGCCTTCCAGTCTAAACCAGTGCCCTGAGCAGACCTTGGGCTCTACCTCTGCATACATTCCAACAACACCCAGAGGGACCCAGAATCCCAAGTGCCCAGGATCACAGGAGAGGCCAAACCATCTATGCCAACACCTGGAGTAACTGGATTCCCAAAGATTTAGGGATGCAGGAATCTCTGCCCAGCCAAAGGCACAAGGTCCTTCTAGTCTGAACTAGTGTTCTGAGAAGACCTTGGGCACTGACTCCTCACCATTCCAACAAAATTTAGAGGAAGGCAGACTCCCAGCTGCTCTGAAACATTCAGGATCACAAAGGAAGCTTGACTCCCAGGGCATCAGGCACAACCAGGAGCACTAAAGCTCTGACACACTCAAGATCACAGTTGAGGCCACAACATCTTTTTCAACACACAGTGTAACTGGGACCTGCACAGGAACAAAGGAAACACAAACATCTTCATAGCCGAAGGTACAGTTTCTTCCAAATTGCACATATACCCAGAGCTAACCCAGGGTTCTTGTTCCCTACCCATACCTGCAACAAAGTCTGATTCCATGGAGCTCCAACATAGCAGGATGTCAGGAGCTTAGTAATGCCAGAATTTCAGGACCCAGAGGCAGCTTTACTCCTGGGACCTCTGACACACCCATTATCTCAGGATCATGGGATCTAAGTATCACAGGATCACAGAGACAGCTGGACTCTGAGGAGGTCTGACACGATGAGGATCACAGGAGAATCAGGCTCCAGTCAGAAACAGCAAAGGCATGTAGCACTAGAGATAACCATGTGGCCAGAGGCAAGCTCAAGAACATAAGGAACAGAAACCTAGGCTAATTGGCATCATCAGAATATAGTTCTACCACTACAGCAAGTCTTGGATACCCCATCATTGGAAAACCAAGATTTGTATTTAAAATAACAGCTCATAATGATGATAGAGGACTTTAGGAAGAACATAAATATCTCCTTTAAAGAAATAAAGGACAACACAGGCAAACAGAAAGAAGCCCTTAAAGAGGAAACCCAAAAACTCCTCAAAGATTTACAGGAAAACAAAACCAAAGAGGAAAAAGACTTGAACAAAACCATCCGGGATCTAAATATGGTTATAGAAACAATAAAGAAATCACAAAGGGAGACAACCCTGAAGATAAAAGTCTAGGAAAGTGATCAGCAGTCATAAAGACAAGCATTACCAATGAAATAGAAGAGAATGAAGAGAGAATCTCGGGTGTAAAAACTACTATAGTATACATTGACATAACAGCCAAAGAAAATGCAAAATGGAAAAACTCCTAGCATAAAACATCCAGGAAATTCAGGAAACAATGAGAAGACCAAACCTAAGGATAATAGGTATAGAAGAGAGCAAAGATTCCCAAAATAAAGGACCACTAGATTTCTTCAGTAAAATTATAGAAGAAAACTTCCGTAACCTAAAGAAAGGAATGCTCATGTACATACAAAAAACCTACGTAACTCCAAAAAGACTAGACCAGAAAAGAAAGACCTTCTATCACATAATAATCAAAACAAAAAATGGACAAAACAAAGAAAGAATAGTAAATGCTGTAATGGGAAAAGGTAAGGTAACATATAAGGCAGACCTATCAGATTTACACCAAACTTCTCACCAGAGACTATAAAATCCAGACACTAAAAGAACACAAATGCCAGCCCAGGCATTTGTATATACCCAGCAAAATTTTCAATTACCATAGATGGAGAAACCAAAATACTCCATGACAAAACCAAATTTACACAACATCTTTCCACAAATCCATCCCTAAATGGATTAATAGATGGAAAACTCCAATACACAGAGGGATACTACAACCTAGACAAAGCAATCTTCTTTCAACAAACCCAAAAGAAGATAGTCACACAAACATAATTCCACCTAACAACAAAAGTAAGAGGAAGCAGCAATCACTATTCTGTAATACATCTCAACATCAGTGGACTCAATTTTTCAATAAAACACACAGACTAACAGACTGGATATGTAAACAAGACCCAGCATTTTACTGCATACAGGAAACACACCTCAGTGACAAAGACAGAACCTACTTCAGAGTAAAAGTCTACAAAAAATTTTGTAAGCAAATGGTCCCAAGAAACAAACTGGAGTATCCATTCTAATATCAAAAAAAAAATGATCTCTCAACCAAAAGTTATCAAAAAAGTTAAGGACACTTCATATTCATCAAAAAAAATCTACCAGAGGAACTCTCAATTCTGAACATCTATACTCCAAATAATACGGCACCCACATTCCTAAAAAAAATTTTACTAAAGCTTAAGATCACATTGTAACTCAAATAATAATAGTGGGAGACTTCAACATCCCACTCTCGGCAGTGGACAGATCATGGAAATAGAAACTGAAGAGAGACACAGTAAAATTAACAGACGTTTTGAGCCAAATGGATTTAACAGATGTCTACACAGTACTTCATCCTAAAACAAAAATATATATATTGTTTCTCAGCACCTCATGGCACTTTCTCAAAAATTGACTATATAGTCAGTCACAAAATAGGCCTCACCAGATACAAGGAGACTGAAATAATCCCATGCATCCTATCTGATCACCATGGATGAAGGCTGATCTTCAATAACAACAAAAACAACAGAAAGCCCACGTATACACCAAAGCTGAACAATGCTCTACTCAATGATAACTTGTTCAAGGAAGAAACAAATTAAACACTTCTTAGAGTTTAATGAAAATTAAGGTACAATGTAACAAAACATATGGACAACAATGAAAGAAGTGGTAAGAGGAAAACTCATAGCTCTGACTGCCTCCAAAAAGAAAGTGGAGAGAGCATACACAGCAGCTTCACAGCACACCTGAAATCTCTAGAACAAAAAGAAGCCACAACACCCAAGAGTTGTAGACAACAGGTAATAATCAAACTCAGGGCTGGAATCAACCAAGTAGGAACAAAAAGAACTGTATGAAAAATGAACAAAAACAGGAACTAGCTCTTTGAGTAAATCACCGAAATAGATAAACCCTTAGCCAGACTAACCAGAGGGCACAAAAATAGTATCCAAATCAACAAAATCAGAAATGAAAAGGGAGACATAGAACAAAACATGAGGAAATTAAAAAAACAAACAACAATAAAAAGCCAGATCCTGTTGTAAAAGCCTATACTCAACAAAACAGGAAAATATGGAAGAAATACACAGTTTTCTACACAGATCTCAGGTACCAATGTTAAATCAGGGTAAGATAAACCATCTAAACAGTTCCATAACTCCCAAAGGAAGAAAAACAGTGACTAAAAGTCTCTCAATCAAAAACAACCCAGGACCAGACAGGTTCAGTGCAGAATTTTATCAGGAAATCAAAGAAGGCCTAATGCTAATGCTTTTCAAACTATTCCATAAAGTAGAAAAAGAAGGAACACTAACCAATTCGTTCTTTGAAGTCACAATTACGCTTATACATAAACCGCAAAGTCTCAAGAAAAAAGAGAACTTCAGACCAATTTCCCATATGAATATCCATTCAAAAATACTCAATAAAATTCTCACATACTGAATCTGATAACACAGCAAAATGACCATGCATCATGATCAATTAGGCTTCATCCTGGCGATGCAGGGGTGGTTCATAATGTGGAAACCCATCAATGAAATGCACTATAAAAATAAGTTCAAAGAAAAAAAACCACATGATCATCTCATTAGATGCTAAGAAAGTATTTGACAACATTCAACACACCTTCTTGGTAAAAGTCTTTGAAAGATCAGAAACTCAAGGCCCATACCTAAACATAGTAAAGCAATATACAGCAAACCAGTAGACAACATCAAATTAAATGGGACGAAACTTGAAGGAATCCCACTAAAATCAGTTACTAGACAAGGCTGCCCACTCTCTTCCTACATATTCAATATAGTACTCTAAATCTTAGCTGGAGAAAATAGAACACAAAAGGAGGTCAAAAGGATACAAATTGAAAAGAAAGAAGTAAATATATAACTATTTTAGATGATATGATAGTATATATAAGTGGCCCCAAAAACAGGCTGAGAAAGAAATTAGAAAAATGACACCCTTCACAATAGCCACAAATAATATAACATACTTTGGTGTGACTCTAACCAAACAAGTGAAAGATCTGTTTGACAAGAACATTAAGTCTCTGAAGAAAGAAATCAAAGATCTCAGAAGATGGAAAGGTCTCCCATTCTCGTGTATTGGCAGGACTAATATAGTAAAAACAGCCATCTTGCCAAAAGCAATCCACAGAGTCAATGCAATCCCTATCTAAATTCCAACTCAATTCTTCATAGAATTAGAAAGAGCAATTTGTAGATTCATTTAGAAAAGCAAAAAACCCAGTATACTGAAAACTATTCTCAACAATAAAGGAAATTCTTGGGAAATCACCATCCCTGACCTCAAGCTGTACTACAGAGCAATCATGATAAAAATTGAATGCCATTGGTACAGAGACAGAGAGTTAAAAGAGTGGAATAGAATTGAATACCCAGAAATGAACCCACATACCTATGGTCACTTGATCTTTGACAAGGGAGCTAAAACCATCCAATGGAAAAAAGACAGCATTTTCAACAAATGGTATTGGTTCAACTGGACGTCAGCATGTAGGCAAATGCAAATCGATGCATTCTTGTTATCTCGTACAAACCTCAAGTCCAAGTGGATCAACCCCCCACCCCACCCCACCCCCCCACACACATAAAACCAGATACACTGAAACTAATACAAGAGAAAGTGGGCACATGGCATGGGAAAATTTCCTGAACAGGACACCAAAGGCGTATGTTCTATTGTCAACAATACACAAATGGAACCTAATAAAATTACAAAGCTTACGTAAGGAAAAGGACAATGTCAATAATACAAAATGGCACACAACAGATTGGGAAAAGAACTTTACAAATCCTACTTCAAATAGAGAGCAAATATCCAATATATACAAAGAACTAAAGAAGGTAGATTGAGGAGAATCAAATAACCTATTAAATATTGGGTACAGACCTCAACAAAGAATTCTTCACTGAGGAGTATGGAATGGCTGAGAAGTGACTAAAAATGTTCAACATCCTCAGTCATCAGGGAAATACAAATAAAAACAACCCTGAGATTCCACTTCATACCAGTCATAATGGCTAAGGTCAAAAACCCAGGTGACAGCAGACGCTGGTAAGGATGTGGAAAAATAAGAACACTCTTCTATTTTTGTTGGGATTGCAAGCTGGTCCAACCAGTGTGGAAATCAGTTTGATGCTTCCTCAAAAATTGGAAATAGTACTGCCTGAGGACCCAACTATACCACTCATGGGCTTATACCCAAAAAATGCTCCAGCATATAAAAGGGACACATGCTCCTCTATGTTTATAGCAACCTTATTTATAATAGCTAGAAGCTGGAAAGAAGCCAGATGTCCTTCAACAGAGGAATGTATACAGAAAATATGGTACATTTACACAATGGATTACGACTCAGCTCTTAAAAACAATGACTCCATTAAATTTCTAGACAATTGGATGGAACTATAAAATATCCTGAATGAGGTAACCCAGTCACTAAACAACACACGTGACATTCACTCACTGATAAGTAGATATTAGCCCAAATGCTCATAATACCCAAGATACAATTTACAGACCACATGAAGCTCAAGATGAAGAAACACCCAACTAGATTGCTTCAGTCCTAATTAGAAAGTGAACAAAATTTTCATAGGAGGAAATATGGAAACAAAGTATGGAGCAGAGACTGAAGGAAATGTCATCCAGGAACTGCCACACCTGTGGATCACTCCCACATATAGTCACCAAACCCAGACACTATTGTGGATGCCAAGAAGTCCTTGCTGACAGGAGCCTGATACATCTGTCTCCTGAGAGATTTTGTCAGAGTCTGACAAATACAGAGGCAGATTCTCGCAGCCAACTTTTGGACTGAGCCTGGGGTCCCAATTGGAGGTGTTATAGGAAGGACTGAAGGAGCTGAAGGGGTTTGCAGCCCCATAGGAAGAATAGCAATATCAACCAACCAGACATCCCAGAACTCCCAGGGACCACAAGCAAAAGAATACGCATGGAGCGACTGATGGCTCGAGCTTCATATATAACAGATCATGGCCTTGTTTGGGATGAATGGGAGGAGAGGCACTTAGTCCTCTGAAGGCTTGATGCCCCAGTGTAGGGGAATGCTAGGGTGGGATGACAGAGGAGATGGTTTGGTGGTTGTGGGAGCACCCTCATAGAAGAAAGAGGAAGGGAAAAGAGAGAGGGAGTGTCCAGAATGGAAAGCAAAAAGAGGGTGATAACATTTGAAATATAAATAAAAATATCTAAGAAAAAAGAAATTTCTTTAACTATGCATTATTAAATATTACATGCAAGTTCCAGACCATCAAAGAATGAACCCTTATATGAATTTGTTTTCATTTATGGTCAAACAAAAAGAATATATGTGCACATATTTTATCAAATAAAAATGTTTTCCTTTAACTGAAAAAAAGAAAGAAACCTTAGGAAAGAATGATCCAAGTTCTCTTCACATTGTTCAATTTTGGGTCTCTTTATTTCCATCTACTGCAAGAAGAACCTTTTCTGATGAGGGATTAACAATGCTGTGATCTATGGGTAGGGATATATCATTAAGAGTCATTTTTTTTGCTAAGTTA